>NW_027142378.1:1255081-1279349 GCF_026170545.1 Melanerpes formicivorus
GAAGAAGGAAGGAAGGAAGGAAGGAAGGAAGGAAGGAAGGAAGGAAGGAAGGAAGGAAGGAAGGAAGGAAGGAAGGAAGGAAGGAAGGAAGGAAGGAAGGAAGGAAGGAAGGAAGGAAGGAAGGAAGGAAGGAAGGAAGGAAGGAAGGAAGGAAGGAAGGAAGGAAGGAAGGAAGGAAGGAAGGAAGGAGGGAACAGCTGAACAAAGCCAAACAAAAGCAGCCAAATAACCCAATCAGGCCAAATAAATGCTAAGCCTCACAGCCTCCTTGCTTATTGAATTATTTCATCGGCCAAAATGTTCTCTTCTGCCACTACTCCAGCGCAGGGCAGGCAGCTAATGCCACCATGCAAATATTTAAAGGTGAGATTTGCAGAACTGTTCCTTGCTGAAGCGTTCTGATTCAATTACACTGTCGGCAGCCACGGCTTCATCGCCAGACAACCACACTTCCCCCCCCCCCCCCCAATGTTTTATTTCTCCCTCATTACATGAATTGATTTATGGTCCTTGGGCTTGGATCTCTTGATTTTTATTTTTTTTTCATTCCTTTATTTTATTGTAGGTTCTTTCTGGAGATATTTATTTATTTGTCTCTAAGTCACCAAGCCTGGGGAAAAAAAAACAAACAACAGAAATAGCTGAACACATTTCCCACCCCCCCACCCCCTTCACACCCAGAGCTGTTTGTGCAGTTTGAAAGGCAAAAAAAAACCCCAAACCACCGACCCCAAAGAATTTGTTTCTGATCCCTGTAGCAATCAGTAAATTCCCTTAAGCATCAGATGTCGTTATCTGCATCTGAGGTGGTTTATCAACGGGGAGAAGGGAGCTGCAAAGTGAGGAAATGCTGAGGTTTTCAAAAGGGACCGCTGAATTTGTGGGGAGAACTTCACAGAGGCCTCTCCCCTCCTCCCCACCCCAGTCTGATTTGCAGTGATCCAATCAATCCTCACTGAATATTAAATCTGGGCATTGCTCCAGGGAGTTTGCTGATTCCTACACTTGCTCCCACGTAGAGAGCCGCGTGTCAACAGCTTCAGCTGACTGCTGAGCCCCCCATGGCAGTTTGGACCCCTGCTATCCACACAGCTGAACCATCTCTTTCCAAGCCCATGGGGAGAAGGGAGGGGGGTGGGGGGAAAGTCGACTGAAGTTTATCAGATGGCTTCTGTCTCTGAAGAGCTCAGATTCTGGGAGAGTGTGAACCTGACACACTCTGAACCTGCATGGCTGCCAGGTGCCCATCAAATCACTCTGCCTCTCCTCCTCTAGCAACAGGGCAAGGAAGAGAAAATGCAAGGGAAAGCCATTGGGTCAAGGTGACAGGAGTAAGGCCACTCACAAAGGCTTCCCTTCACTTGGGGAAATTAACTTCATTTCTTGCCAAAAGAAATGCTTCAAACCTTGCCAGTGCTTAAGAGGCATTTGGGCACAAGTTTTAACTTGTCATGATCTTCCCCTTTCCCCTTTGCCCTTCCCCTTCTTTATTCTTTCCCTTTCCCATCTTCCCTTTCCCTTTCCCATCTTTCCTTCCCCTTCCTTTCACTTGCCCTTGCTCTTTCTCATTCCCCTTCCCCTTCCTTACCCTTGCCCTTTCCCATTTTCCCTTCCCTTTCCTTGCCCTTGTCCTTTCCCATTTTCCCTTCTCCTTCTCCCTTCCTTTCACTTGCCCTTTCCCATTTTTCCTTCTCCTTCCCCCTTCCTTAACCTTGCCCTTGCCCATTTCCCCTTCCCCTTCCCTTTCCCATTCCCCTTCCCATTCTCTTTCCCTTGCCCTTGCCCTTGCCCTTTCCTTCCCTTTTCCTTTGCCCTTTCCCATTTTCCCTTTCCCTTTCCATCCTGCCCTTTCCCATTTTCCCTTCCCCTTCCCCTTTTCTCATTTTCCCTTTCCCTTTCCATCCTTCCCTTTCCCATTTTCCCTTCCCCTTCCCCTTTTCTCATTTTCCCTTTCCCTTTCCATCCTTCCCTTTCCCATTTTCCCTTCCCCTTCCCCTTTTCTCATTTTCCCTTCCCCTTCCTTAACATTGCCCTTTCCCTTGCCCATTTCCACTTCCCCTTCCCATTCCCTTTCCCTTTCTCATTTTCCCTTGCCCTTTCCCTCCTTCCCTTTCCTATTTTCCCTTCTCCTTCCCCTTCCCCCTTCCCCTTTCCCAATCCCATTTTCCCTTTCCCTTTCCCATTTTCCCTTCCCCTCCTTATGCTAACAAAAAGAGCTCAACACCCCATCTCCCCCCAGCCTCCTTTCAGGGAGCTGTGTAGAGATCTCCCACTCTTTCAGTTGAGTCATTCCTTCTAACTGGTATCACACCACCCCTTGCAAGCTTAGCTGTCAGGAGTTTAATGAGATGTTTAAAGAAGAGTTTCCTACATTGCAGCAGACAAAGTTGGGGTAGGGTCTGCTCTCCTGACCAAGAGAGAGACACCAGCCATTAGCAGGAGGAGCCTGACTGAGCTGCAAGCCTAATTGAAAGCTCCTGTTAGGAATTGTGACAAGGGCTCTTTGCAGAGTAGACACAATTAATACATAAATCTCTTCCTTGCCCCCAGGAAAATATTTTACACCCATCTCTCTCTCTCCTTAATTGGCTCCTCCAGCCATCCCCTTTCATTTGATGAAATAAAAGACAGGGAAATTGATTAGTTATTTTGTCTGTCACCCCTGGGTCCTGCCCTACATACATCTGCATGGAAGCTCTTGCAAATCCAAGCAGGACTTCTGCTAATGTTGCTGTTGGAGCAGTGCCCAGGACAAGTCATGACAGGCAAGCCACAGAATCCCAGGATGGGCTGGGCTGGAAGGGACCTCCAAAGCTCATCCATTCCAACCCCCTCTGCACTCAGCAGGGACATCCTCCCTGGGTACTGGTTGATAGTAGGCTGAGTGTGAGCCAGCAGTGTGCCCAGGTGGCCAAGAAGGCCAATAGCATCCTGGCCTGCATCAGGAAGAGTGTGGCCAGCAGGAACAGGGAGGTCATTCTGCACTGTGCTCAGCACTGCTGAGGCCACACCTTGAGCCTTGTGTCCAGTTCTGGGCCCCTCAGTTTAGGAAAGATGTTGAGTTGCTGAAAGGTATCCAGAGAAGGGCAAGAAAGCTGGGGAGGGGTCTGGAGCACAGCCCTGTGAGGAGAGGCTGAGGGAGCTGGGGTTGCTTAGCCTGCAGAAGAGGAGGCTCAGGGGAGACCTTCTTGCTGTCTGCAACTCCCTGAAGGGAGGTTGTAGCCAGGTGGGGGTTGGTCTCTTCTGCCAGGCAAGCAGCCCCAGAACAAGAGGGCACAGTCTCAAGCTGTGCCAGGGGAGGTTTAGGCTGGAGGTGAGGAAGAAATTCTTCCCCTCAGGAGAGCTTGGCCATTGGAATGTGCTGCCCAGGGAGTCACTGTCCCTGGAGGTGTTTAGGAGGAGATTGGATGGGGTGCTTGGTGCCATGGTTTAGTTGATTAGGTGGTATTGGGTGATAGGTTGGACTCAATGATCTCGAAGGTCTCTTCCAACCTGGTCTATTCTATTCTATTCTATTCTATTCTATTCTATTCTATTCTATTCTATTCTATTCTATTCTATTCTATTCTATTCTATTCTATTCTATTCTTTCTACCCTACCCTACCCTACCCTATCCTACCCTATCCTATCCTATCCTACCCTATCCTACCCTATCCTATCCTATCCTATCCTATCCTATCCTATCCTATCCTATCCTATCCTATCCTATCCTATCCTATCCTATCCTATCCTATCCCATCCCATCCTATCCCATCCCATCCTATCCTATCCCTTCTCAGTCCTTTGAAACCCCTCCTTGAGCCTAGCAGGGAGAGGTTAAATCATTGCATCATTAATAATTAAAGCAGGCTAAATGGGGGGAGATGCTGAGAGAGTGCAGACATCTTCGTCAGGACAATGAGACAATTTTCTTCTCCATGAGAACAGGAAGATAGCTCTGTCTGCTCCCATGTTGGACCATTCATCACTGTTACACTGATGAATTCATTCTGCTGACAATACTTGGCCTGCATAATGAAAAGCTCCCTGAGTTAAGCTTGATGGTCACGGCAGAACGCTTGAATTTCCTCCTAATTACAGGAGAGCTGATGTTGAGGATCCAGTGCTGGGCTACTCCATAGAATCATAGGATTGTTAGGGTTGGAAGGGACCTCAGTGATCATCCAGTCCCAACCCCCCTGCCATGGGCAGGGACACCTCACACTACAGCAGGTTGCTCACAGCCACATCCAGCCTGGCCTTCAAAACCTCCAGGGATGAGGCTTCCACCACCTCCCTGGGCAACCTGTGCCAGTCTCTCACCACCCTCATGGGGAAGAACTTCTTCCTAACATCCAATCTCAATCTACTCACTTCTAGTTTTGCTCCATTCCCATCACTCCCTGACACCCTCAAAAGTCCCTCCCCAGCTTTCTTGTAGCCCCCTTCAGATCCTGGAAGGCCACAATTAGGTCTCCTTGGAGCCTTCTCTTCTCCAGACTGAACAACCCCAAATCCCTCAATCTGTCCTCATAGCAGAGCAGCTCCATGCCCCTGCTCATCCTCCTGGACCTTTTCTGGACACCTTCCAGCACCTCCAGATCCTTCCAGCTCATTTTTCTCTCTGTTTCCTCCATTCTGTCTGCTGGGAGTGTTTAGTGTGGAGAAGAGGAGGCTGAGGGGAGACCTCTTTGCTGTCTACAGCTGCCTGAGTGGATACTGGAGTGAGGAAAGGGTTGGAGTGAGGAAGGGGTTGGAGTGAGGAAAGGGTTGGAGTGAGGAAAGGGTTGGAGTGAGGAAGGGGTTGGACTCTGCTCCCCAGTCTCAGGTGATAGCAGGAGAGGAAGTGACCTAGAATTGTGCCAGGGGAGAGTTAGGTTGGAGAGGAGGAATAATTTCTTCGCTGCCAGAGTGGTCAGGGACTGGCAGAGGCTGCCCAGGAAGGTGGTGGAGTCCCCATCCCTGGAGGTGTTCCAGAAAGCTGTGGCCATGACACTTTGTTTGGTGGCCATGGTGGGGCTGGGTTGCTGGTTGGACTGGATGACCTTGGAGGCCTTTTCCAACCTTAACATTTGTCTGATAATATTTACAGCCCTTGGTCTGCAGCTCTCTTCATCTTGGAATCATAGAATTAATAAGGTTGGGAAAGACCTCAGAGATCATCAAGTCCAACCTGGCACCCAAGACCTCATGACTACTAAACCATGGCACCAAGTGCCACATCCAATCCCCTCTTGAGCATACAGAATCACAGAATGCGTTGGGTTGGATTGAAAGGCACCTTATCATGTAGTTCATGTAGTCATGGATCATGTAGTTCATGTAGTCATGGATCATGTAGTTCCAAGCCCTTTGCCATGGGCAGAGACAACCACTAGACTAGTTGCTCAGAGCCCCATCCAAACCCCCTTTGAGCACTGCCAGGCTTGCAGCCTCCACAGCTTCCCTGGGCAAGCTGTGCCAGTGCCTCACCACCCTCATGGCAAAGAATCTCCTCCTAATGTCCAACCTAAATGTAGCTTCTTCCATTTCCCCTCATCCTGTCTCTCCATGCCTGTGCAAAACATCCCCCTCCAGCTCTTCTGCAGCTCCCCTCAGCTATGGGAAGGCTGCCCCGAGCTCTTCCCAGAGCCTTCTCCAGGCTGAACCTTCACCAACCACTGCCCTTAGCTACTTGATCAGAGCTCCCTGGAAATCAGGCATTTTGCTGCAGCTTTGCTAGACAGCATTTGATCACTTACACCAAGCTCATCACTTCTCCACAGAGCAGAACTCAGAAGTCCTTTTCCCTCCCCCCCCTCCTTTTTTTCCCCCCTTTCTTTTGGGTGAAGTCAACACTTGAGCAGAAGTGCTAACCATTTGATTTGAGGGGATGATAAATAGGTTTACACAGCCAACCAGTGTTTCATTCCAGAAGACACAATTGGGTTAGCTCATTTGGCTTGCTGATGAGCATCAGCTGCCTGCTTTTAGCCCTGCCTTCAACTCACTGACAGGCAGGAGGGAAGCACTTCCCCCCCCCCAAGAAAAGGACATTAATTTATGAGTTGAAGATGACAGGAGAGAGGTAATTGGCCACAACTTGAGTGAGCCCTAAATTAACTGCTCAGTTAAGTTTGCCTCTGTGTGAATTTGCCTTTCCCTTCCCTGTGCTTTTCTGTCCTGCACTGCAGAACCCTTTCAGGACTCAGCTTTGTCTCTTTGGGAGCAGCAAATGGTGACTCCACTGCAATTAGGAGTTGTCTTAAGGAGCTTAGTTTTAATCCATGCAGCACATTTACAGAGCTCCTAAAAGTGAAGACTTAGAAGAAAGCAGATCAGGTTATGAGGAGAATCTCAATAAAGCCAAGTGCAAGGCCCTGCATTGAGCTTGGGCCAATCCTCCAGGCTGGAGGATGATGAGACTGAGAGCAGCCCTGCAGAGAAGGGCTTGGTGGGTGCTGGTGGATGAGAAGCTGGACAGGAGGCAGTTTATGGTTTCATGGAGCTGATCATAGAATCAATAAGGTTGGAAAAGACCACAAGGTTGGAAAAGATCATCAAGTCCAACCTGTCACCCAACACCTCATGACTACTAAACCATGGAACCAAGTGCCTCGTCCAGGCTCTTCCTAAACACCTCCAGGGATGGGGACTCCACCACCTCCCTGGGCAGCACATTCCAATGGCCAAGCTCTCTTGCTGGGAAGAACTTTCTTGTCACCTCCAGCCTAAACCTCCCCTGGTGCAGCTTGAGGCTGTGTCCTCTTGTTCTGGTGCTGCTTGCCTGGCAGAAGAGACCAACCCCCCACCTGGCTACAACCTCCCTTCAGGGAGTTGGAGACAGCAAGAAGGTCTCCCCTGAGCCTCCTCTTCTCCAGGCTAAGCAACCCCAGCTCCCTCAGCCTCTCCTCACAGGGCTGTGCTCCAGACCCCTCCCCAGCTTTCTTGCCCTTCTCTGGACACCTTCCAGCAACTCAATATCTTTCCTAACCTGAGGGGCCCAGAACTGGACCCAGGACTCAAGGTGTGGCCTAAGCAGTGCTGAGCACAGGGCACAATGACCTCCCTGCTCCAGCTGATGTTCCCTCTCACTGCTGACAATGAAAAAGGAATTTCAGCAGGTGGTCACTTCTTGTTGCTGTTGGTCACATCATTGCTGATCCAGGTCAGGATGCTGCTGGCCCTTAAGCTGAAGAAGAAGATGCTCAGGGCAGACCTTCTTGCTGTCTACTACTCCCTGAAGGGAGGTTGTAGCCAGGTGGGGGTTGGTCTCTTCTGCCAGGCAAGCAGCACCAGAACAAGACGACACAGTCTCAAGCTGTGCCAGGGGAAGTTTAGGCTGGAGGTGAGGAGAAAGTTCTTCCCAGAGAGAGCTGTTGGCCATTGGAATGTGCTGCCCGGGGAGGTGGTGGAGTCCCCATCCCTGGAGGTGTTCAGGAAGAGACTGTATATGGCACTTGGTGCCATGGTTTAGTAGTCATGAGGTCTGTGGTGACAGGTTGGACTTGGTGATCTTTGAGGCCTCTTCCAACCTTGGTGATTCAGTGATTCTCTGAAGCATTCCCTGCCTGTGCCTGACCCAAATGCACACAGGTGCCATGTTTTCATCTGGGGGACTGATCCCATGCAGCCCTTTGAAAAGCCCTTTTGCATCTTTTAAGCACTTACCAGAAGATTCACTCAGAGAGCCAGCAGGCTGCTGTTACATTCCAGTGCAATGACACAGGGAGGTTTCCTAGAAAACCCTCCTCTCCTACCCTCACTTTCCTCCTGATCTCAGGATAAAATCCACTCACAGGCTGAGACTCTCAAAATCAGCATTCCTCTTCTCCTCCAACCTCATTTATTTGGAAGAATTAGCTCTTTGGGAATTGTTTTTCCTGGGTGTATTTTCACATAGTGTGTTTTAAAAGCTCCTTTCAGCAGAGAGCATGGAAATAATCTCTGCCCTTTTTTAATCCCTGCTGTGCACGGTAACCTGAAAATTGAAACCCATTCAGACCTCTTATCTGCAGTTTGCTGCTGTGTGCCACCATCACTGACCTCACCTATCTCATCCTTTGAAGCTGTGCCATAATTCTCTCTCAGGACAATAGCATCAAGCCTCAGACCTGGGTGTAGCTACAGCGGTAATTAACCTGCCTGCAACCTCCCCTCTCAATTTTAAGGCACTGAATCTTTTCAGTTGGAAAAGACCTTAAAGATTGGGAAGTCCAACCAGCAACCCAACCCCACCATGGCCAACAAACCCCTGTGCCGTGGCCACAGGTTTCTGGAACACCTCCAGGGATGAGGACTCCACCACCTCCCTGGGCAGCCTCTGCCAGTCTCTGACCACTCTGGCAGCAAAGAAATCTTTCCTCCTCTCATAGAATCAGCAAGGTTGGAAAGGACCTCAGAGATCATCAAGTCCAACCTGTCACCCAGCATCTCCTGACTAACTAAACCATGGCATCAAGTGCTACATCCAATCCCCTCTTGAACTGGGATGTGGGGAGGGGTTAGGGTTAGCCCTCTTCTCCAGACTCTTCTCCACCTTTGTTGCCCTTCTCTGGCCCTGCTCCGGCCCTCAGTGTCCTTCTTGGAGAGAGGGCCCAGAACTCAACCCAACACTCAATCATAGAATTGTTAGGGTTGGAAGGGACCTCAAGGATCATCTAGTTTCAACCCCCTCTGCCATGGGCAGGGACTCCTCACACTGTGTCCCCCTGCAGTGCCCAGTCCAGAGGCACAATCACTTCTCGTTGATGCTGGTCACATCATTGTTGATCCAGGTCAGGATGCTGCTGGCCTTGAAGCTGAAGAAGAGGAGGCTCAGGGGAGACCTTCTTGCTCTCTCCGACTCCCTGAAGGGAGATTGTAGCCAGGAGGGGGTTGGTCTCTTCTCCCAGACAAGCAGCACCAGAACAAGAGGACACAATCTCAAGCTGTGCCAGAGGAGGTTTAGGCTGGAGGTGAGGAAGAAGTTCTTCCCAGCAAGAGAGATTGGCCATTGGAATGTGCTGCCCAGGGAGGTGGTGGAGTCCCCATCCCTGGAGGTGTTTAGGAAGAGCCTGGCTGAGGCACTTGGTGCCATGGTTTAGTTGATTAGATGGTGCTGGGTGATAGGTTGGACTTGATGATCTCAAAGGTATTTTCCAACCTGGTTAATTCTATTCTATTCTATTCTATTCTATTCTATTCTATTCTATTCTATTCTATTCTATTCTATTCTATTCTATTCTATTCTATTCTATTCCGTTCAGTTCCGTTCCGTTCCATTCCATTCCATTCCATTCCATTCCATTCCATTCCATTCCATTCCATTCCATTCCATTCCATTCCATTCCATTCCATTCTTCTATTCTATTCTAATTAATTTTACCAGAGGTTCCCATGAAATGAGAGCCAGGAGAAAGAATAAAGCTTCAATCTGTCATTTCCATAGTTTGGATGAGCCTTAAGCTCAGAATAATCATGAGTAACAGCAGTCAGGTGGTAGGTTCAGCGATGTTTGCAGTGAAAACCCTTCCAGGCTGCTGCCCTGAAGCTGGAGCCAGGCATCTTCTGAAAATGAAAGGAAACTAAGAGAAGACAGAGTGGAGCTTGATGTGCAGTGATGTGCTGCTGTCATATGTCCTTACAGAGAATGACAGGGGTTTTGCTGTGCAGTTTAGGGGGAAATAAAATGTATGCTGACACACCAGCGGTCATTTCCTCTTGGCTTGTCAAATTCTGACTTCAAAACTCATAGAGTCATACATTGGGTTGGATTGGAAGGGGCCTTAAAGATCATCCAGTACCAACCTGCTACCATGGGCAGGGACACCTCCCACCAGCCCAGGTTGCTCAAGGACTCCTCCAAGCTGGCCTTGAACACCTCCAGGGAGGGGACATCCACAGCCTCCCTGGGCAGCCTGTGCCAGTGTCTGCCTACTCTAATCCTAATCTCCAGTCTCAGTCTTCCCTCTTCCAGCTCAAAGCCATTCTCCCTCATCCTGTCACTCCAAGCCCTTGTCAAAAGTCCTTCACAGCTTTCTTATAGCTCTTCTTCAGGTACTGGAAGGCTGCTCTAAGGTTTCCCTGGATCCTCCTCTTCACCAGGCTGCACAGCCTCAACTCTCCCAGCTTGTCTCCACAGGGGAGATCTCCAGCCCTCTGATCATCTTTGTGGCCTCCTCTGGACTCTCTCCAGCAGCTCCAGGTCCCTCTTGTGCTGGGGGCCCCAGAGCTGGAGGCAGTGCTGCAGGTGGGGTCTGAGCAGAGCAGAACAAGAGGGGCAGAATCCCCTCCCTGTGCTGCTGCTCTCCCTGCTCTGGATGCAGCTCAGCACACAGCTGCCTGCTGGGCTGCCAGGGACCATTGCTGGCTCCTGGGGACTTTGTCACCACCTGACACCCCCAAGGCCTTCTCCTCCAGGCTGCTCTCAGCCGTTCTCCACCCAGCCTGGCTTTGTGCTTGGAATTGCCCCAACCCAGGGCTAGGACCTTGCCCTTGGCCTTGTTGAACTCCATCAGGGTGTCTTGAGCCAACCTCTGCAGCCTGTCCAAGTCCTTCTGGACACCATCCCTTTCCTCCAGCACCTCAACCACACCACAGAGCTTGGTGTCATGCCCCAAACCACTGCAGACATGTTAGAAGAGAGACAACCCTAGGGATGGTTAAAAAAACCACCCCACAACCACAAAACAAACAACTTAGGTACAAGTTCTGAGCGCAACTCAGGCAAGGGCAAACTGGAGAGAGAAGAACTTGGCTGCTTTTTATCTCATGGGTACCCCCAAGGCCTTCTCTTGCAGGCTGCTCTCAGCCACTCCTCACCCAGCCTGGCTTTGTGCTTGGGCTTGCCCTGCCCCAGCTGCAGAAGTGTTATCACTAACCCCTGGCGAGGGTCTCTAAGATTTGAACCCTAAGCTTATCTCATTGCTGTGCAAGGTGGAAATGGAGCTTTGAACAACTCAGTTTGCATTGTACACAGAGGGATCCTTCAGAGGAGATGATTCTGGGCTCCTTTATTTTGAGTCTTGTTTGGTTTTGTTTGTTGCTTGGTTGGTGTGGGTTTGGTGTGTTTTAGAAGAGAGACAACCCTAGGGATGGTTAAAAAACCCCACAACCACAAAACAAACAACTTAGGTACAAGTTCTGAGTGCAACTCAGGCAAGGGCAAACTGGAGAGAGGAAAACTTGGCTGCTTTTTTATCTCATGGAGAAGCAAACAACTTGTTCTGCCGCAAATCAATGCCTATTGATTTCTAAAAGGCCTAAGCATGGCACAACCCTTACAGACAGCAGCGCTGTGCCCTGATTCCTCTGCTGGTCATGCCTCTATACTCATTTGTATGAAGACCCCACTGCCACAAACTGCATTTCCCTCCCTGCATGCCCTTCAGCAAGCAGTCACCTCAGCCCTTCCTCAGAGACTCTGAGCTGACTGCAGGGTTGCAGCAGGTTTAGGGGTAAAACTTCAGCAGCAAGATTGAGACTCATCTTCAATCCCCTTCCTCCAGCCTGTTCTTATTGCCAGTGAGGATCTCAAAATGCATCTCTGTCTCTATTTCTCCCTCTCTCATCTCTCTCTCTCTTTATCTCTCTCACCTCACTCTCTCTCTAACCTCTGTCATCTCTATCTATTTCTATCTCTATTTCTATCTATTTCTATTTCTATCTCCATCAAAATTTTTCTCTCTCTCACCTCTCTCTCTCTAATCTCTATCATCTCTATCTCTATTTCTATCTCCAACTCTCTCTATCTCCTCTCTCTTTAATCTCTATCATCTCCATCTCTATCATCTCTCTCTTTCTATCTCTCTATACCTCTGTCTCTATCACCTCTCTCTCTAATCTCTATCACCTTTCTATTTCTATCTCTATTTCTATCTATTTCTATCTCCATCAAAATTTGTCTCTCTTTCTAATCTCTATCATCTCTATCTCTATTTCTATCTCCATCTCTCTATCTCTATCTCCTCTCTCTCTTTAATCGTTATCATATCTCTCTCTCCTTCTCCATCTATATCATCTCTCTATATATATATCTATTACCTCTCTCTCTAACCTCTATCATCTCTCTA
Source organism: Melanerpes formicivorus (assembly GCF_026170545.1). Taxonomy (NCBI): domain Eukaryota; kingdom Metazoa; phylum Chordata; class Aves; order Piciformes; family Picidae; genus Melanerpes; species Melanerpes formicivorus. Next base: position 1,267,094 of record NW_027142378.1, read on the forward strand.
TCTCTATCTCTATTTCTATCTCCATCTCTCTATCTCTATCTCCTCTCTCTCTTTAATCTCTATCATATCTCTCTCTCTCTCATTCTCCATCTCTATCATCTCTCTCTCTATATAGCTCTATCTCCTCTCTCTCTCTAACCTCTATCATCTCTATCTCTATTTCTATCTCCATCTCTCTATTTATCTCTATCTCCTCTCTCTCTTTAATCTCTATCATCTCTCTCTCTCCTTCTCCATCTCTATCATCTCTATCTCTATTTCTATCTCCATCTCTCTATCTCTATCTCCTCTCTCTTTAATCTCTATCATCTCTATCTCTACCTCCATCTCTCTATTTATCTCTATCTCCTCTCTCTCTTTAATCTCTATCATCTCTCTCTCTCCTTCTCCATCTCTATCATCTCTATCTCTATTTCTACCTCCATCTCTCTATCTATCTCTATCTCCTCTCTCTCTTTAATCTCTATCATATCTCTCTCTCTCCTTCTCCATCTCTATAATCTCTCTCTATATATATCTCTTTCACCTCTCTCTCTCTAACCTCTATCATCTCTCTCTCTATCTCTGTTTCTATCTCCATCTCTCTCTCTCTCCCTACCATCTCTCTCTCTTTCTATCTCTATCTCTCCATCTATATCTCTCTATCTCTATCTCTATCTCTCTCTTTCATGTCTCTCTAATCTCTATTATCTCTATCTCTATTTCTATCTCCATCTCTCTATCTCTCTATCTCTCTATCATCTCCATCTCTAAATTTATATATATATATATATATAATATAAATCTCTTTATGGCTTTCTTTCCATATTTAAGTGGATCTTTACATCTATAAAATAGATCTATTTATATATATATATATATATATATATATATATATATATATATATATATATATATATATATATATATTTCTATGTATATGTAAGAACAGATCTTTCCACAGACCTCTTTATATATATTTCTATCTCTCTCTCTAAAAACATATCCCCTGTTAGAGGGGAAAGGGTCTTTGACTAGGGCTGGGAGGGTCAGGACAAGGGGCAATGGTTTTTAGCTGGAAGACTGCAGAGACTGGAGATGAGGCAGAAATTCTTCCCAGTGAGGCTGGGGAGACACTGGAACAGGTTGCCCAAGGAGGTTGTGGCTGCCTCCTGCCTGTAGGTGCTCAAGACCAGCTTGGAGGAGTCCTTGAGCAACCTGGGCTAATGGGAGATGTCCCTGCCCATGGCAGGGGTCTTGGAGCTAGATGATCTTAAGGTCCCTTCCAGCCCCAACTCTCCCAGCCTGTCCCCACAGGGGAGGTTCTTCATCCCTCTGATCATCTTTGTGACCCTGCTCTGGACCTGCTCCAGGAGTGTCATATCCTTCCTGTTTTGGATGAATGAGTCCAGAAAGATAATAAAAGTGATGGAGAGGTACAATCAATTTTGTGTTTTGAATTTGATTTTGTTTTCCTTTTCCAACCTGCTCCTCCTTTCCAGCCTCAGCTGAGCACAAGCCTTCATCCACTCCAAAAGTGACATGGGAGCTCTATACAGCTTCCTTCTGTATCCTTTCGAGATGATTATTTGTCCTTTTGCCAAGGCTCACAGGATCAAATACAGCACAGAGAGGGCAACATCAAAGCTACCTGCAAACCATTTCAGCAGCCTCATTGCTTAATGTAAGAAATGGCTGGGGCTCGTAAGCCAGCTTTTAATTTGGGAGAACAATTAGGCTGATGGCTGGCTGAGGAAAAAGTCCTCTCTGGGATTTTGGACAGGCAAATAAGATGCTTCAAGTGCTCTTGAATGTACAAATACCATGCAGGTTACAGGCTTGCTGCAAGAGTGGTCAGGGACTGGCAGAGGCTGCCCAGGGAGGTGGTGGAGTCCCCATCCCTGGAGGGGTTCCAGAAAGCTGTGGCCATGGCACTTGGGGCCATGGTTTGGTGGCCATGGTGGGGTTGGGTTGGTGATTGGACCTCATGATCTTGGAGATCATTTCCAACCAAAGCAACTCTATGATTCCATGGTTTTGTCTTACAAAATCCTATGCTCAGTGATCCCCAGTGAAAACCTTGGAGCTACCTGGGATCACATCAGGCTGTGTCACTCATTATCTCCTCCTGCCTCTCAGAGTAGGTTTTCCCAGGATGTCTCAGAACAGAATTCAGGAGGTTTTTCAAGGTCTGTCTGCTGAAAGGTGGTGATGAAGAGAGGTCTAAGTTCATCTGCTGAGAGAGGAGTGATTCACTGTTATCAGATTTCATGAGGCTTCAAAAGTGGTTTGAGATCAGCAATTTAGTATCCAACACCATCTAATCAACTAAACCATGGCACCAAGTGCCTCATCCAGGCTCTTCCTAAACACCTCCAGGGATGGGGACTCCATCACCTCCCTGGGCAGCACATTCCAATGGCCAAGCTCTCTTGCTGGGAAGAACTTCTTCCTAACCTCCAGCCTGAACCTCCCCTGGCACAACTTGAGACTGTGTCCTCTTGTTTTGGTGCTGCTTGCCTGGGAGAAGACACCAACCCCCTCCTGGCTACAACCTCCCTTCAGGGAGTTGGAGACAGCAAGAAGGTCTCCCCTGAGCCTCCTCTTCTCCAGGCTAAGCAACCCCAGCTCCCTCAGCCTCTCCTCACAGGGCTGTGCTCAAGGCCTCTCCCCAGCCTTGTTGCCCTTCTCTGGACACGTTCAAGAGTCTCAATGTCCTTCTTAAACTGAGGGGCCCAGAACTGGACACAGGACTCAAGGTGTGGCCTAACCAGTGCTGAGCACAGGGCACAATGACTTCTCTGCTCCTGCTGGCCACACTGTTCCCGATGCAGACCTCGAGGATGCCATTAGCCTTCTTGGCCACCTGGGCACATTGCTGGCTCATGTTCAGCTGGCTGTCAATCAGCACCTCCAGGTCCCTCTCAGCCACTCTGACCCCAGCCTGTAGCACTGCCTGGGGTTGTTGTGGCCAATGTGCAGAACTTGGCACTTGGATGTGTTCAGTCTCCTGCCCTTGGACTCTGCCCATCTGCCCAGCCTGTCATGAGGTTGGAAGGGACCTTCCAAGATCACCCACCCAACCCCCTATTTGATTTAGGCTGTATCTGTGTGTGGGTGTGTGTAATTCAATCTAGGAAGCTTTGTAGTTCTAATTAGAGGGACCTTTAATAAATCATGCTGAAAATTGGCTGCTGATGAAGTACTATTAAAAATCATAGGGCCTATGCTTGAGATTCATCACAATGGTGCTAATAAATCCCCCAAATGCTGGGTTGTGTAGCCCAGATAGTCACTCATGGTGGTTGGACTTGATGATCTCAGAGGTCTTTTTGCAGCCTTAATGATTCTCTGACTCCACCACCTCCCTGGGCAGCACATTCCAATGGCTAACAACCATCTCTATGAAGAATTTTCTCCTCACCTCCAGCCTAAACTTCCCCTGGCACAGCTTGAGACTGTGTCCTCTTGTTCTGGTGCTGGGTGCCTGGCAGAAGACACCAACCCCCACCTGGCTACAGCCTCCCTTCAGGGAGTTGTAGACAGCAAGAAGGTCTGCCCTGAGCCTCCTCTTCTCCAGGCTAAGCAACCCCAGCTCCCTCAGCCTCTCCTCATAGGGCTTGTGTTCCAAACACTTCACCAACTTTGTTGTCCTTCTCTGGACACCTTCCAGCAACTCAACATCTTGCCTAACCTAAGGGGCCCAGAACTGGACACAGGACTCAAGGTGTGGCCTAACCAGTGCAGAGCACAGGGCACAATGACTTCCCTGCTCCTGCTGGCCACACTCTTCCTGATGCAGGCCAGGATGCCATTGGCCCTCTTGGCCATCTGGGCACACTGCAGGCTCATGTTCAGCCTACTCTCAACCAGCACCCCCAGGTCCCTCCCTGCCTGGCTGCTCTCAGCCACTCTGACCCCAGCCTGTAGCACTGCCTGGGGTTGTTGTGGCCAATGTGCAGCACCTGGCACTTGGATGTGTTCAATCTCACGCAGGGCATAATATTTAACCTAAAAAATGTTGAAGCAAGATTTCCAAAGGCTAGGAGCTGGATCTGCAGGGCTTCTTGCTTCAAAGGTCAGCACGTGTCTGCAGAGCCAGCAGCCCAGCCTAACAGAAACCAGCAGTGAGGATGTCATATTCCTGTGCTAATGAACATTGGTGGCTGCTAACCACTGACAAAGACCTCAGAATAGGAACCAATTAGTAAGTCGTTAGCACTGTAAGGCACGACTTTAACCTGCCTGTGGGAAAGGCAAACCAGGGACAATGTTGTGTCATTGGAGGTGGCACTACACAGCAACCCCAGAGAGAGAAATGGAGCTGCTGGTGTAGGTCCAGAGCGTGGCCACAAAGGTGTTCAGGGGGATAGAGAAGACAGGCTGAAAGAATTGGTTGTGTTCAGCCTGAAGAGAAAGCTCCAGGGAGACCTTAGAGCTGCAGTTCAATATCTGCAGGGCTGAAGAGGAACTGCTCAGAAGGGGCTGTGGGGATAGGGTGAGGGGCACTGCTTTGGAACTGGAGCAGGGCAGGGTTAGGTTGGACATCAGGAAGAAATTCTGCACAGTGAGGGAGGGTAGACACTGTAAGAGGCTGCCCAGGGAGGTGGTTGAGGCTCCATCCCTGCAGACATTCAATATCATATTCAAAGTGTCCCTGTGCAGCCTGCTCTGGCTGGAGGCATCCCTGCTGCCTGCAGGGGGTTGGACAAGATGAGCTTGGAGGGTACCTTCCAACCCTTCTGAATTCCTTCCTTCTGAATTCCTTCCTTCCCTTGTTTCTTATTTATTAGGGTAACAACAGCCATGATTCTCACTTCAGCAGTGAGTTATGCTCATTTAGAGGAGTCCTTGCTTGTGAAAGCTGCATTGAGCATCTCACCTGAACACACAATCCAACAGATCTGCTTAGTAGTGCATGAAAAGAAATCAACTGCCAATCAGGTCTTCATTTATTTATCTAGGAGTCCTGCTCCTCCAGGAAACAGGAACCCCCAGAGGTCCTTCATTTCTCTTCCAATTTGCTCCTGGTTCTTTTGACATGAATATTAGCAGGAGCTCTGGGTGTGTATAAATAAATGAACAGTTTTAAGCTGTAAAATTTATGATGCAGCATTAAAAAAAAACAACCCAGAAAAATTCCCTGTATCTAAACCTTTCATTTCAATTATTATATTATATTATATTAGCTACCTCAGTGTAGCTTAAGAGGGAAAGGGAAAGGGAAAGGGAAAGGGAAAGGGAAAGGGAAAGGGAAAGGGAAAGGGAAAGGGAAAGGGAAAGGGAAAGGGAAAGGGAAAGGGAAAGAGAAAGAGAAAGAGAAAGAGAAAGAGAAAGAGAAAGAGAAAGAGAAAGAGAAAGAGAAAGAGAGAGAGAAAGAAAGGGAGAGCGAGAGGGAAAGGGAAAGGGAGAGGGAGAGGGAGAGGGAGAGGGAGAGAAACAGGGAAAGAAAGAGAAAGGAAAAGAGAGAGAAAGAGAAAGAGAATGAGAGAAAGGAGAAGGAGAAGGAGAAGGAGAAGGAGAAGGAGAAGGAGAAGGAGAAGGAGAAGGAGAAGGAGAAGGAGAAGGAGAAGGAGAAGGAGAAGGAGAAGGAGAAGGAGAAGGAGAAGGAGAAGGAAGAGGAGGAAGAGGAGGGAGAGGAGGAAGAGGAGGAAGAGGAGGAAGACAAGAAGAAAGGCAAGGAGAAATAGAAATAGAAAGAAATAGAAATAGAAATAGAAATAGAAATAGAAATAGAAATAGAAATAGAAATAGAAATAGAAATAGAAATAGAAATAGAATGAGAAATAAGAGAAAGAGAAAGAGAAAGGAGAAAGAGAAAATGACAAGGAGGAATAGAATAGAATAGAATAGAATAGAATAGAATAGAATAGAATAGAATAGAATAGAATAGAATAGAATAGAGGGAGAAAGAAAGAAAAAGGGAAAATAAAGAGGAATAGGGAAAGGCAATGGAAAAGGAAACAGAAAAAGAAAAGGAAACTAAAAAGAAAAAGGAAGGGGGAGGGAGGAAAGAAGGAAAGAAAAAAGCTCCTAGCCTGTATCTGTCCCATGTCTGCTCTCAGGGCCAGCAGCTGATGTGCTGTGTAGAGGGAAGGGAAGTGAGGTGACTGCACGGCAGAGCAGCAGCGCCGGGCGCCCCAGGCTGCCGGACACCTGCTCAGCGCTAGCACCCTGGGAGCCGGCGGGAGGGCAAGGCTGAAGCTGCAGCCGGGGAGCTGCTGCCGCTGTCTCCTCATCTAAAGACAACAGGCAGTTAGAAAGCACGCCAGGGGTTGGTTTGTTAGGTCAGAAGCGACACAAACTCCTGCTCAGTGACAAAAAGAGCTGCGCTGCTGAAGCTGCGGGGGGCTGGGCGGGCTGCTCGGTTCTTTATTGCTGTCTGTCTCCTTGTCACCGTTCCTCCTGCTGCTGGTGGTGGTTTCTGGTCTCCCTGATCTGGATTCCAGGCACTTTATTTTTTGTTGGGCGTTTTTTGTTTTCCACTGGTGTCTTTATTGAGCTTTTGTAGGCAGCAATCACAGCCCTTGCTTTCTTATCTAGCCCTGCAGGATAGCTGTGTTCTCTCACTCCATCTGCCATCAGCCTCTCTCAGGTAATAAATGAGAGAGCTGATGAGCACTCTGCCTGCCTCCCTCAGGTGCTGTGACTCACCCTCCCGGTTGGAATTTTGGTGTGGTGTGGGTTGTTTTTTTTTTCTGTCCTTCAGGAATCCTGGCTTCTAGTGCTTTCCTCCTCCTTCCTCTCTGCTGCACCAATGAATAGCCAAAAGCAAACCACAGGACCATCTGCTTGCTCTGTAGACCAGAAAAGCACCACCCCCAATTACAAAAAGGAAAGAAATGAAAGTAATTCACTCTGATTGGATCTTGATGCTTTAACAGTCCTATAGTCTGCTTCTGCAATCATAGACCAGACTAGACTAGACTAGACTAGACTAGAATTGAATTGAATTGAATTCATAGAACAAAATAGAATAGAATCAATAAGGTTGGAAAAGACCTCAGAGATCATCAAGTCCAACCTGTCACCCAACACCTCATGACTACTAAACCATGGCACCAAGTGTCACATCCAATCCCCTCTTGAACACCTCCAGGGACTGTGACTCCACCACCCCCCTGGGCAGCCCACTCCAATGCCTAACAACTCTCTGAATTGAATTGAATTGAATTGAATTGAATTGAATTGAATTGAATTGAATTGAATTGAATTGAATTGAATTGAATTGAACTGAACTGAATTGAATTGAAATTAATTCAATTGAATTGACCAGGTTGGAAAAGGTCTTTGAGATCATCAAATCCAACCTATCACCCAACACCATCTAATCAACTCAACCATGGTACCAAGTGCCTCATCCAGTCTCCTCCTAAACACTTCCAGGGATGGTGACTCCACCACCTCTCCAGGCAGCACATTCCAATGGCCAACAACTCTCTCTGGGAAGAATTTTCTCCTCATCTCCAGCCTAAACTTCCCCTGGCACAGTTTGAGACTGTGTCCTCTTGTTCTGGTGCTGCTTGCCTGGGAGAAGAAACCAACCCCCTCCTGGCTACAACCTCCCTTCAGGGAGTTGGAGAGAGCAAGAAGGTCTCCCCTGAGCCTCCTCTTCTCCAGACTAAGCAACCCCAGCTCCCTTAGCCTCTCCTCACAGGGCTTGTGATAATAACAGTTGTTAGGGTTGGAAGGGACCCCAAGGCTCACCTAGTTCCAGCCCCCCTGCCAGGGACAAAGAAAGGGAAACAGGGGAGAAATAGAGAGCAAGCGAGAGTTATTATTTATCATTGTCATTCTCCAAGCATAAAGGAACCTGAAAAGGGGCAAGAAAAAGCAGAACCTGAAATAATCTAAGGTGTGGTTTCTAGTTTGGCACTTTTCCTCCAGGGCAGAAAGCTGCAGGGCCATCTGGAAGTGACTCCTGGACCATGCACCAGCACAGGTGAGGGGTTGGCCTGCTGGAGAGGAGCTCCACACCGTGAAGCTACCCCTCCCCCTAAAAAAATCAGCTGGAAAAGCTGAAGCAGTGAGAACAGACATCAAATGAAGGCTACCCAGCTTCAAAGGCTGAAGGTGATGGCACAGCTCAATGGGGGTTCCTTTCCTTCTTACAGGGTCGATGACAGAAGTCAAGGTTTCCCTCTGCCTCAGCTCCCTGCTGTGTGGTAGCTGCAGGGAGTCCCTGGGGAATTGCATGAAGGAATTTCCACGGCACAAGGAAAGTCCTGGGGCTTTAAGTTGTTGAAGGTGAGTCTCTGATGGGGTGTGGGAAGAGGAAAGGCTCTGCTCTGCTCTCACAAAGGCAGAAGCAGCTTCTTTTAGTCCTCGCTGAAACTCTGCAGGGTCCTGCGGCACACTGTAGGCAAAAGTCTGAGGAATGAAGCCCTGAAAACCCCATCCCTAAATGTGAACAAATTGCTGGGGGAAAGGGACCATGGGGAAATCACAGAATCAGAGAATTGCCTTTGTGGGAAAAGACCTCTGAGATCATCCAGTCTGAACCTTAACCTGAGCACCATGGCCACTAAACCCTGTCCCAGGGTGTCCTGCCCACAGGTTTCCTCACCACCTCCAGGGATGGGGACACCACCACCTCCCTGGGCAGCCTGCTCCAACAGATTTATTCACCTTGCATTTTCTTTTGTCACAAAGGAGCCTCTGACAGGAAATAACTCCCACTGCTCTAACTTCCTCGAGTCATACCATCAGAGAATGGTTTGGGGTGGAAGAGACCTCCAAAGCTCATCCAGTCCAACCCCCCTGCAGTCAGCAGGGACATCCTCCACTAGGGCAGGTTGCTCAGAGCCCTCTCCAGCCTCACCTTGAGTATATCCAGAGATGGGACCTCAACACCTCCCTGGGCAACCTGTTGCAGTGTTCCAGCACCCTCCTGGTGCAGAATTTATTCCTCATATCCAGTTACAATCAAAACTGCTCTTCTCTAACTTCAAACCCTTGTCCCTGGTCCTGACCCTGCAGGCCTTTGCAAACAGTCCCTCTGCAGCCTTCTTGTAGCCCCTTCAGATACTGGAAGGCTGTTCTAAGGTGTCCTTTCAGCCTTCTCTTCTCCAGGCTGAGCACCCCCAGCTCCCTCAGCCTGTCCTCACAGCAGAGGTATTCCAGCCCCCTGATCATCTCCATGGCCCTCTCTGGACCTGCTCCATCAGATCCATGGCCTTCCTGTGTTGAGGGCTCCAGAGCTGAATGAAATACTCTATCAGAGGGCACAGCAGAGCAGAGGGACAGGATCCCCTCTCTCCATCTCTGGCCACCCTGCTTTAGCTGCAGCCCAGGCTGCCATTGGCCTTCTGAGCTGCCAGTGCCCATTGCTGGCTCCTGTCCAGCTTCTTGCCCCCCTAGAGCCCCAAGTCCCAATCAGTTCTTTGTGAAGCATTCTCATAAATATTTGGAAATGAGAAAAAAAAAAAAAAGTCAAAAATTGCTGAAACCTTTTTATTCCCCCCCAAAACAGAATAGAATTCACCAGGTAGGAAAAGACCTCAGAGATCATCAAGTCCAACCTATCACCCAACACCATCTATTCAACTAAACCATGGCACCAGGTGCCTCATCCAGGCTCTTCCTAAACACCTCCAGGGATGGGGACTGCACCACCTCCCTGGGCAGCACATTCCAATGGCCAATCTCTCTTGCTGGGAAGAACTTCTTCCTAACATCCAGCCTGAAACACCCTTGGCACAGCTTGAGAATGTGACCTCTTGTTAGACTAGGATAGGATAGGATAGGATAGGATAGGATAGGATAGGATAGGATAGGATAGGATAGGATAAGGATAGGATAGGATAGACCAGACCAGGTTGGAAGAGACCTTCAAGATCATCAAGTCCAACCTATCATGCAACACCACACAACTAACTAAACCAAGCACCCCATCCAGTCTCCTCCTGAACGCCTCCAGGGATGGTGACTCCACCACCTCTCCAGGCAGCACATTCCAATGGGGCAATCTCTCTCTGTGTAAAACTTCCTCCTAACCTTCAGCCTAAACCTCCCCTGGCACAGTTTGAGACTGTGTCCTCTCGTTCTGGTGCTGGCTGCCTGGGAGAAGAGACCAACCCCCACCTGGCTACAACCTCCCTTCAGTTAGTTGCAGACAGCAAGAAGGTCTCCCTGAGCCTCCTCTTCTCCAGGCTAAGCAACCCCAGCTCCCTCAGCCTCTCCTCACAGGGCTGTGCTCCACACCCCTCCCCAGCTTTCTTGCCCTTCTCTGGACACCTTCCAGCAACTCAACATCTTGCCTAAACTGAGGGGCCCAGAACTGGACACAGGACTCAAGGTGTGGCCCAACCAGTGCTGAGCACAGGGGCACAATGACCTCCCTGCTCCTGCTGGCCACACTCTTCCTGATGCAGGCCAGGATGTCATTGGCCTTCTTGGCCGCCTGGGCACACTGCTGCCTCATCTTCAGGCCTACTCACAACCAGTATCCCCAGGTCCCTTTCTGCCTGGCTGCTCTCAGCCACTCTGACCCCAGCCTGTAGCACTGCCTGGGGTTGTTGTGGTCAATGTGCAGAACCTGGCACTTGGGACTTGTTGAATGCCATCCTGTTGGACTCTGCCCATCTGTCCAGCCTGGCAAGGTTCCTCTGCAGAGCTCTCCAACCCTCTAACAGATGAACTCCTGCCCCCAGCTTGCTGTCATCTGCAAACTTACTGCTGATGGACTCAACCCCCTAATCCAGATCATCAATAAGATATTGAACAGGCTGGGGCCCAGCACTGATCCTTGGGGCACACCACTGGTGCCTGGCTGCCAGCTGGCTGTGGGCACCATTCTCCACCACTCTCTGGGCTCAGCCTCCAGCCAGTTCCTAACCCAGCTCAGAGTGCTGCTGTCCAAGCCAGGGGCTGACAGCTTGGCCAGAAGTTTGCTGTGGGGGATGGTGTCAAAGGCCTTGCTGAAGTCCAGTACAGATTTCTTCAGCTACAAACGAGGGCCAGAAACCCAATCCTTGAGCACTGCAGCACCATGGATTTAAACATTAAAGGCTCCCTGGAATAATCTCTTCTGCTGACTTAATAGAACTAAATAATAAATGAATATTTACAGAATGGTTTAGACTCTTCCTAAAGGTAAACCATGCCCCAGTGCTGATGCAGCTGAGATACCAGAAAGCAAAGCTGCCCCTGAATCTCGTTACAGCCTTCATGGAGGGCTGACTATGAACAATGAGCCTCAGCCTGAAGCTTCTATTTCCAACCTCTGTGGCTTGTCAGTGACTTGGAAATCATTATTGGGTCACGTTTTTGGCCAAACTCTCCCAGGTCGACATTAAAAGCCCCGTCATAAATGCTTCAGATGATCAAAAAGAGGCAAGGAAAATGGAATTTTTGATTCTGTGCAAATCAAAAGAAGGAGTTTTTTAATGCACTCAGCTGGCCAACAAATGCTGCATTTTAAATCAGAGGGTTTGCAGGCTTGTGCCTTGCTGGAGCCACGACAGACCTCTCCCTGGAAGCTGAAATTCAAATCAATCTGCACATGAAAGGCTTCATTTGCCACCCTACAATGTCTCTCAGTAGCATTCTTAGGACTAGGATTCCATTCAGGAGAGGGAAAGGGACCTGGGGGTCCTGGTGGACAGAAGGATGCTCAAGAGCCAGCAATTTGCCCTTGTGGCCAAGAAGGCTAAGGGCAGCCTGGGTGGATTAGAAGTGCTGTGGGGTGTACATTGAAAGAGGTTCTCCTGCCCCTCTACTCGTCCCTGTTGAGGAGTATTGCATCAAGTTCTGGGCTCCTCAGGTCAAGCAGGACCTCAGGGAACTGCTTAAGAGAGTCCAGAGCAGAGCCACAGAGCTGCTGCAGGCAGTGGAACATCTGCCTGTGAGGCCAGGCTGAGGGAGCTGGGGCTTGGAGCAGAGGAGCCTGAGGGCTGCCCTCATTGCTGGGGTTAAAGACATGCAGGGCTGGAGCCAGGCTCTGCTCAGGGGTGTCCAAGCACAGCACAAGGGGCAAGGGCTGCAAGCTGGAGCAGAGGAGGTGCCAGGGGAACAGAAGGGAAAACTTTGTCACTGTGAGGGTGCTGAGGGCCCGGAGCAGGCTGCGCAGAGGTTGTGGAGTCTGCCTCTGTGGAGACTTTCCAAACCCTCCTGGCTGTGTTCTGTGTGCCCTGCTCTATGTGCTCCTGCTCTGGCAGGGAGGTTAGGATGGATGATCTTTGAAGGTCCCTTCCTTTCATTCAGGAGTGAGTCTTGAGCAACCTGGTCAAAGTAGAAGGTGGTTTGGCAGTGGGGTTGGAACTAAGTGATCTCGAAG
>NW_027142378.1:1279449-1399085 GCF_026170545.1 Melanerpes formicivorus
CCTCACATGGGTTTTTTTTGACCAGCTAATTTATGGTTTAAGGAAAACCTCTTGAAGTGAAAAGGAAAATGGCAACATGTCAATAATCTCAATTCTGTTCTTTTCCACGAGCAGAAAGACAGAAAGGGCTTGCACAGGAACCCATTTGGACTGGGGCTCCACCTGGTATCTGCAGGCAGCTCTGGGGAGCTTCTGCATGCACATAAAGAAGCAGCAGGATCAATTTTGCTGGAGATGAAGAGGTCTCAGACACCAAGCTGTCCAATAGAGTTGATGGACTTCTGAGGAGCGCCATAATGCAGCACTTCAACCAATAAATGTCGAGCTGCAAGGCTGTGATAGGAACAAAAAGACAAATCCATGCAAATGAATGCTTGGCAAGTGCACTAAGGGGGGTGGGGAATGCTCAACTCTAGCTGTAAGTTTTCTGAGTCTGTTGTGACACCTCTGCAAACACACCACTGCCACTCATCAAGGGCAGGCTGGGAAGCTCAGTGATCACAGGTTCACAGAATGCAGTAGCTTGGAAGGCACCCTCAAAGCTCATCTGGTCCAAGCCCCCTTGCAGTAAGCAAGGCCATCCTCAACTAGATCAGGTTACTCAGAGCCCCAGCAAGTTTGACTTTGGGTGTCTCCAGGGATGGGGTCTCAACCACCTCTCTGGGCAACCTGTTGCAGTATTCACAGAGAGAGTTGTTAGCTGTTGGAATGTGTTGCCCAGGGAGGTGGTGGAGTCACTGTCCCTGGAGGTGTTCAAAAAGGGATTGGATGTGGCACTTGGAGCCATGGTTTAGTAGTCATGAGGTGTTGGGTGACAGGTTGGACCTGATGATCATAAAATCATAGGATCAGTCAGGGTTGGAAGGGACCACAAGGATGAGCTAGCTCCAATCCCCCTGCCACGGGCAGGAACACCCCACACTAGATCAGCCTGGCCAGAGCCTCAGCCAGCCTGGGCTTAAACACCTCCAGGGATAGGGCCTCAACCACCTCCCTGGACAACCCATTCTAGGGCTTCACCACTCTCATGGGGAAGAACTTCCTCCTCACATCCAGCCTCAATCTCCCCACCTCCAGCTTCATTCCATTCCCCCTAGTCCTATCACTACCTGAGATCCTGAGAAGTCCTTCCCCAGCCTTCCTGTAACCCCCTTCAGATACTGGAAGGCCACAATGAGGTCACCTCAGAGCCTTCTCTTCTGCAGACTGAACAGCCCCAACTCCTTCAGTCTGTCCTCACAGGAGAGGTGCTCCAGCCCTCTGATCATCCTCGTGGCCCTGATCTTTGAGGTCTTTTCCAACCTTATTGATTCTCTGATTTCATCACTATCAGATGGCACCAGGCTGGGTGGCTGGGTCAGCCTGACAGGGGGTAAGGAAGCTTTACAGTGGGATCTAGACAGGTTAGACCAATGGGCCAAGTCTAACTGTAAAAAAGATTCAGCAAGGCCAAGTGCCAAGTCCTGCACTTGGGTCATGCCAACCCCATGGTAAGCTACAGATTTGGGGATGTTTGCAAAGGCCTGCAGGGAAAGAACAAGGGGCAATGGCCTCAAACTAGAGAAGAGTAGATTTGGACTGGATGTTAGGAACAAGTTCTGCACCCTGAGGCTGCTGGAACACTGCAACAGATTGCCCAAGCAGGTGGTTGAGACCCCATCCCTGGAGATATTCAAGGTGAGGTTCAGCAGGGCTCTGGGCAACCTGATCTAGTGGATGATGTCCCTGATGACTGCACAGGGGCTTGGACTGGATGAGCTTTGGAGCTCCTATCCACCCCGGCCACTGCAACTTCACAGTATCACCAAGGCTGGAAAAGACCTCAAATATCATCAAGTCCAACCTGTCACCACAGACCTCATGACTAAACCATGGCACCAAGTGCCACATCCAATCCCTTCTTGAACACCTCCAGGGACAGAGACTCCACCACCTCCCTGGGCAGCACATTCCAATGATGAATGACTCTCTCAGTGAAGAACTTTCTCCTCACCTCCAGCCTAAACTTCCCCTGTGCAGCTTGAGACTGTGTCCTCTTGTTCTGGTGCGGGTTGCTTGAGAGAAGAGACCAACTCCCTCTTGTCTACAACCACCTTTCAGGTAGTTGTAGACAGCAATGAGGTCTCCCCTGAGCATCCTCTTCTCCAGGCTAAGCAACCCCCAGCTCCCTCAGCCTCTCCTCACAGGGCTGTGCTCAAGGCCTCTCCCCAGCCTTAGAATCCTAGAATCATAGAATCATAGAATCAGTAAGGTTGGAAAAGACCTCAGAGATCATCAAGTCCAACCTATCACCCAACACCTCATGCTTCTGTATTCCAAGTGTCCATTTGTAAGTCTTTAAAGGATTCTTATTCCTTACCCTTTTATTTCAGTACCAGTATTGCCTCAAACTGAAGTCAGCAGCCTTTGCTTTCCAGGTGCCAAATTGTTAGCCTGCTTTAGGCCAGTTGTGAGGATGGGCTTAGGACAGAGATTTTAAGCCTTGCTGGGGTTAAGCTGTTGCTTTGCTCTACCTTGTTGCCCTTCTCTGGACATGTTCAAGTGTCTCAATGTTCTTCTTGATCTGGAGTCAACACACTGGTGCTTAAGCACTAGTGACTGGAGTGTGGGAAGAAATTCTTTACATGGAGGGTGAGGAGACACTGTCACAGGTTCCCCAGGGGGGCTGTGGATGCCTCCTCCCTGGAGGTGTTCAAGGCCAAGCTGGATGATGCCTTGAGCAACCTGGGCTGGTGGGAGGTGTCCCTGCCCATGGCAGGGAGGTTGGAACTGGATGATCTTTAAGATCCCTTCCTACCTAAACCATTCTGTGATTCAATGGTTCCCAGTCAAGACCTGACTGTTACAAGGCTCAGTTTTCATTCTGTGATTGATTTGCACTGAGAGGACTTTGCTTTCCCTTCAAACACTGGAGAGCCTAGAGACAGAGGCGCCTCCCCAGCAGCGTTTCTCCCCCTCAGGCACAGATCTGCAGACACACCGAGGCTGTGCTGTCAGCTGCACAAAGCACATTTCCTCTCCTTCCTCCTGAAATTACATCCATCCATAACCACAGAGCCAGTGAAGTTCAAACTATTACAGAACTATTACATTATTTAAACTTCTCCTTTTTGCCAGCGCTTGGCTCGCACCTCATCAATTACTTTGATCTTCTTTCTTGTTGTTGTTTCAATGGTTCAATTTATTTTGTGGGGTTTGTTTCAAGTCTAATTGATATCACCAGGAGAAAAAAGAAACCAGCAAACACCACCACAAAAGTCTCTTTTCTGTTAAGGCTGAATTTCAGTGTTCTTCCTCCCATGTCCATTTGCAAGTTCTGCTGCTGCTCTTCTGGCGTCACTCCTTCCCCTGAATTTCCAGCCTGCAAAGCAGAGGAGCTGCTGCTCTTCACATCTGCCTTTCACAGAATCACCAAGGTGGGAAGAGACCTCAAAGATCAGCAAGTCCAACCTGTCACCACAGACCTCATGACTAAACCATGGCACCAAGTGCCACGGCCAATCCCCTCTTGAACACCTCCAGGGATGGGGACTCCACCACCTCCCTGGGCAGCACATTCCAACGACCAACTCTCCCTGGGAAGAACTTTCTCCTCATCTTCAGCCTAAACTTCCCCTGGCACAGCTTGGACTGTGTCCCCTTGTTCTGGCTGCCTGGGAGAAGAGACCAACCCCTTCCTGGCTTCAACCTCCCTTCAGGGAGTTGGAGACAGCAAGAAGGTCTCCCCTGAGCCTCCTCTTCTCCAGGCTAAACAACCCCAGCTCCCTCAGCCTCTCCTCACAGGGCTTGTGCTCAAGGCCTCTCCCCAGCCTTGTTGCCCTTCTCTCAATGCTTTAAAGAAAGCAGTCCTGCCTGACAAACCTGGTGGCCTTCTATGACAAGGTCACAACATCAGTAGATGAAGGCTGAGCAACTGAGTCATTGATCTGGACCTCAGCAAAGCCTTCAACACTGTCCCGCACCACATCCTGGTCTCCAAGCTGGTGCAGGATGAGTTATGTGGAAGGACCATTCAGTGGATAAAGAACTGGCTTGATGGCTGCACCCAAAGGCTGGCTGTCCGTGAGTCTATGTCCAAGTGGAGGCCAGTGACAAGTGGAGTCCCCCAGGGATCAGTCCTGGACCAGTCTTGTTTAACATCTTGGTTGGAGACACGGACAGTTGCATTGAGTGCACCCTCAGCACCAAGCTGTGTGGTGCAGCAGACAGCTGAAGGGAAGGGTAACATCCAGAGGGACCTGGACAGGCTGTAGAGGCGAGCCCATGGCAATCTCAGGAGGTTCAACAAGACCAAATGCAAGGTCCTGCATCTGGGGTCAGGGCAATCCCAAGCACTGATATAGGCTGGGCAGGGACTGGCTCGAGAACAGCCCTGAAGAAAAGGCCTTGGGGATGCTGGTGGATGAGAAGCTCAACAGGAGCCAGCAGTGAGCACTTGCAGCCCAGAGAGCCAAGCAGAGCCTGGGCTGCAGCAAGAGAAGTGTGGCCAGAAGGGCCAGGGAGGTGATTCTCCCCCTCTACCCCACTCTGCTGAGACACCACTTGGAGCTCTGTGTCCATTTCTGGGGCCCCTAGTACTGGCAGGATCTGGAGGTGCTGAAAGGTGTCCAGAGGAAGTCCATGAGGATGAGCAGAGGGCTGGAGCTGCTCTGCTGTGAGGACAGACTGAGAGAGTTGGGGTTGTTCAGCCTGGAGAAGAGAAAACTCTGAGGAGACCTCATTGGGGTCTTCCAGTATCTGAAGGGGGCTACAAGAAAGCTGGGGGAGGGACTTTTTAGAGTGTCAGGGAGTGATAGGACTGGGGGGAATAGAGTAGAACTAGAAGTGGGTAGATTCAGATTGGATGTTAGGAAGAAGTTCATCCCCATGAGGGTGGTGAGAGCCTGGCACAGGTTGCCCAGGGAGGTGGTGGAAGCCTCCTCCCTGGAGGTTTTGAAGGCCAGGCTGGATGTGGCTGTGAGCAACCTGCTGTAGTGTGAGGTGTCCCTGCCCATGGCAGGGGGGGTTGGAACTGGCCAAGTCTTGAGGTCCCTTCCAACCCTGACACTTCTATGATTCTGTGTTTCCAATGCTGGGCCAAGTGAGAGCAATCCTGCAACAAAGAGACAAAAGGTTAGAGAATTTCACATGAAATCTTCTCCTCCTGATACCACCTGAGACAGGCAGATCCGGAACCAATTTATGGAGAGCAAATGATTGCCACCTTTGCTCCGAATAACAAACTGCTCCCCGAGATCTCTGAGATATGCAGCCACAGGCAGCTTGTCTGGCTGCAGGGGGATTCTGAGATGTTCTTAAACACATCTCTCAACTTAATCAGACACACAAATGCACAAGCTGGCACTCAGGGAAATTAGGTGCATTTGTCACACTGCCTGAAGGACTTTGGGACTCACGAACCAAGGAATGGATCACCCTGAACCAGGGATGGAATTTCTTCATCTGGAAGAGACAAAACACAGGTATTTGCCAGGCTAATGGTGAAGGATCTGGGAGTGATAAATAGTTGGAATGGAATTTAGCTGAAGCTATTCATGAAAAACCAACAATGTTCTCTTTCTTTTCCAAAGCAGAGCAGCAATTGGGTGCATATGGAGAGGGCTGGGACACTCTGCTGCTGGGTGACTACACATCCCCTAGTTGTAATGAATCCAAAGGCCAACCAGACCACTTTGCATAGAATCATAGAATCAATAAGGTTGGAAGAGACCTCAAAGATCATCAAGTCCAACCTGTCACCCAACACCTCATGACTACTAAACCATGACACCAAGTGCCACATCCAATCCCCCCTTGAACACCTCCAGGGATGGGGATTCCACCACCTCCCTGGGCAGCACAACCCAATGGCTAGCCACTCTGTGAAGAACTTTCTCCTCACCTACAGCCTAAACCTCCCCTGGTGCAGCTTGGGACTGTGTCCTCTTGTTCTGATGATGGTTGCCTGGGAGAAGAGACCAACTCCCACCTGGCTACAACCTCCCTTCAGATAGCTGTAGAGAGCAATAAGGTATCCTCTGAGCCTCCTCTTCTCCAGGCTAAACAATCCCAGCTCCCTCAGCCTCTCCTCTAGCCACCTCTTGGCATCTCTTATCACTGATAAGAAGGTTGTCAGACACTGGCACAGGCTCCCCAGTTCAGTGGTTGAATCCCTATCCCTGGAGGTGTTTAAGAAAGGCAGAGATGTGGTGCTGAAGGACATGGTTCAGCACCAGGATTGATGGTAGAGTTAGAGAATGCTTGCACTGGAGAATCATATCATAAAATCACATCATGGAATGGTTTGGGTTGGAAGGGATCTTAAAGCTCACCAGTTTCAACCCCCCTGCCATGGGCAGGGACACCTCCCACCAGCCCAGGTTGCTCAAAGCCTCATACAGCCTGGTCTTGAACACCTCCAGGGAGGGGACATCCATAACCTCCCCGGGCAACCTGTTCCAGCGTCTCACCACCCTCACTGTCAAGAATCTCCATCTTCAGTCTCAATCTCCCCTTATCCAGCTCAAAGCCACTGCCACTCATCCTATCACAAACAAGCCCTTGTAAAAAAGTCCCTTCTCAACTTAAATATGAGATATGGCTTCCTCAAGGAGTCCTCCAGCCTACTGGAAATACAATTCATGCAATATTAAAACCTCACAGGTAATGTTGCACAGAAAATCACCTACTCTGTCTTTCAGGACACCTAAGATACCACCGAGAAAGAAAAAGATGCTACAGACTTTGAGCACTCTGAGTTTTGCTCAATCTCTACACTTCTGTGTTAAGAGTCAAAGTCAAGACTGGCTCTGACAGCACTGGGCATCAGAGAAGGGCAACAAGGCTGGGGAGAGGCCTCGAGCACAGCCCTGTGAGGAGAGGCTGAGGGAGCTGGGGTTGCTTAGCCTGGAGAAGAGGAGGCTCAGGGGAGACCTTCTTGCTCTCTCCAACTCCCTGAAGGGAGGTTGTAGCCAGGTGGGGGTTGGTCTCTTCTCCCAGGCAAGCAGCACCATAACAAGAGGACACAGTCTCAAGCTGTGCCAGGGGAGGTTTAGGCTGGAGGTGAGGAGAAAGTTCTTCCCAGAGAGAGTTGTTGGCCATTGGGATGTGCTGCCCAGGGAGGTGGTGGAGTCACCATCACTGGAGGTGTTTAGGAAGAGACTGAATGGGGTGCTTGGTGCCCTGGTTTAGTTGATTAGATGGTGTTGGGTGGTAGGTTGGACTTGATGGTCTCCAAGGTCTTTTCCAACCTGGTTAATTCTATTCTATTCTATTCTATTCTATTCTATTCTATTCTATTCTATTCTATTCTATTCTATTCTATTCTATTCTATTCTATTCTGTTCCGTTCCGTTCCGTTCCGTTCCGTTCCGTTCCATTCCATTCCATTCCATTCCATTCCATTCCATTCCATTCCATTCCCATAAGCTGCTCAAGCACCAAGATCACACCCAAAAAACTGGAGGAGTCCAAGAGTGACCTCCTTACAGCGAGGCTGGTGAGACGCTGGCACAGATTGCCCAGGGATGTTGTAGATGCCTCCTCCCTGGGGCCATTCAAGGCCAGGCTGGATGAGGCCTTTGTGCCACCTGGGCGAATCAAGAGGCATTTCCGCCTTTGGGAGGGTGGTTGGGACAGTTGATCTCTGATGTCCCTTCCACCCTAAGCCATTGCAGGATTGCACGATCCTCTCTAGCAGAAGGTACAGTTCTCAGAAGGGGCGAGAGCCTCCACCTTTCAGATGCTGGAGCCTTCTCCCTTCATCTTCCCCTCAGCTTGTTTCCCTAAGCAGTTAGTCCCAGCTGCCCTTGGTTTTCCTAGAAAACCCAAACAAACACAGATCTTCACTAACTGCTTGATCTCTTGTCAAGCTCTCCCTGTCAAAGCAAAGTTCACACCTTGTCAAGAGCAGAAGTGCTGACACTGAGAAACTGCTCTGCTGTCCTTCACTTGTGTCTTGGCAATGCTGACAGGGATGGATGGTGCAATTTGTTGAGTTGTTTGTTTAGGTTTTTTTTTTTTGCTTATTTTGCACATAGCTCCCTATTAAGTTAATCAGTATAATCCTGCAGGGACTGTCCATAACTCACCATCAATATTCAGCAAAAAGGGGTTGCAGGGACCAGAGCAACTGGCTCAAATAATGCAAACAAGAAATAAAGAAAGAGAGAGAAGAAAGAGAGAAAGAGAGAAAGAGAGAAAGAGAGAAAGGGAGAAAGACAGAAAGGGAGAAAGAAAGAAAGAGAGAAAGAAAGGGAGAAAGAAAGGAAGAAAGGAAGAAAGAAAGGAAGAAAGAAAGGAAGGAAGAAAGGAAGGAAGAAAGGAAGGAAGAAAGGAAGGAAGAAAGGAAGAAAGAAAGGAAGAAAGAAAGGAAGAAAGAAAGGAAGAAAGGAAGAAAGGGAGGAAGAGAGGAAGGGAGGAAGGGAGGAAGGGAGGAAGGGAGGAAGGGAGGAAGGGAGGAAGGGAGGAAGAGAGGAAGGAAGAGAGGAAGGAAGGGAGGAAGGGAGGAAGGGAGGAAGAGAGGAAGAGAGGGAGGGAGGGAGGGAGGGAGGGAGGGAGGAAGGAAGGAAGGAAGGAAGGAAGGAAGGAAGGAAGGAAGGAAGGAAGGAAGGAAGGAAGGAAGGAAGGAAGGAAGGAAGGAAGGAAGGAAGGAAGGAAGGAAGGAAGGAAGGAAGGAAGGAAGGAAGGAAGGAAGGAAGGAAGGAAGGAAGAAAGGAAGGAAGGAAGGAAGGAAGGAAGGAAGGAAGGGAGGAAGGGAGGGAGGGAGGGAGGGAGGGGAGGGAGGGAGGGAGGGAGGAAGGGAGGGAGGGAGGGAGGGAGGGAGGGAGGGAGGGAGGAAGGAAGGAAGGAAGGAAGGAAGGAAGGAAGGAAGGAAGGAAGGAAGGAAGGAAGGAAGGAAGGAAGGCAGGAAGGAAGGAAGGAAGGAAGGAAGGAAGGAAGGAAGGAAGGAAGGAAAAGAAAGAAAGAAATAAAGGAAATGTCCAAGAAAAGGAAAATTCACAATGAAAATGTCCCCATAGTTTCCCAGCAGTGTTTGAGATGAATAAATGGTAATTTCAGATCTGTCAGGACTTCCAGAGTCCTTCAAAGTCACTGATTAAAAGGAAAGAAAATAGCTTATAAAAAAAAATCCCAGCTAACCTCCTCAAAAACATTATCCAATTTTGCAAAGCTTTCCTTATTGCAGATATTTATTAATATGGTAACCTGACTTCTGGGGCTTCTGATCCCCTCAAGTACTCCTAATCCCCTCTGAGTGGTGGTGAATGGTGTCACAGCCAGCTGGCAGCCAGACACCAGTGGTGTCCCCCAGGGATCAGTGCTGGGCCCCAGCCTGTTCAATATCTTCACTGATGATCTGGATGAGCACACTGAGTCCCTCATCAGTAAATTTGCAGATGACACCAAGCTAGGGGCAGGAGTTGATCTGCTGAAGGATAGGAGAGCTCTGCAGAGGGACCTTGCCAGGCTGCACAGATGGGCAGAGTCCAAGGGCATGAGATTGAACACATCCAAGTGTCAGGTTCTGCACATTGGCCACAACAACCCCAGGCAGTGCTGCAGGCTGGGGTCAGAGTGGCTGAGAGCAGCCAGGTGGAGAGTGACCTGGGGGTACTGGTTGAGAGTAGGCTGAACATGAGCCTGCAGTGTGCCCAGGTGGCCAAGAAGGCAAATGGCATCCTGGCCTGCATCAGGAACAGTGCGGCCAGGAGGAGCAGGGAAGTGATTCTGCCCCTGTACACTGCACTGGTTAGGCCACACCTTGAGTCCTGTGTCCAGTTCTGGGCTCCTCAGTTTAGGAAGGAGGTTGAGTTGCTGGAAGGTGTCCAGAGAAGGGCAAGAAAGGTGGGGAGGGGTCTGGAGCACAGCCCTGTGAGGAGAGGCTGAGGGAGCTGGGATTACTTAGCCTGGAGTAAAAGAGAATCAGGGGTGACCTTATTGCTCTCTACAACTACCTGAAGGGAGGTTGTAGCCAGGCAGAGGTTGGTCTCATCTCCCAGGCAACCAGCACCGGAACAAGAAGACGCAGTCTCAAGTTGTGCCAGGGGAGGTTTAGGCTGGAGGTGAGGAGGAAGTTCTACACAGAGAGAGTGACTGCCCATTGGAATGGGCTGTCCAAGGAGGTGGTGGAGTCACAATCACTGGAGGTGTTTAGGAGGAGACTTGATGGGGTGCTTGGTGCCATGGTTTAGTTGTTTAGGTGGTGTTGGATGATAGGTTGGACTCGACGATCTTGAAGGTCTCTTCCAAACTGGTCTGGTCTGGTCTGATCTGGTCTATTCTATTCTATTCTATTCTATTCTATTCTATTCTATTCTATTCTATTCTATTCTACCCTATCCTATCCTATCCTATCCTATCCTATCCTATCCTATCCTATCCTATCCTATCCTATCCTATCTTATCCTATCCTATCCTTTTCACCATACTCATTAAGCCATGTCCCAAAGGTCCATGCCCACACATAACTTGAACACCTCCAGGTATAGTGACTCCACCACCTCCCTGACCACTCTTTCATCAAAGAATTTTTCCTAATCTCCAACCCAACCCTCCCCTGGCACAATTTCAGACCCTACACATAACTCTAAATGCAGAAAGAGGCCCAGGCCATCATTTCCTTTCTATCAGGGAAGATTTGTCACTTCCTTAAATGTCTTCTGCGGAACAGATCTCAGATTATTTTTTGCACCCAGTGTCATGGCTCTGCACTAAGGGCACCAGAGGCTGTAGCTGCAGGATGGAGGAAGGAAAAGGTTCTGTGCTCATTTGTAGCATTGTTCCTTCCTCAGCTACCTTGGCAAAGCAATTTAAAGTCTCAGTGTCTATAGAATAAAGAGAGTTATTGTGACATCTTTTTGATACACCTGAAATCTATAGCTGAAAGAGATGTGATTACTCAAGGTGGTATCATAAAAGCATTAGATGAGTGAAGAGTAAAATGGAATCAAGAGGGAAAGTATTTTGAAATAAGCAGTTATAATAAAAAGAAAATGGGGGGGGGGGGGGTGGGAACAGAGAAAAAGGCAAAATAATGCAAATTGGCTCCATTCACAGTGTCTGGAGATTCCTTCACTCATGAAATCGAACTTTATGGAGAATTGCTTCCATTTTCCATCCCTCATTCCTAAGAAAGAGATGATCAGAAGAAAAAATGGAACAGGGGGTGGTGAGACACCAGAACAGGTTGCCCAGGGGGCTTGTGGATGCTCCCTGCCTGGAGGTGCTCAAGACCAGGCTGGATAGGGCCTTGAGCAACCTGGGCTGGTGGGAGGTGGCCCTGACCATGGCAAGGGGGGTTGAAAGCAGAGGATCTTGAATGAGATCTCAACCCCATCCCTGAGCAACCTGTTCCAGTGTTTCCCCACTCTCACTGTGCAGAACTTCCTCCTGATGTCCAACCTAAAGTTCCCCTGGTCCAGTCTCAAATCATTGCTCCTCATCCTTGAGATGCTTGAAGGTGTCCAGAGAAGGGCAACAAGGCTGGGGAGAGGCCTCGAGCACAGCCCTGTGAGGAGAGGCTGAGGAGCTGGGGTTGCTTAGCCTGGAGAAGAGGAGGCTCAGGGGAGACCTTCTTGCTCTCTCCAACTACCTGAAGGGAGGTTGTAGGCAGGAGGGGGTTGGTCTCTTCTCCCAGGCAAGCAGCACCAGAACAAGAGGACACAGTCTCAAGCTGCACCAGGGGAAGTTTAGGCTGGAGGTGAGGAGAAAGTTCTTCCCAGAGAGAGTTGTTGGCCACTGGAATGTGCTGCCCAGGGAGGTGGTGGAGTCATCATCCCTGGAGGTGCTCAAGAGGGGATTAGATGTGGCACTTGGTGCCATGGTTTAGTCATGAGGTCTGTGGTGACAGGTTGGACTTGATGATCTTTGAGGTCTCTTCCAACCTTGGTGATTCAGTGATTCTGTAATCCTATCTCACCCCCAGGTCTTTCTCTGCTGGGCAGTTTCCAGCCACCCTGCCCCAAGCCTGAAGCATTCATGGGGTTGCTGTGACCTACAAGCACTTGTCCTTGTTGAACCTCATACAACAGGCCTTGACTCACTGCTCCAGCCTGTCCAGCTCCTGCTGCAGAACTTTCCTACCCTCAATTCCCCACTGCATTACAAAGGAGACCTTTAAAACTACCAACAAAAAAACATGAAGCACTCATGATGAAGTTCCTCCTTTCTGTCCCATTTTCCATCTCCTTTCTAACCTCACTTTCTGAAGCCCCTCAGAATCTAAGCAATGTGCAGCCAGCAGCTCAGACCTTCGCAGCCACTTGGCAGCTCATTCTGCAGCACCAGCCTGCTCTGCTCTCCACTGGACATTCCCAGCTGTGGCCACGTAGGTGAGTGCAGGGTTTTATTGCATCTGATGAATTCACTTTAGATTTCACTCCAGCATGGTAAAACCTCCCTGCTACAGCACGCCTGGAATTTTAACAAGGCCTGTGCCTGGCCCCAAAGGATTCGTGGCTTTGAAAGAAGCTTGTCAAGCCATGTTGGAAGACAGCAACTCAGGAAAGGAGAGTAAGGCAGAAGAGCACTGCATTAATGAACAGCAGCAGAGAAGACAGAGTGAACCCAGAATATCATCAAGGTTTTCTCTGGATCAGCTAGGAGGGCGGGGGAGGGAAATGTAGGCATTGTGTCCTGCAAGACCTTCAACAGCAGCAGCTGGGAGGTTGTGTACTGAAGGCTTAGGATGAGCTGGTTTTGTCCTGACTTGAGGGATCATAGAATCACAGAATGTTAGGGGTTGGAAGGGACCTCCAGAGATCACCCAGTCCAACCCCCCTGCCAAAGCAGGATCACCCATGGCAGGTCACATAGAATGCATCCAGGTGGGTTTTGGGCTCTGCAGCCTTCTCATGGCCCCCCTTCAGGTACTGGAAGGCTGCTCTGTGGTCTCCCCACAGCCTTCTCTTCTCCAGACTGAACAGCCCCAGCTCCCTCAGCCTGTCCTCATAGCAGAGCTGCTCCAACCCCCTGATCATTTCTATGGCCTCCTCTGGAGCTGCTCCATCAGGTCCATGTCCTTCCTGTGTTGAGGGCTACAGAACTGCTGGACACAGCTCTGCAGCTGAGGTATCCCCAGAGCACAGCAGAGCAGAGGGGCTCCATCTCCATCTCCAGCCACACTGCTTTAGATGCAGCCCAGGCTGCCCTTGGCCTTCTGTGCTGCCAGTGCCCATGGCTGGCTCCCGTCTAGCTACTCATCCACCAGCACCCCTAAGTCCTTTTCTGCAGGGCTGCTCTCAATCTCATCACCCCCCAGCATGTGTCAACAGTGAGGACTGATGCCATACCCCAACTGGGCATGAGGCCACTGGAAACAAGAGGTAGAAAGAGAAGATGGAAAGAGGGTGATAGAAATGATACTGCTAAAAGGAGAAGATATGGAAAGATGTGACTCTGATTGCTTGCTAGGACATGGGAGGAATTTCCCTCTCTCCCCACACTGCCCCTGTCTGGTCAGTGCCCCTCCTGGGCAGGTTCTGAGGTACAGTTGAAGAATGACTTGTTACAAATGGCAGGCCTCCAGCAGAGAAACTCTGCAATAGGTTTGACCTCCATTCAAATCAGAGACAGAAACTGACCTGGGGAAGGTGATACCCAAAGACACTGAAGAGTCAGACAGAAAATTCCCTCTACCAGTCCACTACCCACTAGAAGAGAGAGCAAAAACAAGGATCCCTTCATTCAGCTGCAGGCATTTCTTTCTGCAGAGGGAAAGGGCAACTATCAGCCTGTGAATCATCTGATTTACTTCAGAGACCTACAGCAAGATTAAATGGAACAGTCTAGAAGCACCTGTTTCTATTTGTTGACCATGCTAGGAGACTAAGCAGCCCAGATATAGACATCTCCATTTAAGACATCTTCCATCTGTCTACATTTTAGCAATCTGTCCAAAACTGGAGAGATTAATTCCAAACCATATCCCACTGATGGGCCAGCTCCCTGAGGTGTGCTGTGTACTGAGAGACACAGAAGGTTAGGTGTTGCAAGGAAGCTTCAGTGATCATTCAGTCCAAACCCCCTGCCAGAGCAGGGTCACCCAGGGCAGGTCAAACAGGAACACTTCCAGGTGGGGTTTGAAAGTCTCCAGAGAAGGAGACTCCACAACCTCTCTGGCCAGCCTGCTCCAGGGCTCAGCACCCTCACAGCAAAGAGGTTTCTCCTCATGCTGAAGTGTAACCTCCTATGTTCCAGCTTGTACCTGTTGTTCCTTGTCCTATCAGTGGGCACCATCAAAAAGAACCTGGGACCTTCATATGGAATGGAATGGAATGGAATGGAATGGAATGGAATGGAATGGAATGGAATGGAATGGAATGGAATGGAATGGAATGGAATGGAATAGAATAGAATAGAATAGAATAGAATAGAATAGAATAGAATAGACCAGACCAGGTTGGAAGAGACCTTTGAGATCAAGTCCAACCTGTCACCCAACACCATGTAATCAACTAAACCATGGCACCAAGCATCCCATCAAGTCTCTTCCTAAACACCTCCAGTGATGGTAACTCCACCACCTCCCTGGGCAACACATACCAATGGCCAATCTCTCTCTCTGTGAAGAATTTCTTCCTAACATCCAGCCTAAACTTCCCCTGGTGCAGCTTGAGACTATGTCCTCTTGTTCTGGTGCTGGTTGCCTGGGAGAAGAGACCAGCCCCCAGGTAAGTTAAGAAAGCTGCTGTTTAAATAACCAATATCCTTCACTTCTGATCTGTCCTTCCACAGAGCTGAGACAATACTGTGGGGAGAGAACTCAAAGAGCAGTTAATAGAAGGTCAAGTTAGGGAATCATAGAATGGGCTGGGTGGGAAGGGCCCTCCAAAGCTCATCCAGCCCAACCCCCTCTGAAGTCAGCAGGGACATCCTCTACCAGATCAGGTTGCCCAGAGCCCTGCTGAGCCTCACCTTAAATATCTCCAGGGAAGGGGTACAAAGCACCTCTCTACCTAACCTGTTGCAGTGTTCCACCACCCTCATGGTGCAGAACTTGTTCCTCACATCCAAAGTAGAGTATAGGAAACATTCTGATGATATAGATGCTTCTGAGAAGCCAGTAACAGAGGAACAAGAGAAGGCCAGGAAGAAATACTGAGCAATGGCAAGTGGTGGTTGAGAGAGAAAAAAAAAGGAGTGCAAGAACTATGTAAGAGGGGAAAAAACAAACAGATGAGGCAAGGGTCTGTAAGAGGATGAAAGGATTGGTACTAAAGAGCCTGAGAGGAGGCACAGAAAGAAAAGGAGAAGATGAGATGGGAAGAATTACTTGTCAGTGTATCATAGCATCAGTCAGGTTTGGAAGGGACCACAAGGATCATCTCGTTCCAACCCCCCTGCCATGGGCAGGGACACCCCACACTAGATCAGCCTGCCCAGAGCCTCAGCCAGCCTGGGCTTAAACACCTCCAGGGACAGGGCCCCAACCACCTCCCTGGACAACCCATTCCAGGGCTTCACCACTCTCATGGGGAAGAACTTCCTCCTCACCTCCAGCCTGAATCTCCCCACCTCCAGCTTCATTCCATTCCCCCTAGTCCTATCACTACCTGAGATCCTGAGCAGTCCCTCCCCAGCCTTCTGGAGAAGAATTCCTTGTGAGTGCATCTGAATATCAGCTTTTAGTGGTGTCATCACGAAATACTCCTCAGCCTCTTTGAAGTCTCAGCCTCAGCCCTTTGGGCTGCAGTAGAAATGTGACAATAATGAAGCACTTGGCTGAAAAGAGGCTAATGACTTCTCTCTCTTTATTTTTATTTTGGTGGGTTGGTGGTTTTTTATCAGCCCTGTGTCACTTTTGAACACACAGCCCCATGGAAGTGTTTGAAACTATTTACATCTGATGGCTTCCTTCTCTCAGGGTGACCTACTTACTTTAAAAAGCCTTGCATGAGCCACGGAAAATAAAGCACTGGCAGGAATCTAATGCTAAGAAGCACAAAGAAAATGAAGTTTATGAAGAATAACAGCATAAAGCCCTTAATTCCAGTTATTTATTTATTTTTATGGCTGCTCTTTATGGACTTCCTCCTTTTTTGGACCAATCTAGAGCCTCTGATCTCATCTTCTCATGAGATACAAATATTCATAACCCAGTTTCTTCCTGACACAGAAAGTGAGCGCTCAGATAATGCTCCCCCTTGCCTGCATGTCTCCATAAATCACATAAAGAATCATTAAGGTTGGGGAAGACCTCCAGTTTGATGGGTTAAGAGCTGGTTGGGTGGTCAGGCCCAAAGTATCACAGTATCACCAAGGTTGGAAGAGACCTCAGAGGTCATCAAGTCCAACCTGTCAGCACAGACCTCATGACTAAACCATGGCACCAAGTGCCATATCCAATCCCCTCTTGAACACCTCCAGGGATGGGGACTCCACCACCTCCCTGGGCAGCACATTCCAAGGGTCAATCTCTCTTTCTGGGAAGAATTTCTTCCTAACATCCAGCCTAAACCTCCCCTGGCACAGCCTGAGACTGTGTCCTCTTGTTCTGGTGCTGCTTGCCTGGCAGAAGAGACCAGCCTCCACCTGGCAACAACCTCCCTTCAGGGAGTTGGAGAGAGCAAGAAGGTCTTCCCTGAGCCTCCTCCTCTCCAGGCTAAGCAACCCCAGCTCCCTCAGCCTCTCCTCACAGGGCTGTGCTCCAGACCCCTCCCCAGCTTTCTTGCCCTTCTCTGGACACCTTCCAGCAACTCAACATCTTTCCTAAACTGAGGGGCCCAGAACTGGACACAGGACTCAAGGTGTGGCCTAACCAATGCACAATGACTTCCCTGCTCCTGCTGGCCACACAAATGTGGTGGTGAATGGAGTTAAACCCAGGTGGTGGCTGGTCACAGGTAGTGCTCCCCAGGGCTCAGTGCTGGGGACAGTTCTCTTCAATGTGTTTATCAATGATCTGGGTAAAATCTGACCATCAGTTTGCAGATGACACTAAATTGGGGAGCAGTGTTAATCTGCTGGAAGGTAAGAAGGCTCTGCAGAGGGACATGGACAGGCTGGATCGATGGGCCAAGGTCAGTTGTATGAAGTTCATCAAGGCCAAGTGCTGGGTCCTGCACTTGAGTCACAACCACCCCATGAACATTCCAGTTGCAAACTGCCCAGCAGAAAAAGACTTGGGGGTCCTGGGTGACAGCTGGCTGCAGGTGAGCCAGAAGTGTGCCTGGGTCTCAAGCTGTGCCAGGGGAGGTTCAGGCTGGAGATGTCCAAGAAATGTGTGAAAATGGCACCTAGGGACATGGTTTAATGACCATGGAGGTGTGGGGTTGATGGCTGGACTGGATGATCTTGAAGGTCTTTTCCAACCAATGCAATGCTGTGGGCTGTGGTGACAGGTTGGACTTGATGATCTTTGAGGTCTCTTCCAACCTTGGTGATTCTGTGATCAACCAGTCCAACCATCAACCTAGTATCACCATGCCCACTCTCTGTGTCCAGATGTGTTTGTACATAGTGGAATGTTCCCCCACAGGTATTGGTGAGTGCTTCCAATATGAACTTGCTAAAAAGTGCTCAGGGAGATTCAAACATCTTCTACCACACTTGCAGGCCCACCTATGTTACTGGGGGATGCTCTGTGTGCATGCAGGCAAGCCAACCATTAAACAAGGTGCAGCTTCCAGGGAGAGAAAGTCAGAACTGGATGATCCTTAAGGTCCCTTCCAACCTAAACTATTCTATCCCCCGTCCCTGGGGGTGTTTAAGAGCAGGCTGGATGAGGCTCTGGCCAGCCTGATCTAGTGTAGGGTGTCCCTGCCCATGGCAGGGGGGTTGGAACTAGATGATCCTTGTGGTCCCTTCCAACCCTGAATGAAACTATGAAACTATGAAACTATGAATCTCTGAGTCTCTCTCTACCGAGTCTGCTGCTAACCCAGAGAATGTCTTTGGAAGGAAATAAGAGATTCTATTAATACACATTATAGAGTCTATTTCCAGCTCATTTCCTTTGAATGTTAATTCATATTCATTACATAGCAGGAAGCATCACCAAGAAATTAAGTTTTACTACTGCAAGGAGCTGCTAAGGAGTAGCTTCTTGAGAGGATCTATATGGAAGGTGCTGAGACACTGGGATGGGTTGCCAAGAGAAGTTGTGGATGCTTCATCCCTGGAAGTGCCTAAGACCAGGCTAAATGAGGCTCTGAGCTTGTGGAAGGTGCTCCTGCCCATGGCAGGGGGTTGGAACTGGATGATTTTTAAGGTCCCTTCCAGCCCAAAGCATTTCATGGCTCTGTGACTCTCCAGAAGCTAAGATGTGGTACAGGTACAGCTGGAATAGCTGAGATAGAATAGAATGGAATGGAATGGAATGGAATGGAATGGAATGGAATGGAATGGAATGGAATGGAATGGAATGGAATGGAATGGAATAGAATAGAATAGAATAGAATAGAATAGAATAGAATAGAATAGAATAGAATAGAATAGAATAGAATAGAATAGAATAGAATAGAATAGACCAGAACAGACCAGGTTGGAAGACACCTCAGAGATCATCGTGTCCAACCTATCATCCAACACCATCTAATCAACTAAACCATGGCACCAAGCACCCCATCCAGTCTCTTCCTAAACACCTCCAGGGATGGTGACTCCACCACCTCTCTGGGCAGCACATTCCAATGGCCAAACTCTCTTTCTGGGAAGAATTTCTTCCTAACTTCCAGCCTAAACCTCCCCTGGCACAGCTTGAGACTGTGTCCTCTTGTTCTGCTGCTGCTTGCCTGGGAGAAGAGACCAACCCCCACCTGGCTACAACCTCCCTGCAGGGAGTTGGAGAGAGCAAGAAGGTCTCCCCTGAGCCTCCTCTTCTCCAGGCTAAGCAACCCCAGCTCCCTCAGCCTCTCCTCACAGGGCTGTGCTCCAGACCCCTCCCCACCTTTGTTGCCCTTCTCTGGACACCTTCCAGCATCTCAACATCTTTCCTAAACTGAGAGGCCCAGACTTCACACTAAACTGATGGGAGGCCAGAGGATCATTCTGAGCTCTCTACACTGGAAAGTCAACGCTTCACTTGCAATCCAGTAGGAAATTTTACCTTGATTAGCTGTCCCATCATCAAGAGCAAGACCAAGTCAATCTTTAAGCTGAGTCACTCCATGTGGAGGCAACACCCTCTAAAAGAAATGAAATGTGCAGTTAGGAGAGTCTGAAGGAACTTGCACCCAGACATCCATCCAGGGCCTGCTGCAAGCACGAGAAGGACTTCATCATTTATGAGTCTTAGGGCCAGATTCTACCCTGATTAATTCAGCATAGATCTGCTGACTTCAGTGCCACCACTGGAATTTACTGTGCTAACAGTCAGCAATGTTCACAGAGAACGGGAGGTTGTGCAGCTCCAGTAAATCACTCACCAGCAGGGGCTGGGGATAGCAATAAACAGCCTGGGATTCACCTGAGGCAGGGAAACCACAGGCAAGGCAGGGGAGGGAGGCAGGGAAGAAAGGAGGAGAGGGAGGAGAGGAAGGAGAGGGCCACAAGGATGATCAGAGGGCTGGAGCACCTCACCTATGAGGACAGACTGAAAGAGTTGGGGCTGTTCAGTCTGGAGAAGAGAAGTCTCCAAGGTGACCTAATTGTGGCCTTCCAGAATCTGAAAGGGGGCTACAAGAAGGCTGGGCAGGGACTTCTCAGGATCTCAGGTAGTGATAGGACTAGGGGGAATGGAATGAAGCTGGAGGTGGGGAGATTCAGGCTGGAGGTGAGGAGGAGGTTCTTCCCCATGAGAGTGGTGAAGCCCTGGAATGGGTTGTCCAGGGAGGTGGTTGAGGCCCCATCCCTGGAGGTGTTTAAGACCAGGCTGGATCAGGCTTTGGCCATCCCACTGTAGTGAGAGGGGTTGGCACTAGCTGATCCTTGTGGTCCCTTCCAACCCTGACTGATACTATGAAACTACGAGAGGAAGGAGAGGAAAGAGAGGAAGGGATTCAGAAGGAATTAGGAACACTGGAACAGGTTGCCCGGGGAGGTGGTTGAGGTCCCATCCCTGAAGATATTCAAGGTGAGGCTGGAGAGGGCTCTGGGCAACCTGACCCAGTGGAGAATGTCCCTGCTGACTGCAGAGGGGTTTGGACTGGATGAGCTTTGGAGGTCCATTCTGTGAGTCCATGATTCTTGAACACCCCCAGGGTATTCAGGAATCATGATCCTGTGATTCTCCAGACTACATGAGCAAAACAAAGGACTTTAGTGATGGTTCAGTGTTAGCTCTGAATTCCTTCTTCAGCAGAAGCAGCCAAAACAACCCAGAGGGGCATTTTGTTATTCCTCACTGTTCAATCTGATTAATGCCTAGGCAATAACCTAGAGTAGATGAATAAGATCAGAGAGGAGAGGGCATTTTTTAAATACTTGTGGTGCTCTCAGTATAAAGAGGATTTGAGTGCATTTAGATAATTAACATGAAAACAGTGCCCTTGTTTTGATTTTGATCTTTGCATAAATATTCTCCAATTAATTTGGGGAAGCTTAGGGTCTAGCCCACATGTAGGGACTGCAGTGAGGGCTTCCTAGCTTCACAGTCATCCAACAGCAGAACAAGTGAGAATCTCACCACCAGAGGATGGGCAACCACCAGCCAGTAAGGAGCTGGTTTTCCAGTGACAGACATTATACATGATCTGGTGAACCTCATCTCGAGTACTGTGTTCAGCTCTGAGTTCTCCAATGCCAGAAAGACATGGACCTGCTGGAGTGGGTCCAGAGATGGCCAGGAAGATGATCAGAGGAGCACCTCTGCTGCAAGGACAGGCTGAGAGAGTAGGGGTTGTTCAGCCTGGGGAAGAGAAAGCTCCAGGGAGACCTTAGAGCAGCATTTCAGTGTCTGAAGGAAACTGACAGGAAGGCAGAGGAGGGACTGTTTAGAAGGGCTTGGAGTGATAGGATGAGGGGCAGTGGTTTGAGACTGGAGCAGGATAGGTTTAGGTTGGACATCAGGAGGAAGTCCTGAACAATGAGGGTGGGGAAATACTGGAACAGGTTGCCCAGGGATGTGTCCCTGGAAACATTCAAGATCATACTTGATCAGCTCTATGCACCTGGGAGGTATTTTCCAACCAAAACAAGTCTATGATTGTATAAAGGCACATGTAATGGAGGGGATGGGAGACACAAAAAAGGTGAGTTGCACACTGGTGGAGTGAAATGAAAGGATTTGAGATGCTGTTTCAGCTATGCAGGGAACTGCCAACACCTGCAAAAGCAGTTTCCATCAAACTGAGAATCATCAAGAAGCTGCAATTGTAACGAGGCAATCACAGCATCACAGAATGCTCCAGGTTGGAAGGGACCCTCAAAGGTCACCTTGTCCAACTCCCCTGCAGTGAGCAGAGACATTTCCAACACAGAAGAGTCATAGAATCACAGAACCGTTTGGGTTAGAAAGGACATTAATGGTCACACAGTTCCAATGCCCCTGCCATGGGCAGGGACACCTCCCACCAGCTCAGGTTGCTCAAGGCCTCAACCTGGCCTTGACCACCTCCATGGAAGGGGCATCCACAGCCTCCCTGGGCAACCTGTTCCAGTGTCTCCCCACCCTCACTGGGAAGAATTTCTTCCTAATCTCCAGCCTAAATCTCCCCTGCACCAGCTCCAATCCATTCCCTTCTCATCCTATCACTCCAAGCCCTTGTGAAAAGTCCCTCTCCAGCTTTCTTGTAGGCCCCATGTAAGAGACAAGAAGGAATACTGGACAGTAAAGATAGATTCACAGATCTTCAGGACGGTTTGGGTTGGAAGGGACCTCCAAGAGTCATCCAGTCCAACCCCCAGCTTACAGCTGAATATCAAACAGTTAAAACTATGAAAAAAAAAAACCAAACCCACAACCCAAATTAAAAGAAGCTTCCTAAATATCTCCACATGAAGAAACTTGTAAGAGCTGCTTAAGTCTGCTGGGAGCTCCGGAGAG
Organism: Melanerpes formicivorus; assembly: GCF_026170545.1. Classification (NCBI taxonomy): domain Eukaryota; kingdom Metazoa; phylum Chordata; class Aves; order Piciformes; family Picidae; genus Melanerpes; species Melanerpes formicivorus. The sequence continues at coordinate 1,301,354 of NW_027142378.1, forward strand.
CAGAGACGGCAATTAAGGAAGAGAAGGACATTGCTAGGAAGAGAGAAGATTTATTTGCATCAGTCCTCACAATAAGGAACATTAGGGAGATATCTACTCTTGGGTAATAAAAATGAGGTGCTATCAGATGAAGAGGCACTGGAACAAATCAATCATTTGGAAAGAAAAAAAAAGCAGGAAACCACCAGGACCAAAACTCCTCACCGAGAAGTATTTGAGCTATGCAATGTCTAAGTGAAAAACAGCTCCTGTACTGGAAGGTTAGAGAGGAGCAAAGGTTTCACATTCATTATAAGAAGAGTTTACGGTGATGCAAGGGAATCCAAGATCCAGAAATCTTAAATTAGTACCTGGCAAATTAAAAATAAGAAGGTAAAACCACTCAGAAGACCATGAGCTGAGAGATCAACCAAATGGAATGGAATGGAATGGAATGGAATGGAATGGAATGGAATGGAATGGAATGGAATGGAATGGAATGGAATGGAATGGAATAGAATGGAATAGAATGGAATGGCATGGCATGGCATGGCATGGCATGGCATGGAATGGAATGAACCAGGTTGGAAGAGACCTTCAAGATCATCACATCCAACCTATCATCCAACACCACCTAATCAACTCAACCATGCAACCAAGCACCCTATCAAGTCTCCTCCTAAACACCTCCAGTGATGGTGATTCCACCACCTCCAGGGCAGCCCATTCCAATGGGCAATCACTCTCTCTGTGAAGAACTTCTTCCTAACATCCAGTCTGAACTTCCCCTGGTGCACTTTGAGACTGTGTCCTCTTGTTCTGGTGCTGCTTGCCTGGGAGAAGAGACCAACCCCCACCCGGCTACAGCCTCCCTTCAGGTAGAATTAACCAACCTGGTTAATTCTATTCTATTCTAGTCTAGTGTACTCTAGTCTAGTCTAGTCTAGTCTTCTATGCTATGCTATGCTATGCTATGCTATGCTATGCTATGCTATGCTATTCTATTCTATTCTATTCTATTCTATTCTATTCTATTCTACTCCATTCCATTCCATTCCATTCCACTCCACTCCATTCCATTCCATTCCATTCCATTCCATGAACTCCTGTGTAGGGTTTTCTACAGCTTAGAAAGATGCCAGCAATGTGCTTAAGTGCAACAGTGACAGGCATGATAGACACTCCTTCAAAGGCATGGGTTTGTGCAAATTGATTGGAAGAACTGGAATTATCTGAAGGAGACAACGAAGAGGCACGATAGCAGAAATGTGACTTAATTGCTGGAAGGAAGCAAGGTTCTCATTTCTCCCTGCCTCAACGCAGGAACATGGTGACACATAATTAAATCCAAAGGCAGTAAACTGAAGAGAAGTGATAGACATCAGTTTTCACATTTCTGCTGTGGGACTCATTATTTCATAATGTTGTGCTCAGAAAATAAGATGGGAAAGACGTAGAAGCTTGCATGGGTAACGAGATGTACGGAATGCAACAAGCTAAAGGAGTCCTGCCAGGAAACAGGAACTGATATGGAGACTCATTTGGAGACAAAGGCATCCTGGGGTACATCAAGAAAAGTCTGGCTAGAAGTTCCCCCTCTGCTCTGCTCTGCCCTGCTGAGACCACACCTACAACACTGTGCACCGTTTTGGGCTTCCCATTTCAAGAGAGACAAAGACCTGCTGGAGAGAGTCCAACAGAGGCTATGAGAATGATTGGGGAACTTGAACATCTCTGCTATGAAGAAAGGCTGAGAGCCCTGGGGCTGTTTAGCCTGGAGAGGAGAAGGCTGAGAGTGGAACTGATCAACATCCATCAATATCTGAGGGGTGGGTGTCAGGATGAAGGTGCCAGGCTCTGTTTGGTGGTGCCCAGTGACAGGACAAGGAACAAGAGGTACAGGCTGGAGCACAGGAGGTTGAACCTCAACATAAGGAGAAACTTCTTTACTTTGAGAGTGCTGAGCTGTGGAGCAGGCTTCCCAGAGAGGTTGTGGAGTCTCCTGCTCTGAAGACTTCCAAGACCCTCCTGGATGTATTCCTGTATAACCTGCCCTGGATGATCCTGATCCGGCAGGGGGGCTGCACTGGATGATCTTTCAAGGTCCCTTCCAATCCTTAACATTCTGTGATTCTGTGAAAACCCAACCCATTCTCTGACATTTTTCCATGTCAAAATGAACCTTTTTAATCCCCCCTGCCCTTCCATTCCCCTGCATATTCTCAAGCACCATCTCCTGGTGCTGCATTATTAATTAACTCGTTATGAACATACAAATCACCTGGCTAATAAAAAGCCTAATAGAACAACATCCTTTTGCAAAAGATACTGGAGATGGAGGAGGCAGGATGTAGCCTATTATTTATTAAATTCATATTTCCTCTTGATGACAGAGAGGAACTTAATGCTCTCAGAAATCACTTGGAATCTGAACACGGTAGGCAAGAGTTGGAACATAGGATCGCGGAATGGTAGCAGTTGGAAGGGACCTCTGGAAGTCATCAACTCCAACTGTTCTGTCAAGCAGGATCACCCCAGGCAGGTCACACAGGAACACATCCAGGTGGGTCTTGATACTCAGAGGAGAATCCACAACCTCTCTGGGCAGCCTGCTTCAGGGTTCTGTTATCCTTAGCACAAAGAAGTTTTTCCTCATGTTGAGGTGGAACTTCCTTTGATCCAGTTCATATCCACTGCCCTTTGTCCTATCACAGGACACCACTGAAAAGAGCCTGGCCTCTTCTCCATGACATCCACCTGTCAGATATTGATAAGATATTGATCAGATCCCCTCTCAGCCTTCTCATCTCCAGACTAAACAGTCCCAGGGCTCTCAGTCTTTCTTCATAGCTGAGATACTCAAGTCCCCTAATCATCCTCATAGCCTCCATTGGACACTCTCTAGCAGGGAAGTCATTCTGCTGCTGTACTCAGCACTGGTTAGGCTACACCTTGAGTCCTGTGGCCAGTTCTGGGACCCTCAGTTTAAGAAGGACATTGAGAGACTTGAACGTGTCCAGAGAAGGGCAACAAAGCTGGGGAGGGGTCTGGAGCACAGCCCTGTGAGGAGAGGCTGAGGGAGCTGGGGTTGCTTAGCCTGGAGAAGAGGAGGCTCAGGGGAGACCTTCTTGCTCTCTCCAACTCCCTGAAGGGAGGTTGTAGCCAGGTGGGGGTTGGTCTCTTCTCCCAGGCAACCAGCATCAGAACAAGAGGACACAGTCTCCAGCTGTGCCAGGGGAAGTTTAGGCTGGAGGTTAGGAGAAAGTTCTTCACAGAGTTGTTAGCTGTCAGAATGTGCTTCCCAGAGAGGTGGTGGACTCACCATCCCTGGAGGTTTCAAGAGAGGACTGGATGTGGCGCTTGGTGCCATGGTTTAGTATCCATGAAGTGTTGGGTGACAGGTTGGACTTGTTGATCTTTGAGGTCTTTGCCAACCTTATTGAGTCTAATCTATTCTATATCCTGTCCCATTGCTATGTCCAACATATTGGACCTGAAAGTATGTACAACTGTATGAAATTGTTTACAGTCATTCCCATTCTCTTTGAGGAACAAAAGATTTTGTTTCTTTTCATAGGTTTAGTCTGGGTATTAGAAGAATTTTTTTCACTGAAAGGGTTCTCACAGAGTGGTAGAGGCTGCCCACAGAGGTGGCTGAATTCCCATCCCTGGAGGTGTTTCAGAGAGGCAGGGATGTGGTGCTGAGGGCCGTGGTTTAGTCTCAGCCTGGGCAGAGTCAGACAGTGCTTGGACTGGTTGATCTGAAAGCTCTTTCCCAACTGAAAATATTCTATGATCTAAATGTCTGTAACTCTGTAGTCAGTTAAACAGGAGGACAACAATAAAGAGCCAAGCCCTAAGTACAAAAGTCTTTGTTGAAATCACTTTTTATGATTGTTAAACTTTTCCTGTTTGTGCCTTCTTTGTTGGTGATTGACTGGCTTTGACTTGCTGAAAGGAGTGACCCTGCATGCTGCCAGCGACCTTGACTTCCAAAGAAGCCCCCTAAGGGTGACAGATGATTGAGTGAGAGAACAGCCCATTTTTTAAAGCCCCATTTGCTTTAAAACCTCAAGCTCCCCTTCAAAACTTGACACCAAAAAGTGTCAGGGAATTGCAATTCCAGTTCCAGCTGTGTGGAATTTTGTGCTGTGTTCACTAAAACCTTGACAGGCTGAGAGAGAGTTGGGAATTCTCAGCCTGCAGAAGAGAAGGCTCCAGGGAAACCTCAGAGCTGCATTTCAATATCTGAAGGGGACCTAAAGGAAGGCTGGGGGGAGACTGTTCAGAAGGGCTTGGAGTGATAGGACAAGGGGCAATGGTTTGAAACTGGAGCAGGGTAGGCATGAGGAGGAAGTTCTGCACAATGAGCGTGGCAAGATGCTGGAACAGGTTGCCCAGGGATGTGGTTGAGGCTCCATCCCTGGAAACATGCAAGCTCAGACTTGATGTGCCCCTGGGCATCCTGCTCCAGTTGGAGCTGTCCCTGCTGACTGCCCGAGGGTTGGACAAGATGACCTTTGAAGGTCCTTTCCAACCCAACACAATCTGAAACTGAAATCACTTAGCTGCTGTGACTGATAGAATAGAATAAACCAGGTTGGAAGAGACTTTCAAGGCACCAAAGAACTCAGAGTGCTACTGTAGATCAGAAGGGGGGAAAAAAATAATCAACTAACCAAACCCTTTAATTTATTCCATCCAACTTATTAAACTGGGTAAGCCTCATTTTTCTCACTAATGCAAAAATTACTTTAAAATATTACTCTCCTCCCTCCCTCCTAGTTTGGATCAAGCCCAACCTTGCTGAAACAATCCCATCAAGTCTAGAAAGCAGCACTATAAATTTAGCACTCGCTTATGTTGTGCCTGTCCCCACCACAGCACTACCGAGCAACATAACACTTCTCTCAGTGCCTTGATACTCTCTCTCTAGTGCAGATGGCACCACATGGGCTACCCAGCTCTGACAGCTCCCTCATCAAACACTCTGGGATTCATACAGTCCTAGAATGGCTTAAGTTGGATGGGACCCCAGAGATCATCTACTCCAACCCCCCTGCCATGGGCAGGGACACCTCCCAACTAGACTTGGCTGCTCAAGGCCTCAATCAGCCTGGTCTTGAGCACCCTCAGGAAGAAGGCATCCACAGCCTCCCTGGGCAGCCTATTCCAGAATCTCACCAGCCTCCTACTGAAGAACTTCATCCTTAGCTCCAGTCCAACCCTGCTCTCCTTCCGCTTCAAACCATTCCCCCTTGTCCTATCTATAGACACCCTCAAGAAAAGTCCCTCTCCAGCTGTCCTGTAGGTTCTCTTTGGGTATTGGAAGACAGCTCTAAGGTCCCCCTCAGAGCCCTCTCTTCTCCAGGCTGAATAACCCCAGCCTGCCCTCACAGCAGAGGTGCTCCAGCCCACTTGTCACTAAGACGACAAGACCAACACTCACCTTGCTACAACCTTATTTGAAGCAGTTGTAGAGAGCAAGAAGGTTTAGCCTTCTGCTGACTAAGCAAGCCCACTTCCATCAACCCCTCTTCACAAGAGCTGTTCTCCAGCCCCTTGACCTGTTTCCTTCCCTTTCTCTGGACCCCTTTCAGCATCTCAGTGCCTCTCCTATAAGGACCCCAAAACTGAACTCATGACTCAAGGTGTGGCCTCAGCAGTGCTAAGCATAGGAGGCCAATCACTCCCCTGGCTTGCAGGACACCCATCAAGTGAATTATTCCTGAAGTTGGCCTTGGGTCAAGTAGAAATGCACCCACAAGAGAATCGTGAGTATCTGTCTGCTTTAAAATGTTAGTTAGTTCTAGCAATTAAAGCCTCCTGCATTGTTCAAGTCTGACTGCAACAAGTCTTGAGGAGGAATCTGCAGCATTCTGTGCTGCTCTCCCTTGTGTTCTTCAGTTCCTACAGTTAACCTGGGTATTGGCCTGTGCCACTTCCACCTTTTCCTGTAGAAAAGAGATCTTTCTCTCCAGCCCTGACACATCTCATAGAAGAACTACAATTTCCCTATGTCATAAGGAGCAAAAAAGGAGTTCATCTGGGGTGGTTTTTTGACACACCATCACGTGCTCCACTTCACCTCAAAGGAGCAAAAAAAGCTATTTAAATGCCACACTTCCAAGTTGTTCTGCTCCTGCCAACAGGTCAGTGAAGCACACCTCCCTCAGAATCACAGAATGGTAGGGACCTCTGAGAATCATCATGTCCCAAACCCTCTGCCAAAGCAGGATCACCTGGGGCAGGTGACACAGGAACACACCCAGATGGGTTTTCAAGGAGACTCCACAAACCTCTGGGCAGCCTTAGAATGAAGACATTTTTCCTCTCATGCTGAGGTGGAATTTCCTGTGGGCCACTTTGTATTCACTCCCCCCGTCCTATCTCAGGACACCATTGAAAAGAGCCTGGCAGCTTCACCTTGACACCCACACTTGAGGTGTTTATAAACATTGATCAGATGCCCTCTCAGCCTTCTCTTCCCCAGAGCTTACTTCAGGCAATGTGCTGATCACCCACACCCTAACAGAGCATCCCCAAGGCAGCCATTGCTCAGCCCCCCTTGTGCATGATCTACACCCAGCAAACACAACATGTCTCTCACACTTTCCTTGGTTTGAGTTAACATGTTTCAGGTTTATTTTGACAACAGGGGCATGAAGTATTTACATTGGGGACTTAAAACACCTGCCTTGTGAGGAAAGGCTGAGAGAAATCACAGGATGATTAGGGGTTGGAAAGGACCTCCTGAGGTAGAGTCCAACCCACTTGCCAGAGCAGGACCACAGAAACCAGTGCAGGTCACACAGGAAAGCATCCAGGAGTCTTGAAAGTCTTCAAAGAAGGAGACTCCACCACTTCTCTGGGGAGCCTGCTCCAGTCCTCCACGATCCTTAGAGTGAAGAAGTTCCTCCTCCCCTTGAGATGGAACATCCTGTGCTGTAGTTCATATCTGTAACTTCCAAATGATCAATCTTCAAGCTGTCCAGGGAGCACACATAAAATGTTTGACATCAAAAGAGAGCAGCTTGGGCTCTACAAGGAGACTTGTGACTGAAAAGCCTCAGCTGTCTCTTTAAAGACATGCTAGAACACAAACCCCAACCCTTCCACATGTGTTCAAACTCTCAACTGCAGCAAGGCTTGAAACACCACTGTGTAGTGACAAAATACTTCTTGTTCTAACACAAGGTGTTTCATTTTGATCTCACTGAGAAGAGCTGCTAAAAAGGAGTTGAGTAATTGTCCTTCTTTAGTTACCTTTATTTCTTACAGAGGCACAGGAGCCCTCCAACAAGTTGTTCATCTACTAAGGCAGTTACCATTCTTCTAGCTCAGAAGCCAAACTTGATTTTTGAGGCACTAAGAAGGGCTTGTAAAGGAAACCTGGTTAAATATGAGACTCAAAGTGTTAGTTGTTTAAATAATCACCTTTAAATTAACATGTTTCTGAGGGAAAAAGTTACCTCAGCAGACACAGGAGTATTTATTTCCACATCTTGCTGGGTGTTTGGAAACAAAGCTATTAACAAATGCCTGTGTCAGAATCAGTCAGGGAGGGGTAGGGGCTGGAAAGGACCTCTAAAGATCATCCAGCCCAGCTCTCCTGGAGTATCCTTCCTACCTTTTTTCTGAATCAAAGTTTATTGAGTCAGGCTGCAGAATTAGGCACAGATAATGGAATGCCCTTAAAGATCCTGACTTGGTCTAATGGAAGGTGTCCCTGCCCACAGAACTAGACCATAGAGTCATAGAATGACTCAAGTTGGAAGGGGCCTCTAAAGGTTACACAGTTTAACCCCCATACCTCACTCATCAGCCCCTCCTTCATCTTCCCAAAGGAACTCCTGTTCCCCCCCCACACACACACCACCCCTTCACCTTCCCAAAGCAGCTTCTGCTCCCCCATCGGCACCCCTTTCATCTCCCCACAGAGCTCCTGCTCCTTCTACACCTTTCCCCCTGCTGCCTAAACAGCTCCTGCTACTCTACTACTATTTTTGCACCCACCCCAGAGCTGGGGGCAGGACCCTCAACCAGCCAAGACACCATACAAAGAAGCTCAACCCCAGCCAGCACCCATAAGTGACATTGGCAGAGTAATGAATTGTTTGCCTAGCTAACCGGGGGGCCACCAGGCCCCCCGGCCTTTGTTGTCACCACCACCATCATCACCCAGTGCACACCACGAGGACTCACCAGTGATGAGAGGAGGATCCTCCAGCCCAGAAGGGCTCAGCTTAGGGCTGCTGCCCTTTCTGGGCCAAATAAAAAGGGGAGTGGGTGGGGAGGGCAAAGTGGCCACACCTGGGCTGGGAGGAGACTCCAATAGAGCTCAGGTGCTGTGAGTTTGAGGGGAAAAAGGGGGAGAAAGGGGCACACTCTGAAACCAGTGTTCTTGAGAAGGAATGGAGATTAAAACAATATTCAAATATGTGTTATTGACTTGCAAGGATTGCTAGATGCTTAATATGGCTACTTTCAGGATGTTCCACTCCCCCTGGATATTAGATATTCTATTGACAAGCCCAACCATGATTTTGGCAGGCCAATATTAAGTTCAACAAACAAACCCACACACCTTCTGCTGAGGTAATTGTATAGCTGTCATCTCAGCAAACTCTTGATCTCAGCCTGGAGGGTTTTTTTTTTGGGGGGGGTTGTTTTCCTGCCCATCTGTGTGTGGGGGAGAGGGCTTGCTTCTGAGAGCAGGCTGTGTGAAGCCAGGACACTGTGACGCTGAACAGGAGCCAGTGGGTTTAGCTGGCAGAGTTGAACTCTCCTACAGCTAAACAGCCCATGACACAAGGAACCCTGTGGTCTCTCCTGTGTGACTATGGAGACAATAGGAGTGTGAGATGGAAACCCTTTGTTCTCCAGGCACAACTGCATGAGTTACAAAGAAGAGTGAAGAGAGCTCATCCAGCAGGAGAGCTGCACTAGTCTACTGTGAGCAGCTCTCTGGTCCTAGTACACGGACATCAGATCCAAATTTGAGTAGGGGGAGATCTCAAGAACTGACTGAATTGGAGGCTGAAGTAAGCATAACTGGGAATAAGTGGGAAAAGCAGCCCTGTGGAATCACAGCATCATTAAGGTGGGAAAAGGCCCTTTATACCATGGAGGCCAACCAAAACCCAGCTGCCATGACCACTAAGCTGTGTCCTGAAGCACCACATCTACATGCTTCTTGAACACCTCCAGGGCTGGGGACTCCACCACCTCCCTGGGCAGCCTGTTCCAGCACCTCACCACTCTTTTCATGTAGAAATTTTTCCTAATGCCACTCTGCAATTCAAGCTGGGGCTGGAGAAGAGCAGACTGAGGAAGGGGATCTCATTCATGCTGATCAGTCTCTAAAGAGTGTCAGGAGGACGGAGCCAGGCTCTCTTCAGTGGTGTCCAGGGACAGGACAAGGGGCAATAGGCACAAACTAGAACACAGGAGGTTTCATGCAAAAATAAGGAGACAACTCTTCACTTGGAGGGTGGCAGAGCACTGGGAACAGGCTGCCCATAGAGGTTGTGGAGTCTCCTTCTCTGGAGGCTTTCCAAACCAACCTGGACATCCTCCTGTGATTTACTCTGGATGATGTTGCTGCAGCTGGGGGAGGGGGGATGGGGTGGGGTGTGTTTTAGGGGGGAGAATTGAACTAGATGATCTCCAGAGGTCCCTTCCAAACCCTGCCGTTCTGTGTCATCCTGTGATGTTCACAGAAGCCAGCCAGGGATGCGGCTTGCAGCTCGTATCTCTGGAAAATAGAGTAAAAACTGTATAACAGCATTTTCATTTGCTTTGGCCAGGAGTGGTTTGTGGCCAGCCATGCCTCCGATCAGAATTTGTGCAGCGTGTAATGGTCATCATAAAAGCTCTGTACTGCTGGAACTCAAACCTTGCAGGAGCCAAGGCAGGGACATAGGGGAGAAAGCTGTTTAAGGACTGATTGCTTTGGACATTATCCAGGCGTCTAAACTCTCGTTTGATGGGGGTGGATGTGAGGTTCCAGCAGGTTCAGACCCACACAGGTGGGTTTCAGGTGAAGTCTGAAAGCACCGAGGGGCTATAGCAGGGAGCAAGACCACACACGGGCTGGGCAAAGGCTTTGTTCTCCCGATCTGAGCGGCAGCGGTGGGGGCGCACAGCAGCCAGGCTGCAAGGCGCTGACTGACAGCGGTACTTATTAAAATGTCATCTTCTAATTTTCACGCCAGATATCTGCTGTCGTGTAGACTGCCCTGATCTCTTCCGCCAGCGGGAAGGGCCAGAGGACAACCCTACCTGCTCCGGAGAGCAGGAGAGACGGAGCCAGAAGGGAGGGGAGAAAACGAATCTCCGAACTCCTGTACCAGCACCGGAACGAAACGGAGGAGGCTGCGGGGGGTGCGTGCCTGCCGTGTGGCGCTGCTCGAACCGCCAGCCTCCCCCTTTCCTAGTGACCTCACCCTCCCCTAGCGCTGTTGCCTCAGCCGCCGTCGCCCCTCGAACTGCCAGAGCCACCCGGGACCGCGGACAGCGCTTCTCCCGCAGCGGGAGCCGTGCTGCGGACAGCACCCGGCGGCTCCTCATCCCTGCCCGCCGCGGGAGCCCCGTGGCACCTGCGGCGCGGAGCTGGGCGGGGGGAAAGCGCCGAGCCGCGATGCGAGCCGCAGCCTTATCCGTGCCGGGGAAAGGAATGCGGCGTTCATTGCATCCTCGCCGAGCGCACTGTCGTTGTTGGGAAGGGTTTGGCTCTCGGAGCCCTGCCTCGCTTCACGTGGAGCGCCGTGCCCAGCTGACACCTCCTGGGGATGCGACTGGCCGGGAAGGGGAAGAAGGGGAAGGGAAAAGGGGGGAGCGGTGTGCGCGCCTTGGAGGAAAGACCGAGAGGAAGCGGATGGTGCACGGGCTTCCCACTGTCCCCGGTTCCCTCATTCCCCGCCCGCCGGTTGCTGTCACGCCGGGGCGCAGCCAGCCCCCAGCGCTGGAAATTGATGCCACAAACCGTTCCCTTCTCCCCCCCCCCCGCCCGGGTTTCGGTGCCGTGACGCTGGGAAAGGCACGGCGGGGCCGCGCTCTGTGTGGGAAACTGGGGGGGGGGGGGGGGAGAAGAGAAGGGGGGTGAGGGGGAAGCGCCTCGCACACGCGCGGAGCAGCGCTCGGAGGCGCGCGCATAAGCCGTCCCCCCTCTCCCCCCCCCCGCCTTTCCTCCACACTGCGCGGAGGCGCGCGCACAGACACCCTGAGACAGCGGCGCCCAGTGAAGGCTCGCGGGGGGTTCGGCGCGCGCACACACGCGCACATACACGCGCGCGCGCAGCAGCGGGAACGCGCTCCCTCAAGACTCCCTGCGCGCCCGACGTTCAACACCGCTTCCCGACATCGGCAGCTAAGGAACCAAACGCCCCCCATCATCACCCCCACCCTCCTCCCCCCCCGCCACAGCCCCAACATCCTCCCCCCTCCCAAAAAAATCTGCCGCCGCTGACCGGCCCTTAGTGCCTGGGGGGAGGAGGAGGAAGAGAAGGAGAAGGAGGAGGAGGAGGAGAAGGAGGGAGGGAGGAATTAAGTCCGTTAGTAATAACAACCCGAGAACCCACCAACAAACCGGCGCTCCAGCCTTACTCCTGCCCTCCGACCGTCGCCTTCGCCTTTCGGCATCGCCGCTCCTCGGGTTGCTGCGACGAGACTTTGTTTCAAGTTAAAAACAAACAAGAAAGAATCAGCCCACCCCCCCCACCCCCCCACCCCACACCGCTTCGCTTGCTGAACCATTTCCATCCCCCCCGCCCCCCCCACCTCCCGCCGCCTCTTTTCCTTCCCTGCAGTCTCGCCGGTTTGGTTGATTTTGTGGTGTGTGCGTGTGAGGGGGGGTGGTGGTGGTGGTGGTTATTTATTTATTTATTTATTTACCACCCCATCCCTCCACCTCCCCCATCCCATTCCCCCCCTCCCCCCCCCCCCCCTTCTCTCCCCTCTCTCTTCTTCATGCGGTTGGATTTGGTGGAGCCGGAGCTGGGTTGCTTTTTTTTTTTGCCTCCCCCCTTCAGTGGGGTTGTGCGTGTGGGGAGGGGTTTTTTTTTTCCCCCCCTTTCTCTCTCTCTATCTCTCTGCGGTATTTTTGGTGTGGTTTGGTGTTTTTTTTCCCCCTTTCTTTCTTTTTCACCGTTTTCTTCTTCTGCCGCCTCTTTTTCATTTTTAATTATCGTTGGAACCCTTTAAATCTTGGGGCTTTTTTTTGTTTTGTTTTGTTTGTTTTTTATAAACCTGAGCCGGGGATTAAATAAAAATATAATAATGGGAACTGCTGCCTCCGCCAGAAGGGGAATCTCTCCATCGCCGTCGCTGGGACGTGTGCCTGTGGTGCTCGTCTGCTAGAGGAGCAGCCCGACAGCTTTCGGAGTGGAAGGTAAGCGTCCCTGAGGGGCATTTCCATTCCTCCCCCCCCCGCCCTGTTTCCAGGGATTATAACCGGAAAGCTTTTTTAGCATGGGATTCCGGGGCGAAGGAAGCAGAGGAGGAAAGCGCGGGGGGGGGGGGGGTGGGGGGGTGGGGGGTGTAGAGGGAAGGGGGGGCACAGGCTTGTAGCTGAAGGATAGAGAGGAGACAGCGCATCCGAAATGATCTCCGCATTCACTTTCAGCGCTGCAGCCGAAAAGTTAAGACAAGTCCGTTTTGCGGCGGGGTTTGCATCCCTGAGAGTAATTTCCAGAGAGACCGGGGAGGGTATGGGTGTGTGGGGGAGACACCAAACCAAACCAAAACGTGAGGTTTGTGCACGGTTGGGGTGATTTTGGAGGGGAGGAAAGGCGGAGAGGGTGGAGGGGGAGGATGGATGTTAGGTTAATAGGAAGTTAAAATAAGAGAAGTCAGTGGGGCTGCTTCTTTTGGGGGGGGGATGAAGGGGGGTGAAAAAAAATCAGTGGAGTGATGGCGCCGTCTATGTTCGGCTAAACTCCAGTGTCACCTAGAAAATCACTTTGGGGAATATCCAAACTAAACGCCCCTTTGCTTTTCAAGCCGAAGAGGCTTCTCCCCCCACCTCCCCCTTCCCCCCCCCTCCCCCTTCCCCCCTTTCCCCAATGGGCAACCTTAAGCCTCTGTGTCCCTTGTTTTAACTCCCTCCTCCCTAGAAGAAAAAAAAACAAAAGACAGATTATTTATTTAATTATTTATTTCATCTCTGTATTTATTTATTTATCTTTTAATCTGAGTGTGCCTAATCCTTTCAGTGAGCAGATCGACTCTCTTATTTATTTAGCGATGCTGGAAACTGACCGAAATGCTGCCAGCACGCTCAGCTGGGAGGAGGAGGTTGGGGGGGGGGAGGAAGAGTGTGTGTGGGGGTGTGCGTATGTGTGATGCACTCAGAGATTAAGACAATGCTGTGTCTCACCAGCCTTGCATGCACAAACCCACAACTGAAATGAGGGCTATTTGATTGCATTTCCTCAGAGAAAACAGCCCAGCACTGCAGATGTCTTTATTTCTCTAGTGCAAATATTACATAGGGAGGGAAAAGTGTGAGGCTTTTTCTTTCCTTTGCCCCCCCCCCACCCCTCTTTTCTTTTCTTTTCCCTTCTCAAACAGAAAAGCAAAGGAGTCTCCTTTTTTTTTCTTTTTTTTTTGCTTTCCAGATTATAAAAAAAAATTATTCCTTTTTCATGGGTGGAATTCCTAATTTAGACACTTATTGTCACATTGGCTTTCAACGCCTACACCATCCTGAATAACACTGCGCAGAACTGCATTGCCTGCAAAGTGCTTCAGCAGAGGGGAAATTGTTTCCAGAATTGCTGATAAGTTTCTCTTTTCGAAACTGGCAAAGGCTGTACCGACCCTGTTTGGAGAAGGAGGACCCTGCTGTTCATTGAGATGGACGCTCGGGAAGGAGGAAAGCCGACCGTGTGGATAGCCCTGGCAGCAGCTCTGCTTTTTCTTGCCTTTTAAGCCTCCGCTCTAAAGAGGGTTAAAGTTGGTGCTGCTTTGCCCATTTCCAAGATTCAGAGCGTGAATTGTAATCTAGGAGATAAGAAAAATCTCTTCAAGGGAGCTTTACCCAGTGATTTGCGGCGTGTTACGCAATGGGAGACAGAAGATGCCTTGCTGTTTGGTGAGGAGATGAAAAGCTAAGCAAAGATACACATCCAAACTCAGTAACTGGTGCCGGGGTGTGTGTGTGTGTGCATGGCTGCCTCTGCTTACAGAGCAACAGTGGAAGAAGCTGCATTCTAAAGAGTTTGGAAATTAGCGTGGCGTGACTTCTGCCCGCCCGTGCCTGACAGCAGGAGGTGAAAGAGCTGCTCATTTGTGAGAGATAAGCCACTTCTCAAAGGTTAATGCTCAGAACGTTCAGGCTGACTTTTTTGGATAACGTTACGGAGGTAAATATAACTTCAGGTTTTGCTTCCTTGACCTAGGCCAGTGTTAAAAAACGAGAGCAGAGCGTGTGGAGGCTGGGACGCTTGACAGGTGCAGTCCAACAGCTTCATTTGGAGAGAGAGTAGCAGAGAGAAAATGTAGCATGCCTTCCATCAGTCAGCTGCCCAGCTGCAAAACACAGGAGCTAATCAGACGGTACGAGGTAATTCGTAACAAGAGGGCAAGTGCAGCCCAGTAGGGGCAGAGATCCTGCTGTAGCACTGGCAGCTCTCTGGAGATGCTGGTTGGAGATACTAATCCAGTAATCCATTTTATGTGTCCTAAGAGGTAGTAGCAGATTGGAATTGTTATCTCAAAAGAGGCAGCGTTTAGTGGCCGTGTCAGACCACCACTAGTGTCAGCTCTCTGTTTCCTTCTCCCGTAGTGTCCAAACGTTATCATTACATTAATCTCAGTGTTCCCAGCCTGGCTTTGCTTTTTTATAGAGACCTCTGGATAGCAGGTGGGCCAGGCTGAAGGCATGGACGTGCATGGGCGATCAGGCTCCGTCTGTAGCAAATACTCATTTGTGCCTTTTAAAATGAAGAGTTGCCATTCTTCACAGTGAACTTCTCAGACCACACAGGAAAATTATAGCGAACAGCAAGACGCTGCTGGCTTCCTTGCTCTGTTCTGCTGCCATTCTGCATCTGCATGTGGCTACAGCAGGCTACTAAATTACTTTTGGAAGCCGGCAAGGAAGAAATTCTCCTTTCCTTTGGCCCCTCAGGGAGTGCCTCTAGGGCTGTGCTGTCGTCTTTGTTAAACCTTAAGCTGAGCAGCTGTAGTCCACGCCTTGATGCCTGCATCCTTAGAGAGGAGAGGACGTCCCTATTAATAATCTAATAGCCGTTGTGGTTTTTGTGTTGTGGGGCTTTTTTCCCCTCCCAATCCGACCGTAGGAGACACACTTTGGCTGTGGCGACAGCCACGCGATGGCACTGTGCTCACAGCAGCGAACCCGGCCCTTGCGTTATAAAATAGCCATCACCTGCCCTTCTTTCTGAAAAGGGGCTCTAACTGCAAGCTGCAAAACAGCTGCCTCCAATATTTGCGAGGAGTTTTGGTCTTGGTTTTTTTCCTCCCCCCCCCCCCCCTTCTTGTTTCGTGGTTTCCTTTTTCAATGCGTGAGGAATTCTACTTGCCTTTCTTATTTCGTTTCATCTCCTGCAGGCCAAATGACATAGGATGAAGGCTGTTCGTAATTTGCTGATTTATATATTTTCCACCTATCTGCTGGTTATGCTTGGATTTAATGCTGCCCAAGACTTCTGGTGTTCCACGCTGGTGAAGGGGGTCATTTATGGATCGTATTCTGTGAGCGAGATGTTTCCCAAGAACTTCACAAACTGCACCTGGACGCTGGAAAACCCAGATCCCACCAAATACAGCATTTACCTGAAATTCTCCAAAAGGGACCTCAGCTGCTCCAACTTTTCCCTCTTGGCTTATCAGTTTGACCATTTTTCCCACGAAAAAATCAAGGATCTTTTAAAAAACAACCACTCCATAATGCAGCTCTGCGACTCCAAGAATGCTTTTGTGTTCCTGCAGTATGACAAGAATTTCATTCAGGTCCGCCGCCTTTACCCTCTCAATTTCCCGGGATTACAGAAAAAGGAGGAAGACCAAAAATCCTTCTTTGAATTTTTGGTGTTGAACAAGGTGAGCCCGAGCCAGTTTGGCTGCCATGTGTTGTGCACTTGGTTGGAGAGCTGCTTGAAATCGGAGAACGGGAGAACCGAGTCCTGTGGGATCATGTATACAAAATGCACCTGCCCTCAGCATTTGGGAGAGTGGGGAATAGATGACCAGTCCCTGATGTTGCTCAACAACGTGGTGCTGCCCCTCAACGAGCAGACGGAGGGCTGCCTGACCCAGGAGCTGCAAACCACCCAGGTCTGCAACCTCACCAGAGAAGCCAAACGGCCGCCAAAAGAAGGTAGGTACCGCTTGGAGCAGGGGCTGAAGCCACACTGGTGTGTAGGTCCTGCTCCTGGCTCTCTTTGATATTCACGTTCATTTGATGTGCTTTCCACTCTGGCTTGCCTTTAGACCAGGCTAAAAGCTGGAGGAGATTCACACTGCTTCAGGGCAGGGAGGGCTGCATTTTCATTTCTAAATTGGCCTAACCTTCAGCACCCTTTAGAGTCCTCATCAGTAGGATCCATCTGTTTCCAGCCCCCACTGACAGTAATGCCCACAGGTGGTGAGCCAGGAATCGCTCTCCCCCTTGCCACCTCTTTGCTGCAACCATCCCACCACAAAATCTTGTCCCTCTTGATGTGGTCTTTGCAAGGGAAATGTTTCCAAAGGCATGCAGGCAACCTGACTGAAAGACCAAGAGATTCACCACGGTCAGCACACCTGGTTCCAACTGGGCCAGGCCATGAAAACCTGAAACCAAACCACAAACGATTGCAATTCTTCAGGGTGAACCTGAGGGTTCTTATCCTTCAGGGTGAGAGATGTGAGGCACTTCAGAGAGTCAGGGCTTCCTGGGTGCTCTGGGAAGGGCTGCTGCACTGCCTCTTCTCCAGGCAGCCTGGGCTTCAGGAGTTGAAGGCTCTGGATTTCAGAGCAGCGTTAGTGTTATGTGTGGGATGTTAATGTCAGCCCCAGCAGCTGCTTCGTGTCTGTGCTGGAAAAAGAGGGATTATGGAAGAGTGAGAGGATGGGGGGTCCAGCAATTAGCATGGCAGCCCCCTCCCTAGCCCCTCTGCTTCCTGTCTCCTGTTCTGGCCTCCTGACAATTTGAGGGAAGGTTGTGGGGTGATTTTGGAAAGGACATTAAAGGGATGAGAGGCAGGGAAAACATAGGCTGAACCTAGCCGAGGGGCTTTGGCTGCAACCTGTGGGTGAGGGGGGGCTCATCCAGAGCAACCATGCGGGAATGGGGGAAGGGGTGGATGTGCCCGTGCGGCAAAGGGATAAATCCCTGAGCCAGGGGGATTGCATTTTAATGCAGGAAATGTTCCCTCTCTCCTTGTTTTCTGCAGAGCCACAAAGCTCCCAGTCTGTGGCGAGCCGCTGCCAAGCTCCCAGCCCCCAACACTCCCTCCCTCCCCCCCCAATAGAAGTTGCTTTGTGGAGGAATGTAACATTGACACGTTGTTAGGA
The DNA here is from genome assembly GCF_026170545.1 of Melanerpes formicivorus. Lineage (NCBI taxonomy): Eukaryota > Metazoa > Chordata > Aves > Piciformes > Picidae > Melanerpes > Melanerpes formicivorus. The sequence continues at coordinate 1,318,856 of NW_027142378.1, forward strand.
GAGGATTTTCTTTAAGGGCAGCCAAGCCCCAGTGCTGTGGGAGAAGAAAAGCTGAACTTGCTCCAGCTGCCGCCGTGCCAGCGGCCGCGGGCAGGGCCGGGGGAGGAGGGGAGGGAAGGGACGAGCGACACTTGCGGTGTCCTGCGGGGCAGCTCCTCTCCCGCCGCACCAAACCCAGCCATCTTTAATCCGGGGAAGCTCTTCTCCTGTAAAAAGGGAAAAAACCTCCCGGAGAAGGCTGTGCGGCAGCAGGGATGGCATTTAACAGCGTTTACGGCTAATTAGTGCCTTGAGAAGGGGGGAGGCGAGCCCCGGCCCCGCGCCTGGCGGGCGCTGCGCGGAGGTGCCCCTCGCAGCCCCTCGCAGCCCGTGCCTCAGCGGGCTGGGGTCTCACAGCGGCCCTGAGAGGGTCCGAAAAGTTCCGTGGGGGCTTTTCCACTCGACACCCCCTCCACCTCCCTTGTGTGATTCCCGGGGGAGCCACGGGGCCCACCCGAAAGCACGAAATCCGCAGAGTCGGGGGCGCGTAGGAGACGCTGCCGCGGTGCCAGGCTTGGCGGCGGTGCTGCCCCCGGGGACAGGCACTGCTTCCCTCCCCATGCTCAGATGGTGAGCCTGGGGCAGGAGGAGTGCAGGCGCAGCAGGCCCCCGAGAGCCCTGCATTCCGCCCTCAAAAGCAGGCTGAATTCCAGGGGGATGTGTGTCTCCCAGTTGAAAGCACCTGCCTCTGAAATCTGCTTAGTGGAAAGGACAGAGGAAGCTTAGGGCAAACGCTCGTCTGTGGCTTTTTTTCTTACGTTTTGAGCCGTGTTTCTCACATATTTTGCATCCAGTTTCAGACGTGTTTAAATTCATGCCCCTGCCCGTGGGTTTTCCTGGATACCAGCTTGAGTAAGAGCACCGTCAGGGTGCAAATGTTGTTTGGTAGATGGGAGGTTTCCTTCACTTGGTTTTCGCTGTACTTAGTGGCTTGTTTCGGTGTTTGGGGTGAGAATTTTAGCAGTAATGCAATTATTTTGATGCTTTATTTAATGGCTTCATTGCACTTGGAAACTGCTCGTCAGGTCGTTACTAAAAGTTGTAATCACTTGGCAAATTGGGCCTCCCGGTACTTCTCAGTAGTAGGATGCTCCTTAGCTTCTACTCAGCCTTTAAAACATTTCTCCCCTTGCCTCAGAAGGCTGGAAATCTGCAGGAGAGGTTTGTTGAGCCCTTGGTTTCTGTGGATATGGGCACATCTGTCAAGCACATCAGTCTGATGGTTAGTGGTTCAGTTGGAGGCTTTATTGGAGGGGTCGAGACAAGTGTGTTCCTACCACAAACATAATGGAATTGATCACTTCTGCCAGGTAAATGTTAGCAAGAAATGCAAATTTCTGTTTTCACAGGCAATCTGGTCCCAGGTAGATCAATGTAGCACAAAAAAGAAAACCCAAGAAGGGTAGAGCAACAACTCAGGAAATGGTTTCTTGCTTGATAGAGGTTCGTAGTGGTAGCTGGAAGCAGAGTTCTGTTGGTATGAGTTGAGTTTGCAGGGGAATGGAGTTTGCCTAATGCTGTGAGAGTGCTCTGGACTTGATAAGATTGTGCTTTATGAATTTGTGCATTACTTGGAGGTTTGGTGCTGCCATTGCCTAGCAATAACTTGCAGAAAGGAATTGCAAAGGCCTTGACAGCTTTCTGCAGCATTATGCATCCCCCTCCCATCCTTCAGCTTGGCTTTCATCAAGCTTGACTATATGGAGTGCAAAATCTTTTCCCAAAACGATTTTCAGTCACATTTTAAAAACATAATGTAAAGAGAGAGCATTTAGATTAAAGTCTACTGTTTCTGGGTTGGGTGTGGGTTTTTTTTTTGGTTGAACTCTGAATATTTTTGCCATTTGGAATATGATAAATGGCTTAGGAAAATAGATGCAAGTCAATGTTGTTGAGGGTTTTTTTTTCCTCCCCCCCTTTTTAAATAGTGTTGTGTTTTACAAATAGGTGACAAGTGTATAATGGATGATTGTGCTTCTAGGAGTGCTGAAGTGTTGAACAATAAAAGGCACCAAGTCAAAATAAGGAAGCTGTAGCTATTTGTTTTGGTTTGGCTTATTTGCAAATAAAAGGGTCTGGAAATAATGTGGTTTGATCAGCACTTCTTCTGTAGGCAGATCATCTTTGCTGTCACTGGTTACAGCAGTACTGGAAAGTACCAGATTTTCACTGAGACCCACTTCACTTCCATTGTGTCTGGATCCTTCTCCATAGTCTTACAGCTCAGGACCCATTTTCAGTAGATCTGGATCCTTCTCCATAGCCTTACACCAGAGGAATCACTTCCAGTGGATTTGGATCCTTCCTGATAGCCTTACACTTGAGGACCTACTTCTATTCTTTCTGGATCATTCTCCATAGCCTTACAGCTGGACCCACTTCCATTGTATCTAGATCCTTCTCCATAGCCTTACACCTGAGGACCTACTTTCACTGGATCTAGATCCTTCTCCATATCCTTACACCTGAGGAACCACTTCCATTGGATCTGGATCCTTCTCCATAGCTTTATACCTGAGGAACCACTTTCACTGGATCTAGATCCTTCTCCATAGCTTTACACCTGAGGACCTATTTTCATTGGATTTAGATCCTTCTCCATAGCCTTACACCTGAGGACCTATTTTCATTGGATCTAGATCCTTCTCCATAGCTTTACACCTGAGGACCTACTTTCATTGTGTGCTTATCCTTCTCCATAGCCTTACACCAGAGGTGCTTAGCCTGGATCAAAGCACCAGCAAGCACATCTCTGAATTCAAGGGCTCAGGAGAATTTGTCTTCTTGCTCTTCAGTGCTGTGACTGAAGTATCTCGTGAAATTTCTGTCAAGGAAAGAGGGCTGAGGTCCAGCGTCTGTGGACCTGCAAAACCTTTGCATCTAGTCAGTCCACCTGATTTTATTATTGATGAAAACAAATCCACAAAAAAACAGTGTTTTGGGTTTTGTTTTTACTTTATCATGACCAGTACAGAGCTGTGATGCTATTATGGGTTTTTATAACAGTTACTTTGACTGGAACTGTAGGGAGATTCTTTCCCCACCCCACCCCCAGCTGTGTTTTACTGCCTGATCTGACAGGGCCCCCTCTTAAAACAGTGGAAATGATTCTTTCCCCCTCTTACTTTTCAGCCAGCAGGAGAAAAGAAAGAGAAGGGGATATTCACATTAATTAAGTCTTGGCATTTGGAGTTCCAGGCCTAATCTTGTACATCTTGTTCAGCCAGTCTAAAATAATTTCAGCAGGGATGTTTTAATATGCTGGAAATGTAGCCATTGGTCTGCTCTGTCACAAATTGTAACAGCTCCCTGTATTACCAGCATCTCAGCATTCAGCAGCTGATTGATTGGTTCTTTTTTTGGCCTGGTTTCAGATCTGGAAGCAAGAATGATATCTGAGCAGTGGATTTGCTGTCTGTGTGAAGCAGCAATTCATGAAACAATGTTGAATCCCAGGAAGATGTGAGATGCAGATAGTTTGGTGAAGCTTTTGTGGTGTGTGTGCATTTATTTGTGTGGTGTCCTGTGGCTGCACACCTCTTGTTGCATGCATTTAAGATGAATTTCTCCTGTTTCCCACCTAGTCAGAGGTGAGCAGGCTGGGCATCCCTAGTCAAAAAGTCATGGGCAGTAATAATGTGCCATAGCGTGGCTCCAGCAGAGGACTCGGTGCCGTGGTTTAGTTCTTCCCAGAGAGAGTTGTTGGCCATTGGAATGGGCTGCCCAGGGAGGTGGTGGAGTCCCCATCCCTGGAGGTGTTCAAGAGGGGATTGGATGTGGCACTTGGTGCCATGGTTTAGTCAGGAGGTGTTGGATGACAGGTTGGACTTGCTGATCTTTGAGGTCTCTTCCAACCTTGGTGATTCTGTGTGATTTGAGCTGCTAAATCAGTGCAGGATCCATCTAGGGACATGAACCATTGCGAAATGGAGTCTAATACTGTACACTTCTCCAGGGATATTGAATATTTAGTGTGCAACAGATATTTGAGACTAAAACAGAGTCTAGAAAATCAAAAAGAAGTAGAACTGCTGGCCAGAATATTAAAGGAGAGCAGCAACGCGCTTGGAAGACTCTTCATATCCTGCTGTGTGCAGTAGGCTTTTTGTTATCCATGAGTTCAAGGGGAAGGTGAACACTAATGGGAGACAAAGGAAGCTGAGCACTAATGGGGAAACAGGCTGTTAAATTTTTGTGTCAAGGGTATTTTTCATTCTGACTCCATCCATTATTGTTTAGAAACTTAAAAGTGATCGACTCAACTGAGCTGTAAACCATGCAGCTTCCCAGCAGTTCTGAGCTGTTTGTTATCACACTGTGACGAGCACACGGATCTCACTGAAAATGGAGGGTGTACAGAAAAAGAATTTCACTTTGAATAGTCTTTTTGTTGTGTGTTTGTTTTGTTTCATTCCTCTTAAACTCCTCATAGGCCAAAATCACCAGAGAACCCTTTATAAAATCAGTGAGAGATGTTGTGCTGCTTCGATGACTGGCTGGAAAGCAGCCCTGAGGAGAGAGACTTGGGGGTGCTGGTGGAGGAGAAGCTCAGCAGGAGCTCTCAGTGTGCACTTGCAGCCCAGAAAGCCAATCAGATCCTGGGCTGCATCAGGAGAAGTGTGGCCAGCAAGTCGAGGAAGGTGATTCTCCCCCTCTACTCAGCTCTGGTGAGACCCTGTCTGGAGTACTGCCTCCAGTTCTGGAGCCCCTATGACAAGAGAGATCTGGAGGTGCTGGAAGGTGTCCAGAGAAGGGCCAGGAGGATGAGCAGAGGGCTGGAGCACCATATGAGAACAGACTGAAGGAGTTGGGGCTGTTCAGTCTGCAGAAGAGAAGGCTCTAAGGAGACCTTATTGTGGCCTTCCAGTATCTGAAGGGGGCTACAAGAAGGCTGGGGAGGGACTGCTCAGGATCTCAGGTAGTGATAGGACTAGGGGGAATGGAATGAAGCTGGAGGTGGGGAGATTCAGACTGGATGTGAGGAGGAAGTTCTTCCCCATGAGAGTGGTGAAACCCTGGAATGGGTTGTCCAGGGAGGTGGTTGAGGCTCTAGCCCAGGCTGGATGAGTCTCTGGCCAGGCTGATGTAGTGTGGGGTGTCCCTGCCCATGGCAGGAGGATTGGAACTAGCTGATCCTTGTGGTCCCTTCCAACCCTGACTGATTCTATTATTCTTTCTGGGTCTGGTTCCCAGCTGAAGGAGATGTTTCATAATCTCCGGCGGATTCTTGCGTGCTTCATGTAATGCCCTATTGGGCTGACTTTGCTGAAAGAAAACCAACACACACACACACACCCCCCCCACTGGTATTCTTAGTGCATATTTGGGTCACTCTGGACCATTCATAATAGGGTGCATTATCAGCGGCCAGTTGGATTTCAGATCCCTGATTTTTCTTTTGTTGAAGGGGTGGACTGTTGCACAAGCATTCATGGTGAGAGTCTCCTCCTCAGTAAGCCCTGTCTTTGTTTTCAGGGATTATATGCTGCCAGCCCTGCTTCACTTTGTGCTGCATTGACCATTCCCACCTGATTTACTTCAGGAAATGTGAAACCTCTTGGCTTGATGTGAAGTTTAGGAGTTTACATGCAAGTGTAATCGGCCCTTCTCAGGTGGGAACTGAATTTGGTGGGATTTGGGGCAAGCCAGAAGTGAATTTTCTGATACCTTCCAAAAGAGAAAGACACAGTTTCCTTTGTGGTAGCAAACACCAATTTAAATGGCTTTGCTTCAAGCTGTTTAAATACCTATTAGTGAATAGAGTTGGTTCTGTGTATCTTTCTGTCTGAGAGATGATCTCTTTGTTTTCTCACTGGTTCTGTCAGTATTTTGTCCTCCCCACACTCACCAGATGCCATGTCCCTTACTTTGTGGGAAAGGTCAGCCTGCTGCAGTCGAGTCTTTGCCCTGCCTTCAGCAAGATCACAACTGTGCTGTGTAGGATCTGAATACCAGTTTGTCATGAGCTCATCGCTGGCTTAAAACACTCATGGCTTCAATGCCATACTGTGTTGGAAGCTGTGTCAGAACCAAACCCATGCTTTGGGTTTCCCAGCCTGCCAGTTTTGCCTGAATTCAACCTTTATTTCTGTGCATTATTGCACATTGTGGAGCTTTCAGCTGGGGACAAATGCTGCCAGATACCTCCATTCTCAAGAGCACAGAACACAAATGGAATCACAGAATGGTTTGAGGTAGAAGGGACCTTAAAGATCTTCTAGTTCCAACCTCCCTGTCATTGGCAAGGACAACTTGCACTAGACCTAGGTAGGATGAAGAATGGGGAAAGTATGAAAGGAGATGAAATGTTCAGACTGAAGTCAAAGCATATCCAAATTTGGAACAGGATTCTGTCTGTCTTGCAGCTGACTCCAGTGAAGAAGGAACTGGGTAGTACTGAGTCCTGGACCATTAAGAATTTCAGACTACCTGAAGGGAGGTTGTAGCCAGGAGGGGCTTGGTCTCTTCTCTCATGCAACCAGCACCAGAACAAGAGGACACAGTCTCAAGCTGTGCCAGGGGAGGTTTAGGCTGGAGGTGAGGAGAAAGTTCTTCCCAGAGAGAGTTGTTGGCCATTGGGATGTGCTGCCCAGGGAGGTGGTGGAGTCCCCATCCCTGGAGGTATTCAAGAGGGCACTGGACGTGGCACTTAGTGCCATGGTTTAGTCATGAGGTCATAGTATCAGTCAGGATTGGAAGGGACCACAAGGATCATCTAGTTCCAACCCCCCTGCCATGGACAGGTCTGTGGTGACAGGTTGGACTTGATGATCTTTGAGGTCTCTTCACAGAATCACCAAGGTTGGATCTTGTGCAGTGTTCTATACTTTATATGTTGTGCATTTCTCTAGCACAGTGATTTTGTGATCTATTACATTTAATAGCCTCTGTCTTCTTTTTACAGTAATTTATTCTCCTCTCCTCACATCTCTTCATATTGCTGTTTTGTTTAGTTTTCTGTTTGCAAAAGCATGGAGAGAGGGGGAAAAAAAAAACACACCACCCAAATCTGCTTTGTGTGTTGGTATACACCCAGGGATTTTTCAGAGGAGACTTCTCCTTTTCTCTTCTCAGGGAATTAATTTTCTGAAGTTTATTCAGTTGTGTTTTATCAAAGGATTCCCACTCCAAAGTTGTTGCAAGCTCTCAAGTTGAAGTTCAGCTGCTCATTTATAAATATGCAGTAATTGGAATACAACAAAGGTCACTGCAGAATTCCCTGGAGCATTATTTGCATTCACTGTTAGCAAGCACTGGAAAATGTTCCTTAGGATAGAGGGAAGTTGCACATGAGAGAAAGCACAGCTTTACAAATTATGCCTCACTGTTGTATGAATATTTCAGGGTGTTCAGCTCTTCCTGGTTGCTGCTTGAGTCTCCAGAGGAAGGCAGTGAAATTTCTCAAAGTCATCCTCACTTTTATTAATCTCAGAGAGATATAAAACAAAGGAAAAGTTACAACTGAAGGCTTGTGTCAAATTACTGACACATTTTTCCTGATGGATTAGCCACCATCAGCATGAATAAAACCAAGCTCTGCTCACAGTGTGGGAGGCCAGTGGGGGTGTTGCTGTCCTCTGCAAAGGCCAAACTCCTGTCCTTACTGGAGGCAAACTCCCCCTGCTGTCAATATCACTTGGTCTAAATGAGGATTAGATTACAGCCCCCAGAAGAGCTGTGAAGTAGTGCTAGGATGTGTGCTTTCTACCCAAAGCAAATGATTTCATAACATTTCATATCATTTCATCTTTATGTATCATCATGATTATCAGTTGTAATTGCAGGTGACACCAAGCTATGGGCAGATGTTGATCTGTTAGAGGGTAGGAGAGCTCTGAAGATGACTGACAAGCTGGACAGATGGGCTGAGTCCAATGGCATGAGATTGAAGACATCCAAGTGCCAGGTTCTGCACATTGGCCACAACAACCCCAGGCAGTGCTACAGGCTGGGGGCAGAGTGGCTGAGAGCAGCCAGGCAGAAAGGGACCTGGGGGTACTGCTTGACAGCAGCTGAACATGAGCCAGCAGTGTGCCCAGGTGCCAAGAAGGCCAATGGCATCCTGGCCTGCATCAGGAAGAGTGTGGCCAGCAGGAGCAGGGAAGTCATACTGTCCTTGTACTCAGCACTGGTTAGGCCACACCTTGAGTCCTGTGTCCAGTTCTGGGCTCCTCAGTTTAAGAAGGACATTGAGGCACTTGAACGTGTCCAGAGAAGGGCAACAGAGCTGGGGAGGGGTCTGGAGCACAGCCCTGTGAGGAGAGGCTGAGGGAGCTGGGGTTGCTTAGCCTGGAGAAGAGGAGGCTCAGGGGAGACCTTCTTGCTGTCTATACCAGCTTGAAGGGAGGTTGTAGCCAGGTGGGGGATGGTCTCTTCTCCTAGGTGACCAGCACCAGAACAAGAGGACACAGTCTCAAGCTGTGCCAGGGGAGGTTTAGGGTGGGTGTTAGGAAGAAATTCTACACAGAGAGAGTGATTGTCCATTGGGATGTTCTGCCTGAGGATGTGGTTGAGTCACCATCACTGGAGATGTTTAGGAGGAGACTGGATCGGGCGCTTGGTGCCGTGGTTTAGTTGATTAGATGGTGTTGGATGATAGGTTGGACTTGATGATGTCAAAGGTCTTTTCCAACCTGGTTAATTCTATTAGTTTCTATTAGTTTTATTCTATTAGTTTCTTTTGCAGCCACCCTGTGTTTGGAGGCAGCTGTACCATGTTTGGTTACAGTATTCCTGGCAGATCCTTCACAGTCAGAGTCCATGGTGCATGTTTCTCCCAGGGCTGCCTGCTGAACATGAAAGAGTGGTGCTGGGTTGCTGTGGAAGCGTGCACAGTGTGCTCAGGGGTGAGGCTGTGAAACCTTGAAGCTCACAACTGCAACACAGCTGGAAAGGGCTTCAATTCCAGATTGGAACATCAGGGGAAATTTAATTCATGCTATGAATTGGTTATGAGGAGCACTTTTGGACACACTTCATGCAAAACCACTTTCCCCCCCCCCCCCCCAAAAGGCAAATTGGAAACTTATAAGCCTGGAGGTTCTAATGTGGACTATTTCTTTGAATCCTAAGTGGTTCACTTTTTCTCCTACATTTTGCTTGCCTCTCTCCTATGAATCCCTTCTTTGCAGCCCCTTCTGTGTATGCAGAGGATCCCAATTGTCTGCAGAGCCCAACACTTGAGCTATAAAAAGTGATGTCTTTTATCCTTGGAAGGGCTTGTGTTTGTTCTGTGGCAATGGCTGGGAGCTGCAGTGATTGGCACACGTACAGATGCTCCATAGTTTGAAGGTTGATAGATGTTGCTTCATACTGATAAAAGCTGAGGAGGAGAAATGTTGAGCACTGCAGGTGTAATGTGAATACAGAGCCCAGTCCAGCTGCTCCTCTCTGCACCAAATGCCTAGGAAGTCATTGATAGCAGAGAGGGTATCGTGAAGGTGCACTCTCCTTGGAAGGGATGAGGGTGCCAAGGCTGGGAGATGAGCCAGTCCCAGCACCTGCTACAGTTGTGGGAGTTATGGATGGGGCCATAGGGCTTCAGCTGGGGTGGTTTGGTCTGGAGAAGGGGAGGCTGAGGTAAGACCTCATTGTTCTCTGTGATTCTCAAGCTGCACCATGGGAAGTTTAGGCTGGAGGTGAGGAGAAAGTTCTTCTCAGAGAGAGTTGTTGGCCATTGGAATGTGCTGCCCAGGGAGGTGGTGGAGTCACTGCCCCGGAGGTGTTCAAGAGGGGATTGGACGTGGCACTTGGTGTCATGGTTTAGTCATGAGGTCTGTGGTGACAGGTTGGACTTGATGATCTTTGAGGTCTCTTCCAACCTTGGTGATTCTGTGATTCCCTGAAGGGAGGCTGCAGTGAGGTGGGGGTTGGATTCTTCTGCCTAGTAACAAGTGACAAAATGAGAGGAAATGACCTCAAGTTGCAGCAGGGGAGGTTTGGTTTGGACATTAGAAGAACATTGGTGCCTGAAAGGGTTCTCAGAACCTGGCACAGGCTGCCCAGGGAGGTGGTTGAATCCCCACTCCTGGAGGTGTTTAAAAGATGCTGAGATGTGGGACTGGGGGACATGGTTGAGCAGCAGCCTTGGCAGAGTCAGTGAATGGTTAGAGACTATGATCTTAAGGGTCTATTCCAACTGAAATGATCCCATGGTTCAACCAGCAAGTAGCTGCCACTGTTTCCTACTTCTCACAGCTAAGGCAGTGCCCAGACCCTTGTGCCTCTTATGTTTGTTGCTTAGGGCCTCTTAGGCACCAGCAGGTGTGGACTGCACCCAGAAGAACATTTTGGAGGTCCTCATTTTAGATGCAAACCTTGGAGGTGATGCTGAGGAATGGAAACTTCTTGGATCTCTTTTGTAAATGGAGCTTCCCTGCATCACTCCCTTTCCACAGGGTGTTGTTAGCCCAGCTCTGCTTTGCCTTTTGCTGATTTTCTGAGGATAAGCACATGAGAGTTGATAGTTTGCTCAGCAATCAGGATCATACAGGTACTCAGAACACATGGATTTTGTCATCTCTGCTAAACCTGAAAGACATCTTCCTCCTAGGGTTCTGATGAAAACCAAATCCATATTGTCTTCAGGTGTTTGCTGCTGCTTGACCTGACAGTGGGATTTTACTGGCTGTTAGGCAGATGAAATATGTGAAGAGAGTGAAGGACTCTTACATTTATCTCCTCTTCCAGGCTTTTAAGGGTTTGGATAATGGATTTTTGTCCAGGTGAAAGCTGAAGTGTGGCAAAAAATAATAATAGATTTTAGCTTCACAGAATAAGGAGTGCAGTAACTTCACAGGGAAAGACTGTCATAAATGAGACATGAAGCACAGAATCATGGGATGGGTTGGGTTGGAAGGGACCTCAAAGGTCCTCCAGTCCAGCCTCCCTGCAGTCAGCAAGGACATCCTCCACTTGATTAGGTTGCCCAGAGCCCTGTCCAGCCTCACCTTGAGTATCTCTGGGGATGGAGCCTTAACCACCTCCCTGGGCAACCTGTTGCAATGTTCCAGCAGCCTCAAGGGGAAAACTTGTTCCTCACATCATAGTATCATAGTATCAGTCAGGGTTGGAAGGGACCACAAGGATCAACTAGTTCCAACCCCCCTGTCATGGGCAGGGACACCCCACACTAGATCAGCCTGGCCACAGCCTCATCCAGCCTGGGCTTAAACACCTCCAGGGATAGGGCCCCAACCACCTCCCTGGACAACCCATTCCAGGGCTTCACCACTCTCATGGTGAAGAACTTCCTCCTCCCATCCAGCCTGAATCTCCCCACCTCCAGCTTCACTCCATTCCCCCTAGTCTTATAACTACCTGAGATCCTGACAAGTCCCTCCCCAGCCTTCTTGTAGGCCCCCTTCAGATACTGGAAGGCCACATCCAATCTCCATCTGCTCTGTTCTCATTCCAAACCATTGTCCCTGGTCCTGTCCCTGCAGGCCTTTGCAAACAGTCCCTCTGCAGCCTTCCTGCAGCCTCCTTCAGGTACTGGAAGGCTGCTATTAAGCTTTGCTGGAGCCATTTCAGGGCAGGAATCCCACCAATCCAGGACAGAATTCCCACCAATTCAGGGCAGGATTCTCACCAATTCAGGGCAGGACATTCCATGCCTTTGGCATGCAGGCAAAACCCCCTTGGTAATCTCCTTCGCTCCTTTGAGAGTCATGGCTGGTGGTGGTAGTGAGGTGCTGTGGAAGACAGGAATTGCTGTGCTGAGCAAAGCACACATTCTGTGCATGCTGACTAGAAGGGTACTCACCCCCTGTTCCTCCCATGAGACAGACCCTTAGGCCACAAAGTCCATTTCAGCAGATTTGGTAACCTGCAGCTCTCTCAGAGAGTGTCACATTGCCCTGGTGAAGCTGACAGCTAAAGGCTTTGAGCAGGCTTCTTGCTCTGCAGCTCCTAGCACAAGGTTTATGCATAGGCTGCAGCTTCCCTTGGAATTATGCTGTCTCTAAGCATGGGGTTTGCCCTTTCCTTTGTTCCTCTTGGTCTCCTTGTGCTTTGCCTTGTCTCTAGGTTGTTGGGTCTTTACATTACTCCTTCAGCTAAACCCTCAGATTTCCCAGAAGCTTGCACTTCCACAGAACTCCACTCTTATTATAGCCCTCTAAGCTTGCAGTTTATCCCTTCTGGGGCATAAAATAGGTGAAGTAAACAAACACAGAAGCTTTGGAGGGATTAGAAGTGGAGGGGAAAAAAAAAAAAACCAACCCAACAGCACACAAAACCCCACCAAAACCACCTCAAAACAAAAGAGGAACCAGTCTTTATTTTAGCCAGCCCGAGAAATGCACAAGCTTGGACAAAGAAATTGAATCCCTTTATTCTGTCCCCCCCCTACTCTGCCCTGGTGAGGTCACATCTGGAGGGTTGTATCCAGTTCTGGGCTCCCCAGTTCAAGAGGGACAGGGAACTACAGGAGAGAGTCCAACAGAGGCTGTGAGGATGATGAAGGGAGTGGAAGATCTCTGTGACAGGGAAAGGCTAGGGACTGTTTAGGCTGGAGAAGAGAAGGCTGAGTGGAGATCTTCTGAATCTTATAAGTGTCTGAGGGATTGGTGTCAGGATGAAGGTGCCAGGCTCTGTTCAGCGGTGCCCTGGGACAGGACAAGGAACAGCAGGTACAAGTTGGAACCCAGGAGGTTCCACTTCAACAGGAGGGAAAACTTTGCTGTGAGGGTGCTGGAGCCCTGGAGCAGGCTGCCCAGAGAGGCTGTGGAGTCTCCTTCTCTGGAGACTTCCAAGACCCATCTGGATGTGATCCTGTGTGACCTGCCCTAGGTGATCCTGCTCTGGCAGGGGGGTTGGAATCAATGCTCTCCAGAGGTCCCTTCCAACCCCTATCATTCTATGATTCTGTGAAACTCTTAGAGGTTTGGTCAGCAGCAAGGTAGATGCCTTTATCTGGCAAACAGCAGAATTGTGTGGTCACCTAAGTGCCCAAACAGGCTTGACCAGAGGATAAAGCATGATGTGGAGTCCTGGAAGACTGTTTAGGTTCCTTGGGAACGAGAATGTCCCCACATAGACACTTCAGAGCTAATAGTGATAGGATGAGAGGGAATGGATTGAAGCTTGAGGAGGGCAGATTTAGACTGGAGATAGGAGTAAATTCTTTGCAGTGAGGGTGGGGAGACACTGGAACAGGTTGCCCAGGGAGGCTGTGGATATCCCCTCTCTGGAGGCATTCATGGCCAGGTTGGATGAAGCCTTAAGCAACCTGGGCTGGTGGGAGGTGTCGCTGCCTGTGGCAGGGGGTTGGAACTTGCTGGCAAAGGATCTGTCCAGCCTTAAACCAGGACAACGATCTTTTAAAGTCCCTCCCAACCCATTCTGTGTAGCTATGAACATTTCCAGGCCATTTGCACCATTTGAAGCTTCCCATTTTTCTCAGTCCCCTTTTAGACAGCAGAGCAGATGCCCTACCCCGTGTGCAAATGCTGTGAGTTAATCCTTTTGCAGTAACCTTGAAGATTTTCCTGATGTTCCTTGTCAAGCTTTGCTTACATTAGTGTTTAATTTCCCCTGCTGTCAGGAGGATTGAAGGGGAGAGCATGAGCCAGGGAATCCATCATGTTGGTCTGTGTTGGGTTCCTGTCAGTTTAAGCAGAGGAAATACAGGAAGAGGCAGAATTCCTTCAAAATGAAAAGGGGCTGGGGGGGGGGGGGAAGAAAGAAAAAGAGACATTAAAGAGCCAGAAGTTCATAAAAATGAAAATGAAATCATGGAAATGAGAAAATAAAGAGCCAGAACTTCATTTCATGAAGTTCTGGCTCTTTATTTTCTCATTTCCATAAACCTGAAATTCTTTATCATCTCCTATTCATAAACCTGAAATCCTGGCTCTGTGTCTTCTCATGTTCATCACTAATGAAATTAGTGAACTTTCTGGGTTTTGCTTCAAGCAAACATTCTTTGTTCATGTCACGTTCCTGCAAGTTAGTTACTCCTTGGTGTCAGGTAGATGAAGTTACAGGTGTAACTCAATCAGGACTGTATTCTTCTGTGGCAGGGGTTTCACTGTCACCAGTGATTCCCACATGTTTAATACATCTGCTGTGTGTAAATGCACTGAAGCCTACTCAGCCCACAGAAGGTCAGGAGTTGGAAGGGACCTCCAGAAATCATCCAGTCCAACCCCCCCCCCCCCCCCCCCCCCCAGCAGGTTCACACATCCAGGTGGGCTTTAAAAGTCTCCAGAGGAGACTCCACCACCTCTCTGGGCAGCCTGCTCCAGGGCTCAGCACCCTCACAGGAACAAAGTTTTCTCTTCTGTTCCCCTGGCACCTCCTCTTCTCCAGTTTGCAGCCCTTGCCCTGTCCTTGGACATCCCTGAGCAGAGCCTGGCTCCAGCCCTGCACATCTTTATCCCCAGCAATGAGGGCAGCCCTTTGTCTCCTCAGCTCCCAGCTCCAAGCCCCAGCTCCCTCAGCCTGGCCTCACAGGGAGACATTCCACTGCCTGCAGCAGCTCTGTGGCTCTGGGATAGAATCTCTCAAGCAGTTCCCTGAGGTTCTTCTTGGACTGAGGGGCTCAAACTGGGTGCAATATTGCAGTTGTGGCCTCACCATGGCAGAGTAGAGAGGCAGGAGAACCTCTCTTGATTTAGTAACCACAGCCTTTCTAATCCACCCAGAATGCCCTTGGCCTTCTTGGCCACCAGGGCACATTGGTGGCTTATGGGCATCCTTCTGTCCATCAGGACCCCCAGGTCCAGTATGATGCTCTCCAATAAGTCAGTCCCCAGCCTATCCTGGTCCATGGAGTTGCTCTTTCCTAGATGCCAGACTCTAGCATTGGCCTTGCTGGATTTCATTTAATATCTCCCCAACCAAGTCTCCAGCCTGTCTAGGTCTGGCTGAGGGGGTGTCAGCCACTGCTCCCAGTGAACCTGATGCTAGTGCCCTCTCTGCCCTCATCCAGGTCCTTGCCAGGGGTAGTTTCAGCTGGAGGTGAGGAGAAAGTTCTTCCCAGAAAGAGTAATTTGCCATTGGGATGTGCTGCCCAGGGAGGTGGTGGAGTCCCCATCACTGGAGGTGTTCAAAAAAGGATTGGATGTGGCACTTGGTGCCATGGTTTAATTGTCAGGAGGTGTTAGGTATCGGGTAACAGGTTGGACTTGATGGTCTCTGAGGTCTTTTCCAACTTGGTTGATTCTGTGAATAGTCCTGGTCCCTGTAGTGACCCCTGGGGGACTCCATTCCATACAAGCCTCCCACTAGACTCTGCCCCGTTGACCACAGCTCTCTGACTCCTTTCCTTCACCCAGCTCACATCCCCCTCCCTACCCAATCATCCAGACCACACTGCCTGAGTTTAGCTGCAGGGTTGTGACCATGCCTCAATCTAAACTACCCAGAAAGTCACAGAAATGAGGAACTATGTTGGAATGCAGTCTACCTAGACTTCAGCAAGGCCTTTGACAGACTGTCAGCCCCTGGCTTGAACAGCAGCACTCTGAGCTGGGTTAGGAACTGGCTGGAGGCTGAGTCCAGAGAGTGGTGGGGAATGCTGCCACAGCCAGCTGGCAGCCAGGCACCAGTGGTGTCCCCCAGGGATCAGTGCTGGGTCCCAGCCTGTTCAATATCTTCATTGATGATCTGGATGAGGGGATTGAGCCCATCATCAGTAAATTTGCAGATGACAGCAAGCTGGGGGAAGGAGTTGATCTGCTGGAGGATGGAGAGGCTTTGCAGAGGGACCTTGCCAGGCTGGACAGATGGGAAGAGTCCAAGGGCAGGAGATTGAACACATCCAAGTGCCAGGTGCTGCACATTGGCCACTACAACCCCAGGCAGTGCTACAGGCTGGGGTCAGAGTGGCTGAGAGCAGCCAGGCAGAAAGGGACCTGGGGGTACTGGTTCACAGCACCTTAACATGAGCCAGCAGTGTGCCCAGGTGGCCAAGAGGGCCAATGGCATCCTGGCCTGGATCAGGAACAGTGTGGCCAGCAGGAGCAGGGAAGTCCTTGTGCCCTGGACTCAGCACTGGTTAGGCCAAACCTTGAGTCCTGTGTCCAGTTCTGGGCCCCTCAGGTTAGGCAAGATGTTGAGTTGCTGGAAGGTGTCCAGAGAAGGGCAACAAAGCTGGGGAGGGGTCTGGAGCACAGCCCTGTGAGGAGAGGCTGAGGGAGCTGGGGTTGCTTAGCCTGGAGAAGCGGAGGCTCAGGGGAGACCTTCTTGCTGTCTACAACTCCCTGAAGGGAGGTTGTAGCCAGGAGGGAGTTGGTCTCTTCTCCCAGGCACCCAGCACCAGAACAAGAGGACACAGTCTCAGGCTGTGCCAGGGGAGGTTTAGGGTGGGTGTTAGGAAGAAATTCTACACAGAGAGAGTGATTTCCCATTGAAATGTGCTGCCTGGAGAGGTGGTGGAGTCACCATCACTGGAGGTGTTCAGGAGGAGACTTGATAGGGTGCTTGGTGCCATGGTTTAGTTGATTAGGTGGTGTTGGATGATAGGTTGGACTTGATGATCTTGAAGGTTTCTTCCAGCCTGGTTTATTCTATTCTAATGCTCTCACTTATGAGCACAAATGAGGAACAAATGAAATGATTCAAATAAAATCACAGAATCCTGTGATTAAAATAAATCCTGCCATGCATGTTGTACAGTTTTTTCTCCCCCCCGGCTTAAATTATTTAGAATAAATGATTTAGAATAAACCTGCTTAAATTATTTAGGGAAAAAACCCTCCTAAGCTGAGAGAGAGAGATAGAAATAATTGCCCACCTACAGACAGTTGTCTCTAATGATGCCATAAATCATTTACACTTCCATTTGGAGGAGCAGACCTGGTTTAAATCAGTTCTTCATAGCAGGGAAAAAGCCAAGCCAAACCACCTCAGACTCTGCTCCTTGCAGCCCACTGTGTCTGCAAGAGAGGAGAAGTGCTGGAGATGGAAGCTGTCCCTGTGATTGTCTCTGTTTGATTTGAGGATTATGGAATGTTAAATACTGTTAGGAGAGAGTAATCCATGGGAGGCTGGTTGTCACCTCTGCCAAAGCAGCAGATGGACTGCTGACCTTTCCAGGGCAGTGTGAGATCTCTGTGCCTCTGAGTGGCAATGGTGCTGGCAGCGCTCTCGCTCTCTCAGCTGTCCTCATTCAGTTAGTCTTCATTTGGAGCACTCAGTAGCTTTAATGACCAATCCCCCCGCTCCCCTCCCCATGATTGGGCTTTTTGGTTTGTGCATTCCCTCTCTTCCCTTTTCATCACCTTTTACCACAGCCACACTTGCCCTAGGTCTCCCAGGTGGGTGAATTTTGAGCTCTGGCCAGATAATCTTTGTCCACACAGATGGCCTCTGCAGCCTTGGAGCACCAATTCCTATTTTCCAAGGGGTTTCATTGTGTTTTCCCACTTTCAGAGCACTGACAATTTAGCATTCCACTCCATGGCAATCTGGAATGAATCAATGCCATCTCCAGGGAGACCTTAGAGCTGCATTTTGACATCGGAAGGGGACCTACAGGAAGGCTTTGGAAGGACTGTTCAGAAGGGCCTGTGGGAATAGAATGGGGTGTAATGGTTTGGAACTAGAGCAGGGCAGATTTAGGTTGGACATCAAGAGGAAGTTCTGCACAATGAGGGTGGTGAGAAACTGGAACAGGTTGCCCAGAGGGGTAGTTGAGGCCCCAATGGTGGAGACATTCATGGCCAGACTTGATGTGTCCCTGGGCAGCCTGCTTTAGCTGGAGGTGTCCCTGCTGAGTGCAGGGGGGTTGGACAAGATGTCCTTGGAGGGTCCCTTCCAACCTGGTGCATTCTGTGATTCTATGACTCAAAGTGAAGGCTGAAACAAAACAGTTAGCTCCATTAGTTTTATCCTGAGCAAGTGGATTCTATGACCCTCAGAAGTCCCTTCAAGTCTGAATGGGCAAGGCCCAGTGGCCATGGTGGTGTGTAGGTTGATGGTTATTAGGTGGATGGAGTTCTATGATTCTGTGGTTGGACTTGATGATCTTGGAGGTCTTTTCCAACCCAAACAATTCCATGGTAATATGAGCAACCTGGTCCAGTGGGAGGTGTCCCTGTCTATGGCAGGAGAGTTGGAACTAGATGACCTTTATCGTCCCTTCCAATCCAAACCATTCTGTGAATCTATGATTCCATGATTCTACAATTCCATGGTTCTCTGATTCCATGGATTCTATGACTCCATGGTTTTGTGGTTCTGTGATTCCATAATTCTATGATTCCATGATTTTATTATTCTGTGATTCCATAATTCCATGATTCTTCAATTCCATGATCCCCTGATTCTATGACAGTGCAGCCAGGTTCTGGGCTACCAAGAGATTGCATTCAAACAAACCCCAACAAACCAAGGGATAGCATAGGATAGGATAGGATAGGATAGGATAAACCAGATTGGAAGAGACTTTCAAGGTCATCAAGTCCAACTCATCATCTAACACCATCTAATCAACTAAACCATGGCACCAAGAACCCCATGCAGGCTCTTCCTAAACACCTCCAGTGATGGTGACTCCACCACCTCCCCGGGCAGCACATTCCAATGACCAATCTCTTTCTGGGAAGAACTTCTACCTGGCATCCAGCCTAAACCTCCCCTGGCACAGCTTGAGACTGTGGCCTCTTGTTCTGATGCTGCTTGCCTGGGAGAAGAGACCAACCCCCACCTGGCTACAGCCTTCCTTCAGGGAGTTGTGGATGGCAATAAGGTCTCCCCTGAGCCTTCTCTTCTCCAGACTAAGCAACCCCAGCTCCCTCAGCCTCTCCTCACAGGGCTGTGCTCCAGACCCCTCCCCAGCGTTCTTGCCCTTCTCTGGACACCTTCCAGCAACTCAACATCTTGCCTAACCTGAGGGGCCCAGAACTGGACACAGGACTCAAGGTGTGGCCTAACCAGTGCTGAGCACAGGGCACAATGACTTCCCTGCTCCTGCTGGCCACACTCTTCCTGATCCAGGCCAGGATGCCATTGGCCTTCTTCTAGTATTTCGAGTCAGTCACCTCCAGGAAGCAGTAGCAGGTTTGAGTGCTGTCCCTTTGTGCTAGGTCACAGCTGTTACCATGCTGTTGGTAGCTCCTGGCACTGAGAGACAAGATAAAGAACCACTGCTGAATAGTGCTCTGGAGAAAGGGAAAGAGAGAAGAGGCAGCCAGACAAGAATATTCCAAGTGAAAGCTTGTAGGAGAAAGATAAGGCAGTAGAAAAAGAGAGAGATTAATGCTAGCCAAAGGGGTACAGATGATAAGAATTTTCTTTCAACATCACAGGAGAAAAAAAAAAAGAGGAAAAAACCCCAAATCCAGGAAAGACTGAAGGGGATGATATTAATCTGGTGAAAATAGCTGAGTTTAAAAGCTGCTATTTAGGAGTTAGAAATGAAGGGTGATCCTAGAGCAATTAAAAGGACGAAGAACTTGACAAAGGAGAAATAAGGTCAGCTGTTGGAAATGTATCCTAGAATGGCTCTGGTTGGAAGGGACCTCAGAAATCATCTACTCTGTGCCATGGACAGAGACACCTCTCAGCTAAGTTCAGCTGCTCAAGGCCTCATCCAGACTGGCCTGAAATACCCCCAGGCAGGAGGCAGCCACAGCCTCCCTGGGCAGCCTGTTCCAGAGTCTCACCACCCTCATATTGAAGTTCTTCCTCAGCTCCTGTCTGACCCTGCTCTGCCTGAGCTTCAAACCATTCCAGAGAAGGGCATCGAAGTTGGTGAGGGGTTTGGAGCACAGCCCTGTGAGGAGAGGCTGAGGGAGCTGGGGTTGCTTAGCCTGGAGAGGAGGAGGCTCAGGGGAGACCTTCTTGCTCTCTCCAGCTCCCTGCAGGGAGGTTGTAGCCGGGTGGGGGTTGGTCTCTTCTCCCAGGCAAGCAGCAGCAGAACAAGAGGCCACAGTCTCAAGCTGTGCCAGGGGAGATTTAGGCTGGATGTTAGGAAGAAGTTCTTTCCAGCAAGAGAGATTGGCCATTGGAATGTGCTGCCTAGAGAGGTGGTGGAGACACCATCATTGGAGGTATCATAGTATCAGTCAGGGTTGGAAGGGACCACAAGGATCAGCTAGTTCCAACCCCCCTGCCATGGGCAGGGACACCCCACACTAGATCAGGCTGGCCAGAGCCTCATCCAGCCTGGGCTTAAACACCTCCAGGGATGGGGCCTCAACCACCTCCCTGGACAACCCATTCCAGGGCTTCACCACTCTCATGGGGAAGAACCCCCTCCTCACATCCAACCTGAATCTCCCCACCTCCCTGTTCAGGAGGAGACTTGATGGGGTGCTTGGTGCCATGGTTTAGGTGGGTTGGATTGGTTGGTGGGTTGGACACGATCTTGAAGGTCTCTTCCAAGCTGGTTGTTTATTATTGCTATATTATTATTATTATTATTATTATTATTATTATTATTATTATTATTATTATTATTATTATTATTATTCCCCCTTGGCCTGTCTCCAGACACCCTCAGGAGAAGTCTCTCTGCAGCCTTCCTGCAGGATCCCTTCAGGGACTGGCAGGCAGGAATCCTGCCATTTCAGGGTATTGTTTTTACACCTTCTTTACTCTACAAATACAATAAAATGAATCACATCTGCTCTAGTCTATTGACAGCAGGTTATGGGTATGATATATGCAGACATCTGTGGCCTCATTGTTCACTGTGCTTTTTCCTTTCACAAGGTAATGATCTGATGGTAAAACATTTGTGTATTCTCATCAGTAAATGTGTCAATGAAAGAAAGAAAGCTTGTGGAGACCACTTTGCTCTCTACAGCTCCCTGAAAGGAGGTGGGAGCCAGGTTGGTGGTTGATCTCTTCTCCTTAGTTACAAATGATAGGATGAGAGAAAACAGCCTCAAGATACACCAGGTTTAGTTTGGGCATTAGAAGAGATTCCTTGACCAAAAGGGTTCTCCAGCACTGGCCCAGGCTGCCCAGGGAGGTGACTGAATCCCCATCCTTGGAGGTGTTTCAAAGAGGCAGAAATGTGGTGCTGGGGGAGGTGGTTGAGCACAAAACTTGGTAGAGCTGGAGAATGGTTGGAATTGATGAGCTGGCTGCCCCCAGGCCAGGCTGGATGAAGCCTTGAGCAACCTGATCTCATGGGAGGTGTCCTTGCCATAGCAGAGGGTTTGAAACTGGATGATCTTCCAGGTCCCTTCCAACTGAAACCGTTCTATGACTTTCTGAAGGTCTGAACCTTCAAGGTCTTTCCTGAGTGGAATGCTTCTCTGATTCTGCATGAGACAGGAGTGAATGAAGACATGGTGTGCAGGCAGGCTAATGAAATGCCTGAAATCAATTAGTTAGTTTTAATGCCAGGTCAGGACAAGCCAGGAAAGCCTGAAGGACCCATGGGCATGAATGACATCACTGTAAACGTGGCTAGGAAGGTTTAATAGCTGGTGGGACAGCAAACAGGACCTCTCATCCCCATGGCCCCAGGGGGGAGCCTTTTCTGAGCATGAAGCCTTTCTTGCAGAAGAGGAAAACAACTCAGGAATTCTCTGTTTCAGTGCTGAACCTCCCTGGTGCACAACATTTTCCCTGCCTCGCTGCTGGAAAGTGAATTCTTACCCTAAGTACCTCCAGAAAACATTTTGGACCTGCAAAAGCAGCCAAGGTATCAGTGTTTGCCCCTTCCAAAAGCAGGCTTGCTTCACCCTGCAGAGTTTCTTCAGGGGTCCCAAGGATCCAGAGAAATAGTATCATAGTATCAGTCAGGGTTGGAAGGGACCACAAGGATCAGCTAGTTCCAACCCCCCTGTCATGGGCAGGGACACCCCACACTAGATCAGGCTGGACAGAGCCTCAGCCAGCCTGGGCTTAAACACCTCCAGGAATGGGGCCTCAACCACCTCCCTGGACAACCCATTCCAGGGCTTCACCACTCTCATGGGGAAGAACTTCCTCCTCCCCTCCAGCCTGAATCTCCCCACCTCCAGCTTCATTCCATTCCCCCTAGTCCTATCACTACCTGAGATCCTGACAAGTCCCTCCCCAGCCTTCTTGCAGGCCCCCTTCAGATACTGGAAGGCCACTTTCCACTGTCAGGGATTTCTTGTCCTGCTCTGAAGGCAAAGGCAGCCTTCCAGACAGCCTCCAGCACTTCATTCTTGTTTGTCTTCTCAATTTTTCAGCCCAGGATTGATTCCTTCAAGACCAGAGAAGAGTATACTGAGGGAAGGGGAGGGGGTGGAAAGCCTGCAATGATTTCCTGTGTCACCCCTAGATTGTCTCAGGGCTAAATACACCAAGCATGTCACACCAAAGCAAAGAATTAATTCACTGAGACTGAGATTGTGGTAAAAAGGATTAGACAGCCATAGGAATAAAATAGAACATCCCCTGTTATACAAGAGAGGACTTCAATGCTTCTCTCACTGCACAAAATCATTACTTCTTTGAATGTTTTTTGAGGGAAAATCCTGTCTGCTGTGGAGTCCTTCTGCTGGCATTTAAGCTGATTGTAGATTTTAAAGTAGGTTTAGGAGGTTTGTTCTTGCCCCACTCTGCATTAAGGGTCATCCTGCTGCAAAGCAGCACCATGGAGAGGGACCTTGCAGTCCTGCTGGGTTATCCATGGGGCAGCAATGTGGCCAGAAAGGTCAGGGCTATTCTGGGCTGCATCAAGAAGAGTGTGGTCAGCTGGTCAAAGGAGGTTCTTCTTCCCCTCTGCTCTGCCCTGGTGAGGCCACACCTGCAGTATTGTGTCCTGTCCTAGTGCCCATTGCTGTCCAGCTTCTCCCCCACCAGCACCCCCAAGTCCTTCTCTGCAGGGCTGCTCTCTCTCATCACCCCCAGCCTGGATTGTAATGAGGATTGCCCTGACCTTGCAGTTTGCCTTATTGACCCTCATGAGGTTCTCCTCAGCCACCTCTGCAGCTTGTCCAGGTCCCTCTGGATGTCTCCTATCCCATCCTTCAGTCTTATCAAGCACAACACTCAGCTTGGTATCATGTGCAAAGTTGCTGAGGTGCCTCAGTCTGCCTGTCTGTAACACTGATGAAGATATTGAACAGTTGTGGTCCCAGTACAGACCCTTGAGGGACACCACTTCTCACCAGTCTCCATCTGGACCTTGAGCCATGCAACAGATGCATGGTGAGACTATACCTGAAGGAAGAAGGCATCTTTATTAGAAAATACATTAGAATAGATTAAGATCAGATGTTGGTTCCCAAAAGTATGCCTTTAGAAATTGTATGAGCCAGCAGTGCCCTCCTGCAGCCCAGCACACAGCTGCCTCCTGGGCTGCAGCCAGAGGAGTGTGGGCAGCAGGGCAGGAGAGGGGATTCTGCCCCTAGGATCTGCTCTGTTCAGACCTCACCTCCAATCATGCCCCCAGTTCTGCTGTCCCCAGCACCAGAAGGACACAGAGCTGCTGGAGTGAGTCCAAAGGAGACCACAAAGATGATCCAAGGGCTGCAGCACCTCTGCTATAAGGCCAGGCTGAGGGAGCTGGGGGTGTTCAGCCTGGAAAAGAGAAGGCTCCAGGGGGACTTCAGAGCCAGGACCTGAAGGAAGGCTGCAGAGAGACTTTTCCTGAGGCTGCCTAGAGACAGGACAAGGGGGAATGGTTTGAAGGTGAAACAGAGCAGGGTTAGACTGGAGCTGAGAAAGAAGTTCTTCAGTGGGAGGCTGGTGAGACACTGGAATAGGCTGCCCAGGGAGGTTGTGGATTCCAAGTCCCTGGAGGTGTTGAAGGCCAGGCTGGATGAGTCTTTGGGCAGCCTGGGCTGGTTGAAAGGCATCTCTGCCTATGGCAAGGAGGTTGGAGTAGATGATCTCTAAGGTCCCTTCCAACCTAAGCCATTCTGTGATGTATGTGTATTTTATTCCCCCCACAGGCAGTGTGAAATGCCATTTATAAGGACACAATGGCCTCTGAAATGAAAGGTGGAAGCATGTCTCCTGCAAACAATCTTCTTTCCTGCTGTAAGCACTGAGAGCTGCTTCCTCCAGAAAACTTTAACTGCTCTTTCATTTTTAGAGGTGATCATTCAAGGGACCTGCATTTTCTTCAGGTCTTCTCATGCTCAAGAAGTAAACAAACAGTCCTGGGCTCTCTTTCCCAACCAGTTGGAGTTTTTTTGCACTGTGGCTTGCTGGGGAGATACAAAAATAACCTTTGTGCCTGGAGGAATGTGGTAGAGCTTGCAAAATGTCAGGGAAATTTCTTATTTGTGCATAGATATTCTGTTTCTTTGCCTGCCTGCTGTGTTCTGTAGAGAGGAACCGTGCAGAAATGTCTTAATTGAAGGGAAAAACAGATTTAGAGATTCATAGAATGGTTTGGGTTGGAAGGCACCTTAAAAGATCAGCTAGTTCCAAACCCCTGCCAAGGGCAGGGACACTTCCCACTAGAGCAGGTTGCTCAAGGCCTCATCAAGAAAAGTCTGTCCAGCAGCTTGAGGGAGGTTCTGCTTCCTTTCTAATCTGCCCTTGCAGACCACACTTGCAATACTGTGTCCAGTTTGGGGCTCCCCAGTTCAAGAGAGACAGAGACCTGCTGGAGAGAGTCCAAGGGAGAGCTGCAAGGGTGATTAGGGGACTTGAGTCATCTCTGCTATGAAGAAAGGCTGAAGGACCTGGGGCTGGAGAAGAGAAGGCTGAGAGAGGACATTATGAATATCTATAAATACCTGAGGGGTAGGTGTCAGGAGGAAGGGGCCAGGCTCTCTTTGGGGGTGCCCAGTGATAGGACTAGGTGGGGTGCTTGGTGCCATGGTTTAGTTGATTAGATGGTGTTGGGTGATAGGTTGGACTTGATAATCTCAAAAGTCTCTTTCAACCTGGTTTATTCTAGTCTAGTCTAGTCTAGTCTAGATGAAGGTCCCAGGTTCTTTTTGATGATACCCACTGATAGGACAAGGAACAACAGGTACAAGCTGGAACACAGGAGGTTCCAAGGTTCCACTTCAGCATGAAGAGAAACCTCTTTGCTATGAGGGTGCTGAGCCCTGGAGCAGGCTGCCCAGAGAGGTTGTGGAGTCTGCTTCTCTGGAGACTTTCAGGACCCACCTAGATGTGTTCCTGTATGACCTACCCTGGGTGATCCTGCTCTGGCAGGGGGGTTGGACTGGATGATCTCTGGAGGTCCCTTCCAACTTCTGCCATTCTGTGATGCTGTGATCAGGTTTTGCACAGCAGAGTAGAGATGGATTTTTAACCTCTTTTTTTTTTGTCTACTGCATGCATAGATTAAACCCAGAGTGAGCAAACAATTAATCATCAGCACAGGGCTGGGAGCTTACATAATGCTAAGGCTGGTGGCAGATTTGATTCTGGGAGAGAGCCTTTCAGCAAATCTATTGCTAAGCAAGCATCTTAGGCCATCATTTGATTGAGAGAGAATTGATGGCAAAACTCTCTTGCAATTTATGAATTGCATTTTAATTTTGGGGGTCTAAAAGGTTTTGCAACCTCCAGAAGAATGATCTAATCCCTTCAGTTATTTATTCAGTTGCTTAATAAATCCCAGGCCTATTGTAAACTCCTCACTCCTCTTTTTCTTCCCAGCCAGGGCAATAACAGTGGGATTTGATACATTAAAGGACCAATAAAATCATTTAACTTGGTCCAGATAATGATTTATTAGCAGAGCTCAGGGAATGCTCTTTAATCAGCAAGTTAATAGAGAACCCCATGGCTGGTGGGGAAGGGGGGGGGGGGGGTGTTGCAACAAGATGGTCTTGAAGTTTCAAGAGCTTAAGGTTTAGCATCAAAATGAGTAGAGTTAAATGGGGAATGGATTGAAGCTTGAGGAGGAGAGATTTAGGCTGGAGATGAGGAAGAAATCCTTGACAGTGAGGGTGGGGAGCCACTGGAACAGGTTGCCCAGGGAGGCTGTGGATGTCTCCTCCCTGAGAATGTTCAAGATCAAGTTGGATCAGGCCTGGAGCAGCCTGGGCTGGTGGGGAGTGTCCCTGCCCATGGTGGGTGGGTTGGAACCAGATGATCTTGAAGGTCCCTTCCAACCTAACCCCTTCTATGAATCTATGAGCTCCATCCAGCTGTTAGTACAAAGAGATTGCACCTCATGTCTCACAGGTAGCACACAGATACCGCATTGATAACATTTACCCTCCTGAGACCTCCCCAGGAGGCTGCTTTAGTCAGGATTATTCCAACATGACCTCCAGATTTCCTCCTGCTCCCTCCTCACTTGTTCCTCCAATATCTGAGTGGTATTTTGCTTCAATGAAAAAAAAACTGCTGCACTTGCTCTTCCTCACCCCAAGAAAATGGTGAGTTCTCTTTGTTTTCTGCCAGCTTAGAATGATTGCCTGTGATCCTCAGAGTATTGTTAGCCACTGGTATTAAAAACATGAATAGAATCCCAGCCCAGACAGGACCCTGCAGAATTCTGCTGAATAAATCCTTCTCTTCTGAAAGCGATCCTCTAATCCTCTGAGTGCTTTGCCCATTAAGTTCTGCATCCCTTTTACCATACATTAGCTTTAGCTGAGGCTTTTTTCCTTCCTTTGGAATTTATAGAATCACAGAATCATGGCATGCTTTTGCTTGGAAGGACCCTTTTAAAGCTCATCTTATTCACCCTCTCATGCTGTGGACAGGTTTCTCTTTCACTGGGTGTGTTTGATCAAAGCCCTGTCCAACCTGACCTTGAATACTGTTCCTGTGTCTCACCAACCACATCATAAAAGGCCTTGAGCAACCTGGGCTAGTGGAAGGTGTCCCTGCCCATGACAGATGGGTTGGAACTGGATGATTTGTAAGGGCCCTTCCAACCCAACCCCTTCTCTGATTTAATGAAAAAGTGTCTTCTGCATGGCCAGTCTAAATCTGCTCTCAGTTTCAAACCATTGTCCCTTCTCCTGTCATTACAGGCCATGGAATGAGTCCCTCTCAGGTTTTCTTTTAAGCCTCCTTTAAGTCCTGAAAGGCCACAAGAAGGTTTCTCTGGAGCTGCCTTCTCTTCTACTCCCTTTCCCCTTTCCCCTTTCCCCTTTCCCCTTTCCCCTTTCCCCTTTCCCCTTTCCCCTTTCCCCTTTCCCCTTTCCCCTTTCCCCTTTCCCCTTTCCCCTTTCCCCTTTCCCCTTTCCCCTTTCCCCTTTCCCCTTTCCCCTTTCCCCTTTCCCCTTTCCCCTTTCCCCTTTCCCCTTTCCCCTTTCCCCTTTCCCCTTTCCCCTTTCCCCTTTCCCCTTTCCCCTTTCCCCTTTCCCCTTTCCCCTTTCCCTTCCTTCCCTTTCCCTTGGCATTCTGTCTGCATCCAGGATCTCAGGTTAGCAACCCTATACTTCAAGCAGCAAATTGGGAGCAGAGCAAATCGTTCCCAGAAGCTCTCCATCTGAGTGCAATAAGCATAAACTAATTAATTGGCTCCTGTGAGCAAAAGTGAAGCTTGAAAACAGAATCTGGAGGTTTCCCATCCCCACTCAGAAAATGTTCTTTCCTTGCTTCAGTCACAAGAGCTTCTTTTTGCGGGGGGCGGGGGGTGGGTGTTGGAACTGGATGATCTTTAAGGTCTCTTCCAAGCCAACCCAGTCTTTGATTCTGTGTTCAGGATTTGTCTCTGAGCTCAGCACAGCCCAGGCTGTTTGAATTTTTTTTTGCCTCCAACTGGTGCCTGCTGCAGCAGCCAAGACTCTTGAGGTGTTTTCTTGGGTGTGGTGAACATATGGCTGCTTCTCTTGGTAGCTTCTGAAATCCTGAGCTGCCTTTTGTGCCTGTTGTGAATCCTGATCCTTTCAGTCTGCGGGGATCCTGCTTGCCAGTTCTTTTGCACATGGTTGAGGATGTCTGCCCAAGCTGATTCCAACAGGGGATCATAACAAATCTCAAGAAGAAGCAGCTCTGAAGAATTTAGCCAACAAAAACTGAATCTGATGGCTCTCATCTGCTGCCATGCACAAATGAGGGAACGCAGGCTTTTGATCCTCACCTCTGGTGTTCAAGTCTAGCCATAAATAATGCAATAGAGAGGGGATTCTGCCCCTTGACTCTGCTCTGCTCAGAGTCCACCACCAATCCTGCCTCCAGCTCTGGTGTCCCCAGCAGGAGAAGAACACAGAGCTGCTGGAGTGAGTCCAGAGGAGGCCACAAAGATGATCCAAGGGCTGCAGCAGCTCTGCTGTGAGGCCAGGCCGAGGGAGCTAGGGGTGCTCAGCCTGGAGAAGAGAAGACTCTGGGGGGACTTTAGAGCTACCTTCCAATACCTGAAGGAAGGCTGCAGAGGGACTTTTCCTGAGGGTGTCTTAGAGACAGGACAAGGGGGAATGGTTTGAAGCAGAGGCAGAGCAGGGTTAGACTGAAGCTGAGGAAGAAATTCTTCAGTAGGAGGGTGATGAGACTCTGGAGTAGGCTGCCCAGGGAGGCTGTGGATGCCTCCTGCCTGGGGTGTTCAGAGCCAGGTTGGACGAATCCTTGAGTAGCTGAATCTGGTTGAGAGGTGTCCCTGCCCATGGCAGGGAGATTGGAGAAGTTGATGTCTGAGGTCCTTTCCAACCTAAACCATTCTATGATTCCAAGAGCTTCATTTTTGGCAGGATTCCTGGTGAGGTTTGTGGACCATTCCACTGACTTATAAAATGGGAGGAGAGAAAATACTTTTCTTTCAGTAACTGGAATCTTTTCAGCCCGCTTGATGACACAGATACTGCCATCTAACTGTTATTATTATTCAGTGGTGTGCCTTTACCCACCATGGCCAGTGAATTATTCAGTTATTAATTGCAGAAATGAAACCCTCAGGTTTTCAGTTTCATAAATTCAGTTGACTTCTATGTTAATTAAAAAAAATCCTTACCAATAGCAACAGCAAAATCCCTGTCAGGCTTCTGAGGACTCATACACAGATAAGAGGGGTGCAACAACTGAAGGAAGCCACCAGTTTCGGTGGTTTGCTCTCTCTCTGGGGTCTGTCTCATTGCAGCCTTTGTTTTGTCTCAGTGACCAACCTATACCTAATGCCTAAATGCACTTCCCTTCCATTGCCTGTAGAGAAGATAAATGACAATTTCAGCCAATATTTCCTCTTATGAGAACTATCAGAAGCCCTCTCTTGAAAGGCACTCAGCCTTGGATGTAGGAGCAGCTGACAGAGCCATGGAATGCTGGAATCACAGAATCACAGCATCATAGAACCATGGAATGATGGAATCACAGAATCATAGCATCATAGAAACATAGAATGATGGAATCACAGCATCATAGCATCATGGAACCATGGAATGATGGAATCACAGCATCATAGCATCAAGGAACCATAGAATGATGGAATCACAGAATCACAGCATCATAGAACCATGGAATGATGGAATCACATAATCACAGCATCATGGAACCATGGAATGATGCAATGACAGAATCATAGCATCATGGAACTGTGGAATGATGCAATCACAGAATCATGGCATCATGGAACTGTGGAATGATGCAATGACAGAATCATAGCATCATGGAACCGTGGAATGATGGAATCACAGCATCATAGAACCATGGAACCATAGAATGATGGAATCACAGCATCATAGAACCATGGAACCATAGAATGATGGAATCACAGAGTGATAGCATCATAGAACCATGGAATGATGCAATCACAGAATCATGGCATCATAGAACCATGGAATAATGGAATCACAGAATCATAGTATCATGGAACCATGGAATGATGGAATCACAGCATCATAGCATCATGGAACCATGGAATGATCACAGAATCATAGTATCATAGAATTATTTTGGTTGGAAAATACCTCTAAGGTCATCCAGTCCAACCATCAACCCGACATCGCCATGTCCACTGGACCATGTCCCCAGGTGCCATGGCCTCATATTTCTTGCTCACCTCCAGAGATGTACAACTCTTGCTGAGTCTAATGAGGACCTTTGTGCGAGGGATCAATATTCTTCATTGGTAGAATCATGAAAGTTGGAAAAGACCTCTGAGATCATCCAGTCCAACCATCAACCTAACACCACCATGGCCATTAAACCATGTCCCAAAGTGCCATGGCCACACGTTTCTTGAGCACCTCCAGGAATGGGGACTCCACCACCTCCCTGGGCAGCCCCTGCCAATCCCTGACCACTCTTGCAGCAGAGAAATTTTCCCTATTCTCCCACCTAAGCCTCCCCTGGACAATTTCAGGCCATTTCCTCTCCTCCTATCACCTGAGACTAGGGAGATGAGACCAACCCTCACCTCACTCCAACCTTCCTTCAGGGAGCTGTAGAGAGCAATGAGGTCTCCCCTCAGCCTCCCCTTATGAAGAAGCCTCTCAATCTGTGCAGTGCTGCTGCTCTGATAGCTTGGGGAGTGGAGTTGTGTCTTCATGAGGCTTTTGACCTTGTGTTGTCTCACTTCTGTGATGGTTGTGGCCCCCCTGATTGTGCAGCAGATGATCCCTGCTCCTCACTCCTGAGTTTAATTTCTGGGAACGTAGCAGCACTTTAGGTGAGGAGCTGCTTCAAAGCTCTTTATGTTTTTCCTGGGATAAATACTAAAATTGGCAGGTTTGTGCTGGCTCTGTTGTGCAGGATGATCCAGACAGCTGAGTGGTTGCTTAAGGATCTGAGTGACAACTGAGGACAGCTTAATGGGTGTTGACGTTACTGCTTCCAGCTCTTCTCACCACCTGCACTGCACAGATATTGGCCTGCCTGTCACTCAGCTGATGATCTGTCACAGCTTCCATCAGGGTATTTCAGGCTGTAAACCACTGGGGCTCAGGATGGAACTGCTGAGCAGCTTGGAGACACTGAAGAAAAGGCAGGCTGAAACCTCACCACTCCCTGCCAGTGAAGCTGCCCCTAATTGTCACTCAGTCCTCAGCCCTGGTCATCAAGCAGCTATTGCGGACTAGAGAAAGCACAGTCAGGGTGCTCCTATAAGTCATCCCTCCTTCAGCAGGCTGAGAATCCCCACACACCTCAGCAGTTCCCACTCTACCCAGAGCCCTGGGGTGTGGGAGCTGGCTGACAGCAGGAGGGGAAGGAATGAATTCACACCAGAGTGACAGCAGTGAGCTCAGTTCCTGGGTTTGCTGACTGAGCTGTGCCTTGTGGAGCAGAGCAAAGCAAAGCTGAGCACCCAGAGAGGTTCACTCTGTGTCTCTCTTGTGATCTGAGTCCAGTTTGGGGACTAAATGGATGTTTCTTGTTACTCTTTCTGATGGTGAGCAGCAGAAAAGAGGTGAGAGTGAAGTGGGGACCAGAGCCTGTGTCAGTGGAGTGGCTTGGGTCAGCAGCTCCAGGGGAGGCTGTGTCCTCCTGGTTGTGAAGAACCACTTTGTGGACACATGTGGACTGCATGGCATTTGGAAGGACACCCAGCACTCATAGCAAGCACAGGGAATCATAGAATCATACAATCAATATGGTTGGAAAAGACCTCAAGGATCATCAAGTCCAACCTGTCACCCAACACCTCATGAGCACTAAACCATGGCACCAAGTCCCACGTCCAATCCCCTCTTGAACACCTCCAGGGATGGTGACTCCACCACCTCCCTGGGCAGCACATTCCAATGGCCAACAACTCTCTCTGGGAAGAGCTTTCTCCTCACCTCCTATCTAAAGTTCCCTTCTTGCATGAAGCAATATAGAGAGGACACACCCCAGGTCCAGGGACCATTGTGCTTGGCCATCCTGTGTCACCAAGCCACTCTGCCACATGGCAGAGTGTCCATGGCCAGGGAGGTGGTTGAGGCCCCGTCCCTGGAGGTGTTTAAGGCCAGGCTGGATGAGGCTCTGTCCAGCCTGATCTAGTGTGGGGTGTCCCTGCCCATGGCAGGGGGGTTGGAACTAGATGATCCTTGTGGTCCCTTCCAACCCTGAATGATACTATGATACTATACTATGATACACCAAATGCTGCTGGTGTGTGTGGGACTTAAGACTAATGTCTGAGTGCCCCCTCCCTGGAAGGGAGAGCAGGATTAGACTGGAGCTGAGGAAGAAGCTCTTCAGTAGGAGGGTGGTGAGGTTGCCCAGGGAGGCTGTGGCTGCCTCCTTGCTGGAGGTGTCCAAGGCCAGGTTGGATGAGGCCCTGAGCAACCTAGGCTAGTGGGAGGTGTCCCTACCCATGGGACTAGATGGTCCCTTCCAACCAAACCCATGCAGGTGGTGGAGTCACCATCCCTGAAGGTATACAGAAAAGGACTGGATGTGGCACTTGGAGCCATGGTTTAGTTGTCAGGAGGTGTTAGGTATTAGGTAATAGGTTGGACTTGATGATCTCTGAGGTCTTTTCCAACCTGGTTGATTCTATGATTCTGTGACTCTGTGAAGAGTTATTTCTGTCTGGTTTGTTGAGCAGAGACAAAAGGGGTGATTTCCAGAGGGCTCATGTGACTTCTTCAAGAAGATTTAACTCCTCCAAAATGGAAGTCAGGCACCAGACTTTAATGTGCACTTGGAAACCGTGGTGACCAACCTATAAATTAGGAGAAAGTCCCAACAGGCATAAAGATTTTAGAGGCCTGGGAATATTTATTCATCTCTGATGCCTCCTCACTTATGAGGCCCTCAGAATTAAGCCATCTGCAGCAGGGGAGGTTTCAGTGCACTTTAATTTTCCCTAAAAGCACAGCAGTCAATAGCAAAATTGCACTGTCAGGAAATCTGGCTGGAAAAATCCTTTCAGGAGATAAAAGGATTGTAGAGAATCTAGGCAAAAAAAACCCCAACCCTGACACACAAGTGTCCCTGCCCCTGGCAGGGGGTTGGAACTAGCTGATCCTTGTGGTCCCTTGCAAACCCTGACTGATCCTATGGTGCTCTAACCCACCACAACCTAATGGAAGATTTGGGGAGGAGGGGAAGAACCTGAGTTCTGTGACCTAATTTGGGGAGGCAGAGTGGTCCAAAGGAAATGTTCACTAATGAAAATGCCTTGGTTTGAGAAGCCAGGCTGCTGTGAGATTAACTCTGGTGGCGTCAGGAATCTCTGTTCATCCCACAAATGAAGAAGCAGGGCAGCCTGACCTGGAGCAAGGCTTAAAGCAGAGGTGATTTCTTTAGCTGCTCTGCAAAATGGGCACTTCGGTCTCTTTTGTTACAGAAGGGAAAGTGGGGGGTGGGGGTGGGGGGGGGGGGGGGAAGAGGAGAAAAAGGGAAAGAAGAAAGAGGGAAAAAAGGGAGAAGAAAGGGAAAGAAGTAAAAACAAGGGAGAAAAAAGGGGAAAAAAAGAAGAGGTAGCAGCAATGCAGAGAATTGTTTGGCTTGGAAAAGTCTTCTAAGATCATCAAATCCAATCTTCAACCCATCCCCACCATGGTCATTGAACCATATCCCAAAGTGCCACAGCCACACATTTCTTGAACACCTCCAGGGCTGGGGACTCCACCACCTCCCTGGGCAGCCTCTGCCAATGCCTGACTACTCTTTCCATAAAGAAATTTTTCCCAATATCCAATTTCAGGTCATTTCCTCTCATTCTATCACCTGATGCCAGGAAGAAGAGTCCAACCCCTACCTGGCTCCAGGCTCCTCTCAGGGAGCTGTAGAAAGCAATGAGGTCTCCCCTCAGCCTCCTTTTCTCCACACTCAACACCCCCAGCTCCCTCAGCTGCTCCTCCCCAGCCTTCCCCAGCTTTGTTGCCCTTCTCTGGCCGCACTCCATCCTCCATGTCCTTGTAGTGAGAGCTCAAAACTGAATCCAGTACTCAAGGTGTGGCCTCGCCAGTGCTGAGTCCAGGGGGTTAATCCTTGCCCTGGTCCTGCTGGCCACACCATTGCTGATCCAGGGCAAGGTGCTGGATTGGGGCAATGGTTGGCAGACCTTGATTTTGTAAAGGTGGCTTCTTCCCAGCATCAAATGCATCTCCCATCCCTGGAGATACTCAAGGTGAGGCACAACAGGGTTCTGGGCAACCTGATCTAGCTGAGGATGTCCCTGCTGACTGCAGGGGGGTTGGACTGGATGACCTTCTGAGGTCCCTTCCAACCCAGACCATTCTGTGATTCTGTGTGGAGGATCTGAACCTTTTATTGCACCCTTGTCTTCCCTTTATCAGCTTTAGAATTACCCAGAGGCTATTCCAGGCTAATTTTAATCCCCTCTTTTGTGGCCAAGCAGTGCAGCAGTTAATCATCCCGTGGCCTTAATTAGAAAGCTGTGTTTAATTGGGGGACTTTTTATGCCTATTAACAGCAGGGACAGGGTAGCAGAAAGCAGTATTATAATATGAGTCTTTCTGTAAAGGTAACTGCTGAGCTGCAGAGAGAGCCTCTCGAATTTGGGGAGAAGTGCAAATGAAGCTCTGGAAAAGCCTTGAACCCATGCCAGAAGCTGAGTGGCTTTTGTGACAGTCCTGGTGGTTTTTTCCTTGTCTGTGTCTCCTGGCTTGGAAAAAGGGAACAGGAGCAGGCCAGAGTTAGGTGATTTAGATGCTTTTAGATTTTATCACAGCAGAAGCTTCTGTTAAACAAGTAAATAGAATCCTAGAATGGTTTGGGTTGGAAGGGACCTTAAAGCTCATCCAGTTCCAACCCTCCTGCCCATGGGCAGGGACACCTTCCACTAGCCCAGGTTGCTCAAGGCCTTGAACACCTTCAGGGAGGAGGCATCCACAACCTCCCTGGGCAAACCTGTTCCAGGGTCTCACCACCCTCACTGTGAAGAATTTATTCCTAATCTCCAGTGTGAATCTGCCCTCCTCAAGCTTCAGTCCATTCCTCCTTGTTCTGCCACTCCCAAGCCCTTGTCAAAAGTCCCTCCTCAGCTCTCCTGTATTTCTTCAGGTCCCCCTGCAGTCTTCTCCAGACTGAACAGCCCCAACTCTCCCAGCCTGGTCCCCAGGAAGGTTCTGCAGCCCTCTGATCATCTTCATGGCCTCTTTTGGACCCTCTCCAGCAGCTCCATGTTCCTCTTATGCTGGGAACACCAGAACTGGAGGCAGTGCTGCAGGGTGGGATCTGAGCAGAGCAGAGGAGCAGAATCCCTTCCCTGTTTTGCTGCCCTTCCTGCTCTGGATGCAGCTCAGCACACAGCTGCCTGCTGGGCTGCCAGAAACCATTGCTGTTTCCTGGTGAATCCCACCTAAAAGGCTTCCATAACTTAGACCCAGGATCCTAAAGGGAGCAAAATGCTCTCATTACCTTTGAAGGCAGTGTCCCATTCTCCTTTCTCTGCACAAGCCTGAGCCTAGTTCATCATTTCCTTGCTTTCCCTCTGCAGTCTGCTTTTCCAGTAGGCAAAATGTTTTCATGGGGAGTGAGATTGAGCTTGCTCGTAGGAAAGTGAGAAAATCAATTTGAGTTAAGAAGGATCTACAAGGTAATTACTGTGCCTGGAGCAAGTCAGGATACACAGTAAATGTAATCTTAAGAGTACATTGTGCACCTCTACCATTGTTTGGGGGGAGGGAATAATAAAAGAGGGAAAGAAAAAGGATTCTTGGCGTTATTGCATTAATAATAGGTAGTGAAGTCCCTGATCCTAGCTACCTGTTATCCTAGGCACAAGTTGCCTTCTGAAACAGATGGAATTTGAGGGCTTTTCCTGAAAGGTATTTCTTTCTACAGAAGGACAAACACAAGGTGGTTTCATTCTGGGTCCTTTTAACCATGATCCCTGTCGTGGTTCTGCTGTGGCAATGTGGCTTCAAGCTATGCTGCCTGGAGTGTTGAACAAACAAAATCCAAGTAGTGCATCTTCTCCTCTAATGGAAAGCACAGGAGGGTTAATAGGGAGACTTGATGATTTACAAGGTCTTTTCCAACCTGAATGATTCTAGGAGTCTCTGATTCTAGGTTCAGAATGGGTTGGAAGGGACCTCCAAAAGACATCCAGTCCAACCCCTCTGCAGTCTGGAAGGGACCTCCAAAGGTCATCCAGTCTAATCCTCCTGCAATTAGCAGGGACATCCTCCATTAGACCAGGTTGCTCAGAGCCTTGCTGAGCCTGACCTTGAATATAGAATCATAGAATGCTCTGGGTTGGAAGGGACCTCCAAAAGGCATCCAGTCCAACCCCCTCTGCAGTTTGGAAGGGACCTCCAAAGGTCATCCAGTCTAATCCTCCTGCAATTAGCAGGGACCTCCTCCACTAGATCAGGCCCAGAGCCCTGTCCAGCCTCACCTTGAATATGTATCTCCATGGATGGGGCCCCAACCACCTCCCTGGGCAACCTGTTGCATCATTCCACCACCAAAACTCTCAAAAAGGAGACTTTTTCTTGTCCCTCTCTCAGCCTATCTTGTAAATGCCAACTCATCAGCCACTGAACCACTGACTGAAGAATCCAGATGGGATTATTTTGTTATGCAGCAAGTCAGTAAGGAGAGAAGGAGGATGAATGAAGTGCTCCCTCCAGGCAGGGGAGACATCACCCACACCAGTTGTTGTTATTGCACAACAAGGGCTCCCAGTGTGTGTGGCAGGAGGAAATGAGTTTATGCAAATAGGCCTCACTTAGGATGTTTGATCTGCTGGGTCTCTGTTGCTCTAAGATTCCTTTGACTGCATCTGTGGCCACAGCAAGCGATTGTTTGTGAGCTCTCAACTCTGTGGTTGTAGGAACAAAGGTTCCTACAAAGGTCCTTCTGCCAGAGCTCAGGGGAAGATGCTGCTTCACAGGGAGGTGGAGTAGGAAAAGGGTTAGGAAAAGGTCAGTGGGAAAGTTTGGAAGCAGTTGCTGTTGAGAGAGGAAAGACATTGTGCAGACATTGTGAGGGTGACGATGTAGCGGCATGAGACTGAACACATCTAAGGGCAGGGTCCTGCACATTGGCCACAGCAACCCCATGCAGTGATACAGGCTGGGGTCAGGGTGGCTGGAGAGCAGCCACACAGAAAGGGACCTGGGGGTACTGGTTGATGGTAGGCTGAATATGAGCCTGCAGTGTGCCCAGGTGGCCAAGAAGGCCAATGGCATCCTGGCCTGCATCAAGAAGAGTGTGGCCAGCAGGAGCAGGGAGGTCATTCTGCCCTGTGCTCAGCACTGGTGAGTCCACACCTTGAGTCCTGTGTCCAGCTCTGGGGCCCTCAGTTTAGGCAAGATGTTGAGTTGCTGGAAGGTGTCCAGAGAAGGGCAAGAAAGTTGGGGAAGGGTCTGGAGCACAGCCCTGTGAGGAGAGGCTGAGGGAGCTGGGGTTGCTTAGCCTGGAGAAGAAGAGACTCAGGGGAGACCTTCTTGATGTCTGCAACTCCCTGAAGGGAGGCTGTAGCCAGGTTGGGGTTGGTCTCTTGTCCCAGAACAAGAGGCTACAGTCTCAAGCTGCACCAGGGGAGGTTTAGGGTGGGTGTTAGGAAGAAATTCTTCCCAGCAAGAGAGATTGGCCATTGGAATGTGCTGCCCAGGGAGGTGGTGGAGTCCCCATCCCTGGAGGTGTTTAGGAGGAGACTGGATGGGATGCTTGGTTGCATGGTTTAGTTGATGAGATGGTGTTGGATGATAGGTTGGACTCAGTGATCTCAGAAGTCTCTTCCAACCTGGTTAATTTCTATTGTATTGTATTGTATTCTATTCTAATTCCCTATCCTATCCTATTCCTATCCTATTCCTATCCTATCCTATCCTACCTTATTGCTATCCTATCCTATCCTATCCTATCCTATCCTATCCTATCCTATCCTATCCTATCCTATCCTATCCTATGGATTTGGTGTGAATTTACCAGGGAGGAAAAAAAAAAAAGGGGGGGGGGGGGGGGGGGAAGAGGGGGAAATGGCTTTGGGAAGCAAAAAAGGACATGCATAATTACTCAGAAATCTTGAAGAAGGTGCCTGCTGATTCCAAATGTAGACAACATTCCCTGTAACAGAACATTTGATAAGGAGGGATGTTGCTCTCTGTCTGCAGACTCCTGAAAAGGTTTAGGTTGTGCAGGGAGGCTTGAATTCTGATATCAAAGCTTTCCATATCTCATACACTGTTATCAGCCCTGATGTCCTTTGCAGGCACAGGTGATGCAGCTGCTTGGCTTAGGCAGGAGGAGAGAAACTTCAGTGGGAAACAGAATGAGTTGAGAATGTGGTTTGCCAGCTAATAGCGCTGTTTAAAGCTGACCAAGGGGAGTCTCTTCTTCCTGATATGAGGTGATAGAATGAGAGGAAATGGCCTGAAATTGTGCCAGGGGAGGCTTAGGTTGGAGGTGAGGAAAAATTTGTTTGCTGCAAGAGTGGTCAGGGATTGGCACAGGCTGCCCAGGGGGATGGTGGAGTCCCCAGCCCTGGAGGTGTTGCAGAAGTGCATGGACATAGCACTTTGGGACATGGTTTGATGGCCATGGTGGTGTTGGGTTGAAGGTTGCACCTGATGGTGTTAGAGGCCTTTT
The DNA here is from genome assembly GCF_026170545.1 of Melanerpes formicivorus. Taxonomy (NCBI): domain Eukaryota; kingdom Metazoa; phylum Chordata; class Aves; order Piciformes; family Picidae; genus Melanerpes; species Melanerpes formicivorus. The sequence goes on from NW_027142378.1 coordinate 1,357,130, forward strand.
CCAACCCAAACCATGTTATGGTTCTGTGCTGCTGTAAGAAATGAGAGGTTGCAGAGCTACCTCTCCCTGGAAACGGGATGTAAGCCTTTGTGCTGTAGCGCTTCAGCTAACTGCTGGCTGAAGCAAGATGTGAGTATGGGGAGCTTCTGCCATTCACATGCTGAAGCAGAGAGGCAGAAGATTGGACTAGAGGGACATTTCTCTGTGTGCCAGGAAGTTCAGCCTGCTCTCTGCTGCCTTATTCCTGGGAAATTCCAGAGCTGTTAGGCGTTGCTGTGACCTGTTAGCGGCTGATCGTCTCGCATCACTTTCAAAGTCATGGTTGTGATTCTCCTGCTTCTCCCTTGGTCCCTGCAGCTTTTGAGAGCTGCTTTACTACTGCAGAGCATGCCACTGCCCCCTCACAAAAGCTAATGGACAGAAAAACGTTGCCTGCCACCTTCTCCTCATCCTCTGTCAGTGCTCCAGAGAGGAGCAGCGTGAGTGTGGCCAAGGCAACGCTGGTGCCTGGCTCCTAGAGCCATGTGGTCCTCTTTAGGCTCCTTTGCATCTCAACCTGCAACCCTGCTCTGATTTCACAGCCCTGGTGTTACAGAGCCTGGTGGTGTGAGGCTGCAGAGGGACTGTTTGTTCCTTCTGGATTTCTTCCTCTCAAATGTACTAAGTAGCTGGGGATTAAACACAGAATGGGTTGGGTTGGAAGGGACCTCCAAAGGTTATCTAGTCCAAGCCTCCTGCAGTCAGCAGAGACATCCTGCACTACAGCAGCTTGCTCAGAGCCTTGTCAAACTTCACTTTGAATGTCCACAGGGATGGGGACCCAACCACCTCCCTGGGCAACCTCTTGCAGCATTCCAGCAGCCTCATGGTGCAGAACTTGTTCCTCACATCCAATCTCAATCTGCTCTGCTCTCATTTCAAATCATTGTCCCTTGTCCTGTCCCTGCAGGCCTTTGGGAACAGTCCCTCTGCAGCCTTCTTGTAGCCTTCAGCTACTGGCAGGCTGCTATTAGGTCTCCCTGGAGCCTTCCTTCTCCAGGCTGAACAGCCCCAGCTCCCTCATCCTGTCCTCATAGGAGGACATTAAAGAATCATAGAATGGCATAGGTTTGAAGGTTCCTTAAAGGTGATCTAGTTCCAACCTCCCCACCATGCCCAGGGACACCTCTGAACTGTACTCAGCAGCTCAAAGCCTCATCCAGCCTAGCCTTGAACACCCCCAGGGAGGAAGCCACAGCCTCCCTGGGCAGCCTGTGCCGGAGTCTCACCACCCTCCTACTGAAGAACTTCTTCCTCAGCTCCTGCCTGACCCTGCTCTGCCTGAGCTTCAAACCATTCCCCCTTGTCCTGTCTCTAGACAGCCTCCTGACAAGTCCCTGTGCAGTGTGCTGTGGCAGTCTCCAGGCATCAGGGGAGTTGCAGGAGAGCCAGTTGTCATTCCCAGTAGGAGGCTGCATCTTCTCCTTTGATCACCATCCTCAGGGAGAAAAGAAATTAAGATAAGGGCTCTGTGTGGCTGACAGCTGCAGCTCCGTGACAGACAGGGACAGAAACCTGCTCCTTCTGGAATCAGAAAAGCCTTTTGTAGCCTCACACCGTCTGCCTTCACTCAGGGACTCCCAAAGTTCACAATGCATTGCCATGAGCTGAGCTCTCCTCCTCCTCCTCCTGCTTAGTGCCCCCAAAGCAGCCACCTACGAAATGGTTGCACTGGAATTGATTTAATGTTAGAAAATGAGGGTTTTTTTAAGTGATTAGCTTCTAGACAAGTGTGTGATTAAGTGGCACTTCAAATACATTTCAGTTTCCACATCACAGCTGATATTTAAACACCACATTTGTACTGGAGGCTGATGATTTGGGTGGGTTCCTCCCCCCCCCCCCCCCCCCCTTCTCCTTCTCCTTCTCCCCCTCCTTCCCTTCATTTTAAAAGCTTCCATTATCTTCAGCAGCTCAGGAGCTGACAAAGCCTTTCCTCCTGAGGGGCATCAGTGTCCTGCTGCACTTAGGGAAGGAGTCCTGCTTCCAACAGGTTGCTGGGGCTAATTTGGTGCATTTGTTAACCAATCTAAGAGGACCTCCTCAACTAATAAATCCAATGATTGCTTGGTTATGCAGTCATTGAGAATCTGAGCTCTCCAGGGGTATTCTAATTTTGTTTATGACAGATTCTCATGTTTCTGTTTAAATTCCTTTTGATGCCATTTGTTTGTTCTTAGCATTTTGTGTCTGTTTACTTTTCTAGTTCCTAATTATTGCCATCTCTCCCTATTATCATCCCCAGCATGGCCTACATATGTTTCTCCTCCTTGCTTTAATCTTTCTGCAGTTTGATGAGTTGCAACATCCAGCATTACATAAAAGTTGTATTATTAACATATGATAAAGGCTTATGTGAGGAAAGAATATCAAAGATGAGGCCTTGATCTGCCTGATTAAAAATAACTTGGTTCTATGGCTGATGAGATCTTATGCACTTGCAAATTATAGGCTGAGGTAAAATAATATCCTGTCAAGCCTCTTTTCTATTATTCATCTTAATCAAGGTTTTCTGACCTCTGAATTCTAATGGAAAGTCTCATGGGAAGCAGCTGAGCATAGGACAGCCTGTCCTGCAGCAAAGGCAGTGTGGCCAGCAGATGGACAGAGGGGATTCTGCCCTCTGCGCTGCCCTGGGGAGACCTCACCTGCAGTGCTGTGCCCAGCTCTGGAGCCTTCAATCCAGGAAGGACATGGAGCTGATGGAGCAGGTCCAGAGGAGAGCCACAAAAATGATCAGGGGAGTCGGAGCAGCTCTGCTATGAGGACAGGCTGAGGGAGCTGGGGGTGTTCATCCTGGAGAAGAGAAGGCTTCAGGGACACCTAAAAGTGACCTTCCAGTAGCTAAAGGAGGCTACAAGGAGGCTGCAGAGATACCACTTGCAAAGGGCTCCAGTGACAGGACCAGGGGCAATGGCTTGAAATGAGAGCAGAGCAGATTGAGATTGGATGTGAGGAACAAGTTTTGCACCAGGAGGCTGCTGGAACACTGCAACAGGTTGCCCAGGGAGGTGGTTGGGGCCCCATCCCTGGAGATAGTATCATAGTATCAGTCAAGGTTGGAAGGGACTACAAGGATCATCTAGTTCCAACCCCCCTGCCATGGGCAGGGACACCTCACATTAGATCAGGCTGGCCAGAGCCTCATCCAGCCTGGTCTTAAATACCTCCAGGGATGGGGCCTCAACCACCTCCCTGGACAACCCATTCCAGGGCTTCACCACTCTCATGGTCCATCTTAATCAAGGTTTTCTGACCTCTGAATTCTAATGGAAAGTCTCATGGGAAGCAGCTGAGCATAGCACAGCCTGTCCTGCAGCAAAGGCAGTGTGGCCAGCAGATGGAGAGAGGGGATTCTGCCCTCTGCGCTGCCCTGGGGAGACCTCACCTGCAGTGCTGCTCTGGAGCCCTCAACCCAGGAAGGACATGGACCTGATGGAGAGGGTCCAGACAAGGCCATGAAAATGATCAGGGGCTGGAGCACTTCTGCTGTGAGGATAGGGTGAGGGAGCTGGGGGTGTTCATCCTGGAGAAGAGAAGGCTTCAGGGACACCTAAAAGTGACCTTCCAGTAGCTAAAGGAGGCTACAAGAAGGCTGCAGAGAGACTGTTTGCAAAGGCCTGGAAGGACAGGACAAGAGGCAATGGTTTGAAACGGGAGCAGAGCAGATTGAGATTGAATGCTATGAGCAAGTTTTGCACCATGAGGGTGGTGGAACACTGCAACAGGTTGTCCAGGGAAGTGGTTGAGGCTCTATCCCTGCAGATCTTCAGATGAGGCTGGACAGGGCTCTGAGCAACCTGCTCTAGTGGAGGATGTCCCTGCTCACTGCAGGGGGGTTGGACTGGAGGAGCTTTGGAGGTCCCTTCCAAGCCAACCCATTCTTTGATTTTATACCACACTAATGCAGCAAATCAGAACAGATTTGAACGTGAGTTTCTCCTGCACAGACAGATCTGCTGGCTTTAGAACCTGGGCCTGAGCAAGGCCTCACAGGGCTCTCTGGTCAGCAGTGGGCCTGTTGGTTGCTCTGGGCCCCCCATGCTGGTGGATGTCTTGAACTAATTTTGTGCCAGTTATGTGACCAGAAGGGTGGTGTGGGTCAGGGCTTAGGGAGAGCACAGAGCTGGAGAGCTGGGAGGTTTAGGCTGGAGGTGAGGAGAAAGTTCTTCCCAGAAAGAGTCATTGGCCATTGGAATGTGCTGCCCAGGGAGGTGGTGGAGTCCCCATCCCTGGAGGTGTTCAAGAGGGGATTGGATGTGGCACTTGAAGCCATGGTTTAGTTAGTCCTGAGGTGTTGGGTGACAGGTTGGACTTGATGATCTCTGAGGTCTTTTCCAGCCGTGTTGATTCTATGATTCTGTTTCTTTGTCCAGAAAGGAGCTTCTATAGTAGCTGCTGTGCCCAAACCCTTGCCTCATCCCATGCCTTTATGCCTTATTATATGTAGGTCCTTTAGGGGTGTTTAAAAACAATGGAGTGCAGTGAACTGTGTTTATGGCAGAGTTTATTAACTTTCCAAATCCAAATATATCAAGTGAGCACAGAACAAAACTGCTTCTTTTTTTTCCCCCTTTCTAATTACTGCTGCTCTACTTTGCTCTGCTTTTGACTTTTTGCTTTATGCTCCATGAAGGAGACAATCTGGAGCCTTTAATAACTTTTACTTACTTCTTAAATTATTTAGTCTCAGGTCTGGCAGAGTTATTGATGAGAGTATCAGAAGATTTTAATTGACTCCAGTTCAGCACTGTAAACAGAGGAAGGAAATATTGCTCAGTGGTTGAAAATTATAGAGAGATCCTTTTTTTCTGACTCTGAGAAGTGAACATGCTGCTCCTGCTCCCACTCTGTGGTTATCTCATAATTATGAGAGAGGATTGCTCCCCCCCTCTGTTATTGGTTGTCCATTATTACTCTGACATGCTTCAGATGCCTCAGGTTTCAAACACACAGATTCACAGGTTGCATCAGGTTGGAGGGGAGCCTCAAAGGTCGTCTTGTCCAACCCCCCTGCAGTCACCATGGACAGTTCCAGATAGAGCAGGCTGCCCAGGGACACAAGGAGTGTGAGCTTGAATATCCCCAGGGATGGAGCCTCAACCACATCTGTTTCAGTGTCTCACCACTCTCATTGTGCAGAAATTACTCCTGATGTCCAACCTAAATCTGCCCTGCTCCAGTTTCAAACCATTGCCCCTCATCCTGTCACCTCAAGCCCCTCTGAACAGTCCCTCCCCAGCCTTCCTGTAGGTCTCTCTCAGGTACTGGAAGGCTTCTCTAAGGTGTCCCTGGAACCTCCACTTCTCCAGGCTGAGCAGCCCCAGCTTCCTCAGCCTGTCTCCATTGGAGAGGTGCCCCAACCTTCTGACCTTTTTTGTGGCCTGCTCCATCAGCTCCATGTGTCTCTTGTGTTGGGGGGCCCAGATCTGGACACATCACTGCAGGTGAGGTCTCCCCAGAGCACAGCAGAGTGGCAGGATCTTCTCTCTCCAGCTCTGGCCACACTGCTCTGGATGCAGCCCAGGCTGCCCTTGGTCTTCTGTGCTGCCAGTGCCCGTGGCTGGCTCCTGTCCAGCTTCTCCCCTCCCATCACCCCCAAGTCCTTCTCTGCAGGGCTGCTCTCAATCTCATCACCCCCAGCCTGGATGGATATTGAAAACTGCCCTGACCTAGGTGCAGGACCTTGGACTTTTCAGCTTTGAACCGCTTGAGGTTCTCCTCAGCAACCTCTGCAGCCTGGCCAGGTCCCTCTGGATGTCTCCCATCCTTCACCTTGGTCTCATCTGAAAACACAACTGCAGAGCTCTCAGAGGGACACACAAAACTCAGTGTGTAGTTACATAACCTGTTTCTGTGGCTGCATTCCACAGGCTGAAGGCTGAATTTACGACCTTTCTCAATACTGGGAGGAGGTATTGTGTAACTTGTGCTGAGGCTGGGCTGCTTCCCTTCAAAATAATAATTTCACCTGGGAAGCTTGGGCACAGGCTTTCAAAGCTGTTATTTCCTGAGCAGTAAATATGACCCATCTCTGCTTGGTGAGCTGAAGTGAGGCTTTTAGACGTCTTCTGGTTGTATGGTTGAGGGGAACATAAGAGGAAAATCTCTGTCAGTGCCACTGTTTTCCTTAAAAGACAGCATCAGAGGATCATAAAGCAGTTTCTGTTAGAAAAGACCTCTGACATCATCAAGTCCAACTGTCAACCCAGAACCACCATGCCCTCTAGAACATGTCCCCAGATGTCATCTCCATGTGTTTCATAAACGTCTCCAGGGGTGGGGACTCCACCACCCCCCTGGGCAGCTTGTTCCAATCCCTGACCACTCTTGCAGCAAAGAATTTGTTCCTAATCTCCACCCTAAGCCTCCCCTGGCACAATTTCAGGCCATTTCCTCTCCTGTCACCTGAGACTAGGGAGAAGAGACCAACCCCCACCTCACTGCAACCTCCTGTCAGGGAGCTGTAGAGAGCAATGAGGTCTCTCCTCAGCCTCCAGACCTAGGTCCCTCAGCTGCTCCTCCCCAGCCCTCTTCACCAGTCCCCTTTTCTGGACATGATCCAGCTCCTCAATGTCCTTCTTGCAGTGAATCCAAGAATCACAGAAGGTTAGGGATTGAAAGGGACCTCCAGAGATCATCCAGAGCAGGGACACCCAGGGCAGGTCACACAGGAACACATCCAGGGTGGCTTTGAAAGTCTTCAGAGAAGGAGACTCCACAACCTCTCTGGGCAGCCTGCCCCAGTGCTGTGTGTCAGTCTGAGGTGGCCATGCACAGCTCTGAGTGTCACAGCTCAGAGGTGACAAGTTACATCATTCACAGCTGTTGGTAGGACAGGCAAGGAGAATTCTGTCTAACCTTAGAGGTTCTTCTCATGCTTTCTTTTAGGTCCATTGGTTTTTACCCTAGAAGCCAGCTCTAAATTACATATTCATGATAGCTTAGCTCTTCACAGTGGGCACCTGGAGAGTAAGTGAGGAAAGCCTCCCTCAGCATGTTCATTTTTAATGAGAACAGAACACTTTACACCATGTATCACAATCAAATCACTTCTCACTCTGTGAGAGGACATCTTCCAGCTGAGCCATTCTCTCTCTTTCCTTTGGGCTAAGAGCTGATGCTCTGCAGATCACTCAGCAGCTCTTGGCTATGCCCAGTGTACAAACTGCAGGTCTGGAAGGGAATCACACCATCAAGGTGGTGTTCACTTGGACTTAGGGGGTTCCAAATAGGAATTAATGTTCCCATGTCATGTTTGGAACAGACCTCACTATCAATACAGACTAGGGCCTGACGAGATGGAAAGCAGCTCTGCAGGAAAGGACTTGGTGGTGCTGGTGGATGAGAAGCTGCACAGGAGCCAGCCATGGGCACTGGCAGCCCAGAAGGCCAATGGCAGCCTGGGTTGCATCCAAAGCAGTGTGGCCAGAGATGGAGGGATCCATTAAAACAAAACCCAAAACACCAACACCCAAACCAAAGCAGATCAGCAGTTGCCCCTCTGCTCTGGGGAGACCTCACCTGGAGTGCTGTGCCCAGCTCTGCAGCCCTCAACACAGGAAGGACATGGACCTGATGGAGCTGGTCCAGAGGAGGCTACAAAGATGATCAGGGGGTTGGAGCATCTCTGCTATGGGGACAGGCTGAGGGAGCTGGGGTGTTTCAGCTTGGAAAATAACAGGGTCTAGGGAGACCTAATAATGACCTTCCAGTGCCTGAAGGAGGCTGCAAGAAGGCTGCAGAGGGAGTGTCCAAAGGCCTACATGGACAGGATGAGGGACAATGGTTTGAAATGAGAGCAGAGCAGTTTGAAATTGGATGTGAGGAACAGATTCTGCACCAGAAGGCTGCTGGAACACTGCAGCAGATTGCCCAGGGAGGTGGTTGGGGCCCCATCCCTGGAGGTCATTGAAGTGAGGCTGGACAGGGTTCCAGGCAACCTGATCTAGTGGAGGATGTCCTTGCTGACTGCAGGGGGGTTGGTCTGGATGAGCTTTAGAGGTCCCTTTCCAACCCAATCCATTCTGTGATTCTGTGATCTCTTTGTTTTCTTGTTCAGATAGGGATGGTGGTTGAGTGCTTACTATGACTGCTATGAGCTCATGGTTTAATTGTGCAATCAGGGTCACCCTTTGGCTGGTGTAAATTGGCATAGCTCTCTTGAGGTTGTAGAGCAAGTCTGTATCAGCTGAAATGGTTTGGTAAGAGAAAGAGGAGGCTCATTCCCTTCTCACTTAGAAACTTCTTGGTTGGAAAAAACCTTTAGGATCATCCAGTCCAACCAGTGTCTAACTCTGCCAAGGCTGGGTCTAAACCACAGCCCTCAGCACCACATCTCTGCCTCATTGAAACACCTCCAGGGATAGGGATTCAACCACCTCCCAGCCTTGAAGAACCTTTTCAGGCAAGAAGTTTCCCTTGCAGCTGCTTGAGGATTGGCTGGGCTCCAGATACACAGCATGAGTAGTGTCTGACTAATGCAGTTTGACCAGCCATCATCTAACACCTCAGATGTGTTTCTGGTTTGCCAGGAAGGTTGAAATCATCCTGACTGCAACACAAATTCAAATGTGAAGTCATTTTCCTCACATTCAGAGCAAATATTTTCTTCAGCCCAGTGACTGTCAAAGACCAGGGCTGGGGTGATTTGGGACTACTGGGTGTGAAGTAGTCACTGATTCTGAACCACATGTGCCACAGCATTACTCAGTGGAATGACAGAACCATGGAATCATGGAGTCATGGAATCATGGAATGATAGAGTCATGGAATCATAGAGACATAGAATCAAGGAATCATAGAGTCATGGAATCATGGAATGATAGACTCAGAGTCACAGAATCATAGAGACACAGAATCATAGAATCAAGGAAACAGAATCATAGAGTCATGGAATCATAGAATGATAGAGTCATAGAATGATAGAGTCATAGAATCAATTAAACCTGGAATCATGGAGTCATGGAACCATGGAATAATAGAGTCATAGAGTCATGGAATCATAGGGACACAGAATCATAGAATCAAGGGAACATAGAATCATAGAGTCATGGAATCATGGAATGATAGAGTCACAGAGTCATAGAATCATAGAGATACAGAATCATAGAATAAAGGAAACATAGAATCATAGAGTCATGGAATCATGGAATGATAGAGTTATAGAGTCATGGAATCATGGAATGATAGAGTCATAGAGCCCTCAAATCATGGAATGATAGAGTCATAGAATCAAGTAAACATGGAATCACAGAGTCATGGAACCATGGAATAATAGAGTCATAGAGTCATGGAATCATAGAGACACAGAGTCATAGAATCAAGGGAACATAGAATCATGGAGTCATGGAATCATAGAATCATAGAGACATGGAATCATGGAATGATAGAGTCATAGAATCAGAGAATCAAGGAAACATGGAATCATAGAGTCATGGAATCATGGAATCATAGAGTCATAGAATCATAGAATCAAGGAATCTTAGAGTCATGGAATCATGGAATGATAGAGTCATAGAGTCACAGAATCATAGAGTCACAGAATCATAGAGACACAGAATCATAGAATCAAGGAAACAGAATCATAGAGTCATGGAATCCTAGAACCATCTTGACTGCAGCACAAATTAAAATATGAAGTCATTTTCTTCACATTCAGCCTAAATATTTTCTTCAGCCAAGTGTTTTTTTGAATGAATCAAACTGGTTTTGTTTGACTGTGGAGCCAGAGATGGGATGAGGCCCAGCTGCCACAGTACTGTAGCACCTAACTCATCCCCTGCTGATATCTAAGGCTGTGCCAGTAAAACACAAAGGCTTCCTCTACAATGAGGATCACAGCCAGATGCCTCCAGATATGATGTAGAAAGAGCAGTGTGCTGAGCAGGGAGCCTCTGAGTTAGCCAGCAGGAAGTGCTGAGCCAAGAAGTCCATCACAAATTCCATCTCTCTGGGATTTACTCCCCTGACTCAGCACCGCTGGGAAGCACAACCACCCTCTTGGGATTTCAGTCCTGAGTCATTTCCTGACCTCAAAGTTTCTTCAGTCTATTTATCTAAAGCAAATAAATGAATAAATACATAAAGAGCTGAATAAATGCATGCCTAAGTGAATCAATGCAGGAATAAATACAGAAAGACATTAATAAATACATAAATAAGTAAATAAGACATCAAAGGATTTCATGCTTGCTGGCTTTCTGAGAGCCACCCTGCTGCCTTCCTATCTACCTTCAGTGGCTAATGTTCAGTACAAAGGTGGTTGCCCAGGGAGATTATGGATGCCACCTCCCTGGAGGTGTTCAGGGCCAGGTTGGATGAGGCCTGGAGCAAGCAAGAGTCACTGAGAGGTGTCCCTGCCCATGGCAGGGAAGTTGGAGTAGGTGATCTCCAAGATCCATTCTAACCTAAGCCATTCTGTGATTCTGTGTTTACTTTGTTCAGAGGCCAAAGGATTTCCAACCCGTGTTCCCAAGTGTCCTCATGCCAAGCCTTTTCACAAGGGCTCGTAGAAACAGGATGAGAGGGAATGGATTGGAGCTTGAGGAGGGCAGTTTGAGACTTTAGATTAAGAAGAAATTCTTTCCAGTGAGGCTGGTGAGACACTGGAACAGGTTGCCCAGGGAGGCTGTGGATGTCTCCTCTCTGAGAGTGTTCAAGACCAGGCTGGATGAGGCCTTGAGCACCCTGGTCTGGTGGGAAATGTCTCTGCCCATGGCAGAGGGGTTGGAACTGAACTGTCCCTTCCAAACCTTTCTGTGATTCATGGTTTCCACCAGGCAGGAGATGTCTGTTGGTTGGGGCTGAACTGCACATTCAGTCCCTGCCCTGATGGAACTTTGTTGTTTGATGTTGCATTCTACATGAAACAAAGATCTGTTGGGGGGAAGAAGTAAGGCTATGAAACCACAGAACCATAGTGCCATGGAATCAGAGTAGCTGCTGTCTGAGAAGACCTTGAAGTCATCTGCATGAACTACATTCAATCTATGTTATCAAATGTGTCTGTTGAATAAACAGCAGAATCAGTTGGAAAAGACTTCTCAGAGATCATCCAGTCCAACCATCAGCCCAGCACCACCATGGCCATCAAACCATGTCCCACAGTGTCATGTCCCTTGAACACAGGTGTTCAAGAGGGGATTGGACATGGCACTTGGTGCCAATGTTTCGTCATGAGGTCTGTGGTGACAGGTTGGACTCGATGATCTTTGAGGTCTCTTCCAACCTTGGTGACACTGTGATACTGTGATACTGTCTGCATGGTTTTTGAACACCTCCACCCTGGGCAGCCTGTTCCAGTCCCTGACCACTCTTTCCCTAGGGACCCAAGACTTGTATGCTCATTGTGATCAAAGGCACCAGCAAAGCCAGCCTAAGCCCAGGCTGAATTTGCCACCTGGTTTTAACTCCACTTTGGTTTCTGATGCTGGTCAAGCTGTAGCTTGGGAGGCAGAGGATTTATCACAAGTCATCATTGACAAGGGAAGATATTTTCAGCCACTTAGGAGTGAGCAGACCAAACAAAATGATTACCATTTTCTGAGTCATTACTCTCTCACTTATCAAATGGTGCAGAATGCATTAATGCAGGCATCTTGAGGCTCCTTAGCCAGGCAAACTTCCAGGAAATTCAGAGCAAGATTTTCTGTGTAAAAAGTGAGCTGATTTCATGTAGGAGAGGAGCCAAAATACAAACCCCATTTGATGGACCTGGAACTCACTTAACAAACCTTTTCCTTTTCCTTTTCCTTTTCCTTTTCCTTTTCCTTTTCCTTTTCCTTTTCCTTTTCCTTTTCCTTTTCCTTTTCCTTTTCCTTTTCCTTTTCCTTTTCCTCTTTTCCTTTTCCTTTTTCCTTTTCTTTTTCCTTTTCCTTTTCCTCTCCCTCTCCCTCTCCCTTTCCCTTTCCTTTTCCCTTTCCCTTTCCCTTTCCCTTTCCCTTTCCCTTTCCCTTTCCCTTTCCCTTTCCCTTTCCCTTTCCCTTTCCCTTTCCCTTTCCTTTCTCTTCCTTTTCCTCCTCCTCCTTCTCATCTTTCTCTTTCTCCTTCTCCTTCTCCTCCTCCTCCTCTTCCTCTTTCTCCTCCTTCTCCTTCTCCTTCTCCTTCTCCTTCTCCTTCTCCTTCTCCTTCTCCTTCTCCTTCTCCTTCTCCTTCTCCTTCTCCTTCTCCTTCTCCTTCTCCTTCTCCTTCTCCTTCTCCTTCTCCTTCTCCTTCTCCTTCTCCTTCTCTTTCTCCTTCTCCTTCTTTCTCCCTCCCCAAACCAGGCTCCTGCCAGACTATATGGAGTGTGAATGGCATTCTGTCTGCATCACTTCCCTTCTGCTGCTGGACAGTTTTGTGTCATTTGTACAGATGAAGGAACAGTTACTGACCACAACTGGTTAGAAATCCAATAGCTGAAGGGATCCTGCAGGAAGGCTACAGAGAGACTTTTCCTGAGGGTGTCTGGAGACAGGACAAGGGGGAATGGTTTGGGGCTGAGGCAGAGCAGGGTTAGACTGGAGCTGAAGAAGAACTTCAATATGAGGGTGGTGAGACTCTGGCACAGGCTGCCCAGGGAGGCTGTGGCTGCCTCCTCCCTGGGGGTGTTCAAGGCCAGGCTGGGTGAGGCCTTGAGCAGCTGAGTCTAGCTGAGAGGTGTCCCTGGGCATGGTGGGGAGGTTGGAAAGGCTGAGCTCTGAGCTCCCTTCCAACCTAAGCCATTCTTTAATTCTGTGATGAATCTATTGCTGAGAGTTCAATACCTTCACTTGCTAAAAATATTTTAGCCTAAGGTGCAGTAAGCACCAGAATTCAGGCAGCAAATGAGATGACATTTACAGACCTCTCCAAGCAAAAATAGATCTTTGTCGTCTTGCAAGTTTGGAGAGTCATTTTTTTCCCCCCCTCTTCTAAGAGTTGTTCTGATTGCTTGAGCTTCATGGAGCTGCCCTCCTCCTGTGTCCTGCCAAAGCAGGCAGCTTCTGTCAGGAAAATCATTGCTTTCAAATAGCTTCTTTCATTTCTTTGCTTTTTTGTCCTTGTTGGTGGGCAGGCTTGGGAAGAAAAAAATAAAATGTCTGCTGGGGTCACTCTGTCACAGTACAGAAGATTCCTTTCAGAAGAAGTAATACAGCTCCTCAATTACATTGCTTTGGGAGTAAAGGAACTTCATTATGGAAGTGGTGCTCAGGTCAAACCTCTTCTGTCATCCTGTCAGTCATCAGGAGCTCTCCAGCTTATAAAGCCAGCCACAGAGCCCTTCTGTGGGTGCAGGGGAAACAATGGAATGGGTTTTGTTCTGCCAAACTAACAGCAAGATGAAGACGTGTCAGGCTGGATTTATTTGCTTGGGGTTGGATTGCATTTGGGTTTGTTTTCTCCATGAATAAACAGCTGGGGGTTCATTCAGCTTCATAGGTTCATCCTCTGCCTCCTCAGCTTCATGGGTTCATCATCTGCCTCCTCAGCTTCATAGGTTCATCATCTGCCTCCTCAGCTTCATAGGCTCATCATCTGCCTCCTCAGCTTCATGGGTTCATCATCTGCCTCCTCAGCTTCATAGGTTCATCATCTGCCTCCTCAGCTTCATAGGTTCATCATCTGCCTCCTCAGCTTCATAGGTTCATCATCTGCCTCCTCAGCTTCATAGGTTCATCCTCTGCTTCATCAGCTTCATAGGCTCATCCTCTGCCTCCTCAGCTTCATAGGTTCATCCTCTGTTTCATCAGCTTCATAGGCTCATCATCTGCCTCCTCAGCTTCATAGGTTCATCCTCTGTTTCATCAGCTTCATAGGCTCATCCTCTGCCTCCTCAGCTTCATAGGTTCATCCTCTGTTTCATCAGCTTCATAGGTTCATCATCTGCCTCCTCAGCTTCATAGGTTCATCATCTGCCTCCTCAGCTTCATAGGTTCATTATCTGCCTCCTCAGCTTCATAGGTTCATCATCTGCTTCCTCAGCTTCATAGGTTCATCATCTGCCTCCTCAGCTTCATAGGTTCATCCTCTGTTTCATCAGCTTCATAGGCTCATCATCTGCCTCCTCAGCTTCATAGGTTCTTCCTCTGCCTCCTCAGCTTCATAGGTTCTTCCTCTGCCTCCTCAGCTTTATAGGCTCATCATCTGCCTCCTCAGCTTCATACGTTCATCATCTGCCTCCTCAGCTTCATAGGTTCATCATCTGCCTCCTCAGCTTCATAGGTTCATCATCTGCTTCCTCAGCTTCTTAGGTTCATCATCTACCTCCTCAGCTTCATAGGTTCATCATCTGCCTCCTAAGCTTCATAGGTTCATCCTCTGCTTCATCAGCTTCATAGGTTCATCCTCTGCTTCATCAGCTTCATAGGTTCTTCCTCTGCCTCCCCAGCTTCATAGGTCCATCATCTGCCTCCCCAGCTTCATAGGTTCAGCTGCCTCATCTCCATAGGGTCATCTGCCTCATTCACATAGATTTATCTGCCTCATCTACATAGATTCAGCTGCTCCATCTGCATAGGGTCTCTGCCTCATCTTCAGAGGTTCACCTACCTCATCTACATAGATTCATCTACCTCATCATCCCAGAACCACAGACTGTTAGGGGTTGGAAGGCACCTACAGACATCATACAGTCCAACCCCCCTGTCAAAGCAGGATCACCTAGAGCAGGTCACAGAGGAACACATCCAGGTGGGGTTTGAATGTCTCCAGAGAAGGAGACTCCACAGCAGCCTGTGCCAGGTCTCTGTCACCCTCACACAGAAAAAGTTTTTCCTTCTGTTCCTGTGGCACCTCCTCTGCTCCAGCTTGCAGCCCTTGCTCCTTGTGCTGTGTTTGGACATCCCTGAGCAGAGCCTGGCTCCAGCCCTGCACATCTTTATCCCCAACAATGAGGGCAGCCCTCAGGCTCCTCTGCTCCAAGCCCCAAGCCCCAGCTCCCTCAGCCTGGCCTCACAGGGAGATGTTCCACTGCCTGCAGCAGCTTGGTGACTCCTGATGATGCTGAGTAGACCATCAAGGAATTCTGACCTGTCCTACAGTATAAAAGACACAATTTAGCAGGGGGGTTGCACTAGATGATCTCCAGAGGGGTCTTCCAACCACCACCATGTGGGGTGTGGCTCTGTGCTGGACTCTCTCAAACAGTTCCCTGAGGTCCTTCTTGAGTTGAGTGGCCCAGAACTGGACACAATATTCCAGATGTGGCCTCACCAGGGCAGGGTAGAGAGACAGGAGAACCTCTCTAGACCTACACACCACAGCCCTTCTAATCCACCCCAGGCTGCCCTTGGCCTTCTTGGCCACAAGGGCACATTGGTGGCTCATGGGCATCCTTCTGTCCATCATAACCCCCAGGTCCCTTTTGCCTTCATTGCTCTTCAACTGGTCAGCCGCCAACTTATCCTGGTCCATGGGGTTGCTCTTTCCCAGCATCTTCACAGATTCATTACCTCACCTGCATTTGTTTTGGCATAGAGCAACTTCATCAATCAGAGGATGGTTTGGGGTTGGAGGGGATCTTAAAGATCATCTAGTTCCAACACCCCCCTCAGGAGAGGGGCATCTTCCACCTGATCACGTTGCAGATATGCTTAGAATGGCTTCTTGGAATGAGGTTCTGATGGCTTGCAACCTCTTCTGGTTTCCCTGATATTCCCAGCTCAGGGTTTAACTTGGAGAGCAGATGGAATTTGTGACAACAGCAGCATTTAGAAAGTGCATTTCAATTGAATTTTTCTAGTCCCCAAAGCAAATTTTATCTCTGTGTATTTGTAAAGGGGATTGTGTCCTCAGTGCTGAGCAAAGAAAGGCAGACTTTGGGGGCTTTAGGGCTGCTCTCTTTGTTTGGGAGACATAAAATATTGATAGTTCATAGAATCAGAGGATTGTTTTGGTTGGAAGAGATCTCTAAGATCCAGTCCAACCATCAAACACCACCATGGCCATCAAACCACGTTCCCAAGTGCCATGGACACACATCCCTTGAACACCTCCAGGGATGGGGACTCCACCACCTCCCTGGGCAGCCTGTGCCAATCCCTGACCACTCTTGCAGAGATTCAACCTAAACCTCTCCTGGCACATGTTCAGGTCATTTCCTCTTGTTCTATCACCTGATACTAGGGAGAAGAGACCAACTCCCACCTCACTGAAGCCTCCTCTCAGGGAGTTGTAGAGAGCAATGAGGTCTCCCCTCAGCCTCCTCTTCTCCACACTGAACACCCCCAGCTCCCTCAGCCGCCCCTCCCCAGCCCTCTTCTCCAGACTCTTCCCCAGCTTCCTTGCCCTTCTCTGAAAATTCTCCTTCTTGGAGTGAGGCCCCCAAAACTCAGCCCAGGATTCAAGGTGCAGCCTCACCAGTGCCAAGTACAGGCACACAATCACTTCTCTACTCCTGCTGGCCACACCATTGCTGATCCTAGCCAAGGATGCTGGTGGCCTCCTTGGCCACCTGAACACACCCCTGGCTCATCTTCAGCCCCATGCCAACCAGCACCCCCAGGGCCTTTCCTACCAGGCAACTTTCCAGTCACTCTGCCCCAAGCCATGGTGGTGTTGTGACCCAAATGCAGGACCCAGAAGAATGTAACTGCCTGCAAGCTCTGTTGAGGACCCATCTTAGAGGACATGATCATAGAATCATAGAATCAATAAGGTTGAAAAAGACCTCAAAGATCATCAAGTCCAACCTGTCACCCAACACCTCATGACTGCTAAGCCATGGCACCAAGTGCCACGTCCAATCCCCTCTTGAACACCTCCAGGCATGGTGACTCCACCACCTCCCTGGGCAGCACATTCCAATGGCCAATCTCTCTTTCTAGGAAGAATTTCTTCCTAACATGCAGCCTGAACCTCCCCTGGCACAGCTTGAGACTGTGTCCTCTTGTTCTGGTGCTGCTTGCCTGGGAGAAGAGACCAAACCCCTCCTGGCTACAACCTCCCTTCAGGGAATTGGAGAGAGCAAGATGGTCTCCCCTGAGCTTCCTCTTCTCCAGGCTAAGCAACCCCAGCTCCCTCAGCCTCTCCTTGTAGGGCTTGTGCTGAAGGTGTCTCCCCAGCTTCCTTGCCCTTCTCTGGGCATAGTGCAGTAAATCCCTGCCTCCTGCCAGCTCTGTGGCAAAAGCAACCTTCATGCGTGATTTGGGCAGTTCTGGCTGACTGGTTAGAGAACCACCACACCTGCTGTGTAGGCTGGCAGGAGGGAGCAGCTGGGGAAATGAGACAGCCTCCTGCATAGCCTTCAGCTCCCAGCTGGAAGTGGCACGGGAGTTATTCCTGTTGTAGGGAGGAATAAAACAAGTGAAATGGTAAAAGCATAGACTGGAATCATGGGGAAAAGGGAAAACAACCTTTAAGACTGTTTTACCTCGAAGATCAGTGTTATCTTTAGTGGTGTAAAGTGTCTGACACTGTCCCACATGGCATCCTGGTCAACAGAATGGGAGAAGGATGGATTTGAGGGGAGGCAACAGGCTGGGTAAGGATTTGGCTGGATAGCCACACTCAGCGACTTGCAGTCAACAAAGAGCTCAATGTCCAAGTGGAGACCAGAGGCAAGTGGTGTCCCTCAGGGGTCAGACTGGGACCAGTGCTGTTTGCCATCTTTGTTGGTGGCATGGGCAGTGGGATTCAGGCAGCCACAGCAAGTTTGCTGATGACACCAAGCTGTGGTTTTGGTCTGTTCATGCCACTAATGATTCCTAGAGGGGATCCAGGGAAGGTCAGTGAAGCTGGTGAGGGGTCTGGAGAACAGGGCTGGAGAAGAGCAGCTGAGGGAGCTGGGGGTGTTTAGCCTGGAGGAGAGGAGGCTGAGGGGAGACCTCATTGCTCTCTACAGCTCCCTGAGAGGAGGCTGCAGTGAGCTGGAGTTTGGTCTCTTCTCCCTAGTAATAAATGATAGGATGACAGGAAAAGGCCTCAAGCTGCACCAGGGTGGGGTTAGGCTCAATATTAAAAGAAACTTCTTGACTGAAAGTGTTCCCAAAGCCTGGCACAGGCTGCCCACAGAGGTGGCTGAATGCCCATGCCTGGAGGTGTTCAAAGAGGCAGAGATGTGGTGCTGAGGACCATGGTTTAGCACCAGAGTTGGTAGAGCTGGAGAATGCTTAGACTGGATGATCTGAAAGGTCTTTTCCAAGCCAAACCCTTCCATGGCTGTGACCTGCAGGTGCTTTGAGCAGCATCCATGATGCTCCTGTTCCAGTCCCAGGCAGCTGGTGGCTTGCACTGCTCTGGTGTCTGCTGGTCAGAACTGTCCCAGAGCTCTCTGTCTGGTTTGTGCAAGGAACACAAAGCAAACCAAGCCCCTGAGCAGCAGAATGCTGCTGGTGTTTGCATTTCTCTTCCTCAAGCACTGTTTGGAGTACTGCTGATGTCACTGCAGCATCAGGAACAGTTTCCATAGCAGTTAATGCTGCAGCTAACACAGTTACAAATCTGAGAGGAAGGCAGAGGCTGTAGAAAGGCAGCAGGACCTCTGCAGACAAAATACTGCTGCCTGGTGCATCTGAAGGGTTTCTTTGGCTGGGGCTCTTAATACATGTATCTTGTTTTTCTTCCCTTCAGAAGAGCATTGAGGAGGTGATTGCTCTCTACAGCTCCCTGAAAGGAGGTTGTAGTGAGATGAGGGCTGGACTGGACTACCTGCAGTGCTGTGTCCAGCTATGGAACCCACAGCACAGGAGAGACCAGGACCTGCTGGAGTGGGTCCAGACGAGGTCACAAAGATGATCAGAGGGCTGGAGAACCTCTGCTGTGGGGACAGGGTGGAAGAGTTGAGGCTGTTCAGCCTGGAGAAGAGAAGGCTCCAGGGAGACCTTAGAGCTGCAGTTCAATATCTGCAGGGGAGCTGCAGGCAGGCTGGGGAGGGACTGTTCAGAAAGGGCTGTGGGGATAGGATGAGGGACGACAGTTTGGAACTGGAGCAGGGCAGAGGTAGGTTGGACATCAGGAGGAAGCTCTGCACAAGGAGAGTGGGGAAACACTGGAACTGGTTGCCCAGGGATGTGGTTGAGGCTCCTTCCCTGGCGACATTCAAGATTTCCAACCTGGTCTATTCTATTCTATTCTATTCTATTCTATTCTATTCTATTCTATTCTATTCTATTCTATTCTATTCTATTCTATTCTATTCTATTCTATTCTATTCTATTCCATTCCATTCCATTCCATTCCATTCCATTCCATTCCATTCCATTCCATTCCATTCCATTCCATTCCATTCCAAGATCAGACTTGCTGTGTCCCTGGGCAGCCTGCTCTAGTTGGAGGTGTCCCTGCTGCCTGCAGGGGGAGATTTGGTCAAGATGACTTTTGAGTGTCCCTTCAAACCAGATGCAGTCTGTGAATCTGTGTGAATCTGTCTCTCCTCCCTAGTACCAAGTAATAGAAGAAGAGGAAATGGCCTCAAGTTGCAGCAGAGGAGGTTTAGGTTGGAGATTGGGAAACATTGCTGCAAGAGTGGTCAGGGACTGGCAGAGGCTGCCCAGGGAGGTGGTGCCTGGAGGTATTCCAGAAACCTGTAGCCATGGCACTTGGGGACATGGTTTAGTGGTCCAAGTGTTTTGGTTATGGTTGGACTTGATGATCTTGGAGCTCTTTTCCAACCTTAAATATCCCATGAATCCATGACTCCATGCTTGAGCCCAGCTCTTACCTAACTTCACCAAGCCTGGTGCTAAACCAATTCCCTCAAGCCTAGAAAACCTGGAAATAAGGGGAACAAACCTTTACAATTCTCAGCAAGCTTCTTTTGGATTGTTGTTTGTAATTTGGTGCAGGTCATCTGCTGATGACCTTTAAGCCAATTGTTGCACTTAGGATTAGCTGATTTTTCAAAATGTCATTTGCTGGTGAAAGAGGAGAAAAAAAAAAACCCAACAAACCACAAGACCAAGAAACAAAAGGACAACAAGAAGAAGCAGAGAAAAGTGAGGCCTTTCACGTTGAAAAGGTCAAAAAGCTTTGACCTTTTCAGAACTCTTTGGAGAAAGAAGGGGGGAGGAAAAAAAAATGTCAGAAGAAGTTTGGTTTGTGAGGAGCTGGATGTAGATGTTGCAGCAAAACACAGCTCTGCTGTGCAGAGCCACTGCTTGCACTCAGGGCTTTGGGTTCCCACAGAATCATAGAATCAATGTGGTTGGAAGAGACCTCAGAGATCATCAAGTCCAACCTGTCACCCAACACCTCAGGACTATTAACCATGGCACCAAGTGCCACATCCAATCCCCTCTTGAACGCCTCCAGGGATGGGGACTCCACCACCTCCCTGGGCAGCACATTCCGATGGTGAATAACTCTCTGAAGAACTTTCTCCTCACCTGCAGCCTAAACCTCCCCTGGTGCAGCCTGAGACTGTGTCCTCTTGTTCTGGTGCTGGTTGCCTAGGAGAAGAGACTAACCCCCTCCTGGCTACAACCTCCCTGCAGGGAGTTGGAGACAGCAAGAAGGTCTCCCCTGAGCCTCCTCTTCTCCAGGCTAAGCAACCCCAGCTCCCTCAGCCTCTCCTCACAGGGCTGTGCTCCAGACCCCTCCCCAGCTTTCTTGCCCTTCTCTGGACACCTTCCAGCAACTCAACATCTTTCCTAACCTGAGGACCCCAGAACTGGACACAGAACTCAAGGTGTATCCTAACCGGTACAGTCACAGCAGCCCCTCACTTTTGCACCTTTTCCTCTGCCTGCCTGAAGTTCAGTTCCATTTTCCTTCCTGAATGACAGCGACCTGCCAGCAGGCAGCAATTTCGTCTCCTTTGCTAACAGATTGGTTTTACTGGGAATCATTTTGCAATAGCAGTTGAAGGTAAAATGACCTCTCCACCTCCAATCCTGCCTCCAGTTCTGGTGTCCCCAGCAGGAGAAGGACGCAGAGCTGCTGGAGTGAGTCCAGAGGAGGCCACAAAGGTAATCCAAGGGCTGCAGCAGCTCTGCTGTGAGCCCAGGCTGAGGGACCTGGGGGTGTTCAGCCTGCAGAGGAGAAGACTCTGCAGGGACCTTAGAGCTGCCTGGCAGGACTTAAAGGGATCCTGCAGGGAGGCTGCAGAGAGACTTTTCCTAATGGTGTCTGGACACAGGACAAGGGGGAATGGTTTGGAGCTGAGGCAGAACAGGTTTACGCTACACCTTGAGTCCTGTGTCCAGTTCTGGGCTCCTCAGTTTAGGAAAGATGTTGAGATGGTGAAAGGTGTCCAGAGAAGGGTAACAAAGCTGGGGAGGGGTCTGGAGCACAGCCCTGTGAGGAGAGGCTGAGGGAGCTGGGGTTGCTTAGCCTGCACCAGGGGAATTTTAGGCTGAAGGTGAGGAGAAAGTTCTTCCCAGAGAGATATTGGCCATTGGAATGTGCTGCCAGGGAGGTGGTGGAGTCCCCATCCCTGGAGGTGTTCAAGAGGGGACTGGATGTGGCACTTGGTGCCATGGTTTAGTCATGAGGTCTGTGGTGACAGGTTGGACTTGATCTTTGAGGTCTCTTCCAACCTTGGTGATTCTATGATTCTGTGAGGCTCAGGGGAGACCTTCTTGCTCTCTCCAACTCCCTGAAGGGAGGTTGTAGCTAGGTGGGGGTTGGTCTCTTCTCCCAGGTAAGCAGCACCAGAACAAGAAGACACAGTCTCAAGCTGTGCCAGGGAAGGTTTAGCCTGGTTGTTAGGAAGAAGTTCTTCATAGATAGCGAGATTGGGCATTGGGATGTGCTGCCCAGGGAGGTGGTGGAGTCACCATCACTGGAGGTGTGTAGGAAGAGCCTGGCTGAGGCACTTGGTGCCATGGTTGATTAGGTGGTGCTGGGTGATAGGTTGGACTTGATGATCTCAAAGGTCTTTTCCAACCTGGTCTATTCTATTCTATTCTATTCTATTCTATTCTATTCTATTCTATTCTATTCTATTCTATTCTGTTCTGTTCTGTTCTGTTCTATTCTATTCTGTTCTATTCTAGACTGAAGCTGAGGAAGAAGTTCTTCAGTAGGAGGATGGTGAGACTCTGGCACAGGCTGCCCAGGGAGGCTGTGGCTGCCTCCTGCCTGGGGGTGTTCAAGGCCAGGCTGGATGTGTCCTTGGGCAGCTGAGTTTAGCTGAGAGGTCTCCCTGCCCATGGTAGGGAACAATGGAGTAAATGATTTCTGTGGTCTCTTCCAACCAGAGCCATTCTATGATACCATTCTGTGACTTTAAAATTGGCTATTAGCTATTAAGAAAAATAAAGAAATGCCAAGGAGGCTAAAATAGGGGAAATTTTCCTGCTGCATAATAGGCAGCATCTCTGCCTGACTTCCAATATTGTTCTCAGCCTGTCAGGACTGCAGCACCTCTGGGCATGACATTTTTCTCATCTGAATGTCTTCCCCACAGTTTGTTAGGCTTAGCACACTGATGCCCCAGAGGTGACATCATTCCAGGAGGTGTCATCTTTTTCATGGTCACACAGACACTGTCCACCTGTTCTTTTTTTAAGCAATCTTCTCTTCTGAAATTTCATCTTCTTTTTTTCCTCCTGTGCCCTGGGGAGACCATACCTGGAATATTATATCCAGTTTGGGGCTCCCCAGTTCAAGAGAGACAGGGACCTGCTGGAGAGAGTCCAACAGAGAGCCACAAGGATGATGAAGGGACTTGAGCATCTCTGCTGTGTAAAAAAGCCTGAGAGCCCTGGGGCTCTTTATTGTGGAGAAGAGAAGGCTGAGAGGGGAACTGGCCAAGGTCTATCAGTATCTGTGGGGTGGGTGTCAGGAGGAAGATGCCAGGCTCTATTCAGTGGTGCCCAGTGCTAGGACAAGGAACAACAGCTACAAGCTGGAACCCAGGAGGTTCCACCTCAACATGAGGAGAAACTTCTTCAGTGTGAGGCTGCTGAGCCCTGGAGCAGGCTGCCCAGAGAGGTTGTGGAGTCTCCTTCTCTGGAGACTTTCCAAACCCACCTGGCTGTGTTCCTGTGTGACCTGCCCTGGGTGACCCTGCTCTGGCAGGGGGATCGGACTGGACGATCTCTGAAGGTCCTTTCCAACCCCTACAATTCTGTGACTGCAATCCTCTAACCCCAGGGTGGTTATCAAGAATTGCAAGAAACACAGACAGGGAAAATTCAGCAAAGCAGACAATGTGTGGGCTAAATTTTGATTCTTTTTTCCATGACCCTGACTCTGCTCCTGTCAGATGAGTGACTGTAATTTGCAAACCATGGGCAACAGAGGAGGGCTGCAGGAGAACCAGGGAGGGACTTTGTAAAAGGGCTTGTAGTGATAGGGCAAGGGGTTATGAATTGAAGCTTGAGGAGGGCAGATTTAGACTGGAGCTGAGGAAGAAATTCTTTCCTCTGAGGATGGGGAGACACTGGCACAGGTTGCCCAGGGAGGCTGTGGATGCCTCCTGCCTGGAGGTGTTCAAGGCCAGGCTGGATGAGGCCTTGAGCAACCTGGGCTGGTGGGAGGTGACCTTGCTCATGGTGTGGGGCTTGGAACTCGATAATCTTGAAGGTCCCTTCCAACCCAAGCCATTCTCTGAATCTCTGAGCAGCTGGAATCAAGGTCAGTTGGTAGCTGCTTTCTTTGCCTATCTTCTCTTGGTTTTTTCTCTTCTCTCTTTCCAATACATTTTTTACTTTCCCAGTAATTAACTTCCATGGGTCTTTAATTTAATTCTCCCAGCATCAGCCTTTCTGGATTATTGTTTTTCCAATATTTACTCCCTGGATGATGGCAGCTCTGACTTGTTCAATTATCCTTAAGGGTGTTGCAGTTTTTCTTCCCTCTCTCCCCCCCCACCCCCCAATTTGTTTTTTTGCTAAGTGTTTTCCAGCCAAGTTGCAGAAGTTTGATGCAAGTGGTAGTTTGCTCTGACTCATGCATAGGCACTATCTGCCTCTTACTCTGACTAAAAGCTTTTCTGTGGAGAGCAGAAGATGGAGGTGGGGCAGGAGTTTGTTTATTGTGTGTAAGGACTCAATTTAATCTTTAGCCAAACCAGCTTTGAGATGGATGAGTAGAAACTGCAGTGCTTGGAGCCAAATTAATGGAGTTTTCACGTCCCTGCCATTAGCACCTACTAAAAGTAAAAGAAACTGTGCTGCCAATGAAAGACTGGATCAAATGTTTCATACCTTCCATCCAAGCAGGGGTTTCAGACTCGAGGTGAGGAGGAAGTTCTTCACCGAGCGAGTCATTCGGCATTGGAATGTGCTGCCCAGGGAGGTGGTGGAGTCATCGACCCTGGAGGCGTTCAAGGGGAGATTGGATGTGGCACTTGGTGCCATGGTCTAGTCATGGGGTCTGCGGTGTCAGGTTGGACTCGATGATCCTCGAGGTCCTTTCCAACCTAAGTGATACTGTGATACTGTGATACTGTGATACCTTGGGATGCTATCTGTTCCTCCCAGAGGTGTCGAGGAGGGAGAAATCCAGGACAGCATTAAGGAACAAGTTCTTTACCAGGAGGCTGCTGGACAGGTTGCCCAGGGAGGTGGTTGAGGCTGCACCCCTGGAGATATTCAAGGTGAGGCTGGACAGGGCTCTGGGTAACCTGATAAAGTGGAGGATGTCCCTGCTGAGTGCAGCGGGGGCTGGACTGGATGAGCTTTGGAAGTGCTTTCCAACCTAGAGCATTCCATGATTCCATGATTGTATGATGAGGCTGGAGTTACAGAAAGTAGCTGCAGTAAGAGCAAGGAGACAGAGGCTGGCATAAGTTTAAGCAGACCACAGCCACTCCTAGGCTGGTTTCCATGGAATCATAGAAAGGTTTATGTTGGATGAGACCTCAGAGCCTATCTACTCCAGCCTCTCAACTAGACTCAGCTGCTCAGAGCCTGATCCTGTCTGGCCTTGAACACCCCCAGGCAGGAGGCATCCACAGCCTCCCTGGGCAGCCTGTGCCAGAGTCTCACCGCCCTCCTACTGAAGAACTCCTTCCTCAGCTCCAGTCTAACCCTGCTCTGCCTCAGCTCCCCCTTGTCCTGTCTGTAGACAGCCTCAGGAAAAGTACTCTGCAGCCTTCCTGCAGGATGCCTTCAGGTATTGGGCAGGGTTTGGTGCCACCCTGTATTGTACATGCTGAGATGAAAGCTCTCCCCTTCCACCCAGTACCCCTAAGGATAGCAGTTTCCAACCAAAATGATTCTGTGAGCCTAACAGTAAATGAGAACTCATTCTGAGCATATCTAAATCCTTGTGTCTAAAGATATCTAAGTTCTGAAATATCTGAATTTCTAGAGGCTGAGTGCCAGGAGGATGGAGCCAGGCTCTGCTCAGTGGTGTGCAGGGCCAGGACAAAGGGCAATGGGCACACACTGGAGGTTCCACATAAGGGAAAAAAGTCTTCACTTTGAGGATGGAAGAGCCCTGGAGCAGGCTGCTCAGAGAGGCTGTGGAGTCTCCTTCTCTGGAGGCATTCCAAACCCACCTGGAGGTGTTCCTGTGTGATTTACTCTGGGTGATGCTGCTCTGCCAGGGGAGTTGGACTGGGTGATCTTCAGAGGTCCCTTCCAACCCCTACCATGCTGAGGTTCTGTGATTCCATGTGGAAATCTGTGCTTTGACCTTGGTTCTTTTTGGATTCAATGCTGCCAGTGGCAGTGATTTCTCTTTACTTTGAGTGGAAAGAAGCCAGTCTGTGGTTGGTATGAAATGAGGAGTTTTAAGCTGCTGAACTTCAAACATTGAACTTCTCCTCAGCTCAGCTCAGCTCAGCTCAGCTCACTCTCCTATGACCAATTCTCATCTTCTGTTGAGGACAAATTGTGTTAGGATTGTTGTGCACTTCTGATTTCCCCCTCCTCTCTGAAGCCTGTCTGTTGTGTAAGAGCTGCTGAGAAGAGGTTTTGTTCTTGGTGTCTGCAAAAATGCCTCTTCCTCTCTGAAGGAACCAAATCCCATCTGCATATTGAGTCCAGAGGCTGAAGCTAATGACTTGGCATTTGGTTGATTGGTGGACAAATGTTGAATGACTGAATCATTGCCCCTCAAGTTAAATCCAGAAATACTGCAGATGTAGCTTTTTGCCAGCTCTGACTTTCAGATATTCCTTGGGACTCCTCTGCCTCCAAATGCAATTGTCAACTGACCCAGAAATCTGAGGGCTGTTTATGTAATTAAGCAGTTCCCTCATGATGGGAGAACTGCAGACAGCCACAGGAGGACATGGAATCCCAGAATCCCACTGCAGTCCTGTCACTCCCAGCCCTTGTCAAAAGTCCCTCCCCAGCTCTCTTGTAAGCCCCCTTCAGACACTGGAAGGCTGCTCGGAGGTCTCCCTGAAGCCTTCTTTCTCGAAGGTCTCTTCCAACCTGGTTAATCCTATCCTATCCTATCCTATCCTATCCTATCCTATCCTATCCTATCCTATCCTATCCTATCCTATCCTATCCTATCCTATCCTATCCTCCATCTCTCTCCTCCTCTTCCAACTCTCCCAGCCTGTCCCCATAAGGAAGGTTCCCCAGCCCTCTGATCATCTTCATGGCCTCCTCTGGACCTGTTCCAGCAGCTCCATATTCTTCTTATGCTGTGGGCACCAGAACTGGAGGCAATGCTGCAGGTGGGGTCTGAGCAGAGCAGAGGGGCAGAATCCCCTCCCTGTGCTGCTGGTCTCCCTGCTCTGGATGCAGCTCAGCACACAGCTGCCTGCTGGGCTGCCAGTGACCATTGCTGGCTCTTGGGGACTTTGTCACCAAGTGACACCCCCAAGGCCTTCCCCTCCACACTGCTCTGAAGCCATTCCTTGCCCAGCCTGGATTTGTGCTTAGGATTGTCCCAACCCAGGTACAGGACTTTGCACTTAGCTTTGCTGAGCTTTGTGATGTTGCCTTGGGCACACCTCTCCAACCTGTTCAAGTTCTTATTGTGTCCTTCTAGTATCTGAAGGGGGCTACAAGAAGGCTGGGGATGGACTTCTTAGGATCTCAGGTAGTGATAGGACTAGGGGGAATGGAATGAAGCTGGAGATGGGGAGATTCAGGCTGGAGGTGAGGAGGAAGTTCTTCCCCATGAGAGTGGTGAAGCCCTGGAATGGATTGTCCAGGAAGGTGGTTGAAGCCCCATCCCTGGAGATGTTTAAGCCCAGGCTGGATGAGGCTCTGGGCAGCCTGATCTAGTGTGGGGTGTCCCTGCCCACGGCAGGGGCATTGGAACTGGATGATCCTTGTGGTCCCTTCCAACCCTGAATGATTCTATGATTCCTCTGGACGGATCCCTTCATTCCAGCCTGTCAGAGGACCACACAGCTTGGTGTCATCAGCACCTTGCTGAGATTGTCTCAATCCCACTGCCCATGCCACCAGCAAAGGTATTAAACAGCACTGGTCCCAGTGCTGACCCCTGAGGGACACCACTTGCCTCTTGTCTGCGTTTGGACACTGAGCCTTTGATCACAGCTCCCTCCCTGATTGTGGCCATGCAGCCAGTTCCTTATCCAGGAGAAGAGATCCTGCATGTGTTAATTTGGAGCTGAGCCCTACACAAAGTGCTGAGGAATCCTAAATGCTTTTCTTTACAGGGGAGCGTTTTAAGCACTTCAGCCTCTGTGTGTGACTCCTTTTCCCTGTTTCACAGTGGGGCCCAACCTTGCTCCTCCTCCTTTGCTGCTGGGTTTAGCTGCTGCCACGTTTGGCAGTGATTTTCAAAGGGGGCTGGGGGTGGGAAAAAGCCTTCTGGGATTTTTGTTGTTGTTGTTATTCCAATTTTTGGAGGTATTTCAGCCATGAATACAGATCAAGCTCTTCTTGTTAGGTGCTGTTAGTTCTGTGGCAAGGCTGCTTTGTGTGGCTTTCAGCTGTCTGAAGTTACTCAACCAGAATGGCCTCTTACCCACACATAAAAAATGATTTCCTAGGGCTATGAATAGCAGGACACAGACCTTGACCTGGACTCTGAATTCAGAGGGAACTAACACAGAGGGAGTGCAAAAGTGGCAGGTCTGCGACAATCTGTTTTGCCAAGCAAAAGGGATTGCAGTTCAACCAAAAGACTTAGTGCTAAATGGAGCTTTTTGCAGGAGCTTGTCTCCCTCTCTGAGTCCAAGGTGCAGTAATCACATCTACAAACCAAGGCTGAGTGGATCAGCCTGGGAGATGTCATTTCTGGGTCAGGAAACTTGAGCAGAGCTCTGGATCACATGGTGCCTTTTCCCCTCCACTGTGTCATCTTGTCAGCTCATCTTTGGTGTGCCCAGGCTCTGCAGAAGATGAAATGTGTTGGAACAATGGAATAGCTCTCCATATGGCTGCCATTTGAGCTTCTGCTGTCTCCCCAGCTTTGGTGCCTCCTGCTCTTGTCGTATCCTGGGGAGTTAGGGGATGGTTGGACTCGATGTTCTTGGAGGTCCTTTTCAATCAAAGTGCCTCTATGATTCCATGACTCTGTGATTTCATTAGGCTGTGGTTCATGATGCCATGCTTCTCTGATTCCATAATTCCATGCTTCTGTGCTTCCAAGGGTCTGATTCCATGATTCAACTGTTCTGTGATTTCATGACTCCATAATTCCATGATTCTGTGACTCATTGACTCTTTGATTCCATGATTTTGTGATTCTCTGATCCCATGAGTCTGTGATTCCATGATTCTATGACCCATTTATTCCATGATTCTATGATTCCATGCTTCTTTGATTCCATAATTCCATGCTTCACTGAGAGAGTTGTTAGCCATTGGAATGTGCTGCCCAGGGAGGTGGTGGAATCACCGTCCCTGGAGGTGTCCGAGAGGGGATTGGATGTGGCACTTGGTGCCATGGTTTAGTAGCCATGAGGTCTGTGGTGACAGGTTGGACTTGGTGATCTTTGAGGTCTCTTCCAACCTTGGTGATTCTGTGATTCTGTGAGAACAGAACATTGAGGGGAGATCTCATCAATGCTGATCAATACTTCAAGGGTGGGTGTCAGGAGGGTGAGACCAGGCTCTGTTTTGTTCTGCACAGTGACAGGACAAGGGGCAGCAGGCACAAACTGGAACACCAGAAGTTTCCCCTAAATATGAGGAGGAAATTAAAGGGTGACAGAGCACTGGACCAGGCTTCCCAGAGAGGTGGGAGGCTACTCCTCCCCAGCCCTCTTCTCCAGACACTTCCCCACCTTTGGTGCCCTTCTCCAGTACTCAGCCTTCTTGTAGTGAAGGGCCCAGAATGGAACCCAGTATTTGAGGTGTGGCTTCACCTCAGGGGTGAGGGAGGATAATCACTTCCCTATGCCTGCTGGCCACTGTTCCTGATCCAGGCCAAGATGCTGCTGAGCTTCCTGGCCACCTGTGCACACTGCTGGCTCATGCTCTGCTGCCTGTCACCCAGCACCCCCAGGCCTTTCTCTGCTGGGCAGTTTCTGTCCACTCTGCCCCAAGCCTGGAGTGTTCATGGGGTTGTTGTGACCCCAATGCAGGACCTAAGGCTTTGTTAAACCTTATCCAACTGACCTTGGCCCATCAGTCCAGCCTGTCCAGGTCCCTTTGCAGACCCTCCCTACCCTGAGGCAGATCAAATGCTGGTCTGTCTCCTAGCAAAGATGTCCCCCTGAGCCTGGCTGAAGAAACTGCATTGCAGTGACCCTCAGAACGCTGCCAAGGTCACGCAGTCACCCAGCCCTTCCTTTCTGTGCTGGAGCTATTCATGCAAATGAAAGCTGCCTGCAGGCCTGCTGCAACTTGCAACATCCACTGAGCTCTTCAAAGATTTCTGAAGATGTGCAAGGAGATTATTTGGGTTAACTTCCTTCCCCAGCTCCGCTTTTATTTGTCAGTTGCAGATACACATTTCCTCTCTCTCGCCCCTTCTTCATCTCATAGCCTACATCCAATTTGCACATTCTACAAGAAGGAATGATTAATTTCTATTTGCTTTTTTTGATGTCAAGTGAGATGTGGTCAAAGGGGGGAAAAAAAGACCTTACATCAAGGAAGGAAGAAAACCTGAAGAAGGCACCAGGCTGCATCTGCCACGCACCAAAAAATCCCCAGTGTGGGTTTTGAGTTTGCTCTCCTGAATGGCTTTTGTTTTCCCTCTCCTCATTTTGTCATCACTGCAAGCAGAAAAGGAGGCAGCAGTTTGGAATTTAAAATCATAGGATGGTCTAGGTTGGAAGGGACCTCCAAAGCTCATCCAGTCCAACCCCCTCTGCAGTCAGCAAGGGCATCTTCCACTAGATCAGGTCCACCCTCACTTTGATGATCTCCACAGATGGGACCTCAACTACCTCCCTGGGCAACCTGTTGCAGTGTTCCACTACCTTCAATCTAATTCTGCTCTGCTCTAGTTTGAGTTTCACTTGGTCTAAGGTATTTTAGAATCAGGCTGTGGTGCTCATTTGTGACCACCCAGCCACTAAAGCAGATGTGGCTTTTAGGGGGTGAGGAGGGTTCAGGTGCTTGTATGTTTGAGGGGGCTGATGGGTTGGAAGGAAATGGGGTGGGAGGGAAATAGTGAGGGCAAGGGAGAAGCATCAGAGCTCTGAGTGCTGAGACTACTTGCTTCATATCTGCTCTTTAATTCATGTGTGGATTTATTTCCTCGTGTCCCTGCAGAGCTTGATGTGCAGCAGGAATCTGACCAGAGCTGCCTTCCACAACAGAGCTGTCAGGCAGCCAAGCTCAGCTTTTTGTGCTGTTTCATGAAATTTGGGGACTGGATGTCAACAAGTTAATCAAATCTTGCCTTCCAGGGAGGGCAGGGTAGCCTTAAGGGCACCCTGTGCTAGTTTGTAGGTGAAGGAAGCTTCCTTTTGGGCTAAATCCTGGAGGCATGGAAACCTACAAAGCAAAAGTCACTCTCCTGTCATCATCCCTGTTTCCCTTTTTGGAAAGGTGGGAAAGAAAAACAACATCAAAGAGTGGCTGCAACCAGATCCATCCAGTTCAGAAAAACAGACTCTGAGATGGAGGTGAAGGTTACACAACCTCAACTCTCATGAGAAAGAAGAGGAGTAATTGGTTTCTGACTGGACTCAAAGCAAATCTGGGCTTCCTTTTGTGGCTCACCCACCTGGACTTGGTACCTCAGGGCATCATGTGGAGGAGTCACCCTCTGGCTCCCATTTGGGACTGTCTGAGAAACACTACTTAGAGTCATAGAGATGTTTTGGTTGGAAAAACCCTCTAAGATCATCCAACCATTGGCCTATCACCCCCATGGCCACTAAAGCATGCCCTGAAGTGCCATGTCTACGTGCTTTTGAGCACCTCCATGGATGGTGACTCCACCACCTCCCTAAGCAGCCTGTTCCATCACCTGACCAAGCCTTTCTGGAATTCCTATTTCCTTCAGAGTCCTCTTCCTGCAGCAAGTTCCTTCTAACTGAGGCAAAAAAGAGTTCTGGAAACAACATCCTAAGCTGTTCTTGTGGTACTTTGCCTAAGTAATTTCCAGTGCTTCTTGGCAGATCCCCGTGTGAAGTGATCACTCCTTGTAAACATAGTCAAGAAAATGCCAGCAGAGCTTCACAATCTGAGCATAGCTTCTGGGAGGCTTTGTCACTGTTTTGGAAACAAGCTCTTCTGCCTTTGCCAGGCAAGAAGGCAGCCCCAGCAGCCTGGGAACAGGGCACTGGTTCCCTGCCTGCTTCCCTCCTTGAAATTTCCGAGTTCATAGAGCCATAGAATGGCTCAGGTTGGAAGGGACCTCAGAGGTCATCTGCTCCAACCTCCCCACCACAGGCAGGGACACATCTCAATTAGACTCAGATGCTCAAGGCCTCATCCAGCCTGGCCTTGAACATCCAATTTATGTAGACATTGCTGTCTATAACTACCTGAAGGGAGGTAGTAGCCAGGTGGGGGTTGGTCTCTTCTCCCAGGCAAGCAGCACCAGAACAAGAGGACACAGTCTCAAGCTGCACCAGGGGATGTTTAGCCTGGAGGTGAGGAGACAGCTCTTCACAGAGAGAGTTGTTAGTTGTTGGAATGTGCTGCCCAGGGAGGTGGTGGAGTCCCCATCCCTGGAGGTGTTCAAGAGGGGATTGGATGTGGCACCTGGTGCCTTGGTTTAGTAGTCATGAGGTGTCGGGTGACAGGTTGGACTTGATGATCTTTGAGGTCTTTTTCAACCTTATTGATTCTATGATTCTATGATTCCATGCCCAGGGAGGAGGCATCCACAGCCTCCCTGGGTAGCCTGTGCCAGAGTCTCATTCCTCAGATTGTACCAAAAATTAATGTGGCTTCTGCCTGCTTCCAATACAAAGTGTAGCAGATAAGGAAACTGCAAGAATCAGTCATAGAATCTTGGGATCATTAAGGTTGGAAAAGAACTCAAGGAAAAGTCCAACCTGTCACCTAACACCTCATGACTACTAGACCGTGGCACCAAGTGCCACATCCAATCCCCTCTTGAATACCTCCAGGGATGGGGACTCCACCACCTCCCTGGGCAGCACATTCCAATGGCAAAAAACTCACTCTGGGAAGAACTTTCTCCTCACCTCCAGCCTAAACCTCCCCTGGCACAGCTTGAGACTGTGTCCTCTTGTTCTAATGCTGGTCGCCTAGGAGAAGAGACCAACCCCCACCTGGCTACAACCTCCCTTCAAGCTGGTGTAGAGAGCAAGAAGGTCTCCCCTGAGCCTCCTCTTCTGCAGGCTAAGCAACCCCAGCTCCCTCAGCCTCTCCTCACAGGGCTGTGCTCCAGACCCCTCCCCAGCCTCATTGCCCTTCTCTGGACACCTTCAAGAGTCTCAATGTCCTTCTTAAACTGAGGGGCCCAGAACTGGACACAGGACTCACGGTGTGGCCTAACCAGTGCTGAGCACAGGGGCAGAATGACTTCCCTGACCACTTTCACTCCAACCTCTTTGGGGTAGTTGTAGAGAGCACTGAGGTCTCCCCTCAGCCTCCTTTCCCCCTCTGTGCCATCACCAGTCTGCTCAATACCAGTGCCCCATCCTAGTGTAGCTGGAGTGACATTTTTTGTGTGCATCGAGGCCATCAGTTCAACCTTTTCAAATTAAAGCCAAACCCACTTCTCTCTTTTGAAGTGTCAGGCTTGCTTGTTAAGCTGTCCCTGCTTGGTAGATTTCTGTCCACCCTCCTTTCCTCAGCACCTCCCCACCCCAGCCCTGCTCCTGCACCGTCTCTGATGTTCTATTCACAGGATTCAGTGGAACTTTTCCTCTTAAGGTACAAAAAAAGCCACCCCCCCAAAAAAAAAATATCCAAACCCCTTTTGGATTTCTTTTCTTCTGCACTCATTCTGCCAGCTCCAGCACAATACACCCACAGCCTTTCTAGACAGAGAGGAGAATTTGGCTTATCATGAAAAGCAGGAGAAAAAGCCAGAGCAGAGCAGTGAGGGGGAGATGTCCGGAAGAGAACTCCAGCAAATGAAGGCTTCCCACGCTCAGGCTGCTGCACCCCTGCTTCTCACTCTGCTGGGAAAAGGCAGCAGGGGGACAGCTATGGGCAGCAGAAGGAAGGGTGATGCAGAGCAGCAAAAGTATCTCCTCACAGTGTCACAAAAATATCCAAAATGCTTTATCTTCCTGTTGGGTGATGGAAAACTCCCCAGGAGCCAGCAGCGGGTTGCTGGCAGCCCAGCAGGCAGATGTGTGCTGAGCTGCATCCAGAGCAGGGAGAGCAGCAGCACAGGGAGGGGATTCTGCCCCTCTGCTCTGCTCAGAACCCACCTGCAGCACTGCCTCCAGTTCCGGCGCCCACAGCATGAGAGGAACATGGAGCTACTGGAGCAGGTCCAGAGGAGCCACAGAGATGATCAGAGGGCTGGAGAACCTCCCCTGTGGGGACAGGCTGAGAGATTTGGGGCTGTTCAGCATGGAGAAGAGAAGGCTCCAGGGAGACCTTAGAGCAGCCTTCCAGTATGTTAGGAGGGCCACCAGAACATCTTAGGAGTGCCACCAGGACATTTTGGGAGGGCTTTTTCACATGGGCTTGGAGTGACAGGCTGAGAGGAAATGGATTGAAGCTGGTGCAGGGGAGATTTAGACTGGAGATGAGGAAGAAATTCTTTCCCAATGAGGGTGGGGAGTCACTGGAACAGGTAGCCCCCAGGGGTTATGGATGCCCCTCTCCCACAGGTGTTCAAGGCCAGGTTGGATGAGGTCTTGAGCAACCTGAGCTAGTGGAAGGTGTCCCTGCACATGGCAGGGGACTTGGAACTAGATGACCTTTAAAGTCCCTTCCCACCCAAACTATTCCATAATTTCATTTAAATATCAAAGAGCATCCCAAATCCAACCAGAGCTGCAGACAACAGGCAGCACCTATTTCCCAGCCTGGACACAAGCATGCTGTGAGGATGCTCTTTCTACTCCTACCTCACTCCACCTGTGCCAGAGTTCTCTATCAGTCCTTCTCAGATGTCCACATGTTGCCCAGGACACTAAATGAGTCCTGCAGAAGTTTTCTTTGCTGTTTCATTGAGCAACCTTGGTGAGGTGAAACTGCTCACACTCCACAGGCTAAACACAATCTTCCTCCCCATTCAGGAAGAAAAAGAAGGGGAAAATGAAGCTTGATGTGTGGGAAGTACATGATGGGATCCCTTTATGCCCTCTAATTTGAAGCTTTTAGGGGGAAAGAAAAGATCACTGATGTAGCCAGGGGCAATCAACAGCCTGGGCCACAAAATGGCCATGCAGTTACTGAAGGGTGAGATTGTTATTGTCAGGGCTCCAGTTGTGCTTTCAGGAAAGAACATTTTCAATTTCTGGTTGTATTTCTGTGCTAGGAAGCAGTGAATTAACTGAGCAGAGGAGAGTGAGTGTGGGGGAACCACTCCTCGTTCTAGGGACACCTTATCAGCATCCACAAATACCTGAAGGGTGACTGGCAGGAGGATAGAGCCAGGCTCTTTTCAGTGATACCCAAGGATAGGACAAAGGCCTATGGATGTAAACTCAACCACAGGAAATTCCATCTCATTTTGAGGGTGCTGGAGCCCTGGGACAGGCTGTGCAGGGAGGTGGTGGAGTCACCATCCCTGAAAGTGCTCAAAAATCATGTAAACATAGTGCTCTGGGATGTGGTTCAGTGGGCATGGTGGGGCTGGGGTTGATGGTTGGATTGGATGATCTTAGAGCTCTGCAGAGGGACCTTGCCAGGCTGGACAGATGGGTTGAGTCCAAGGGCATGACACTGAACACATCCAAGTGCCAGGTTCTACACATTGGCGACAACAACCCCATGCAGTGCTACAGGCTGGGGTCAGAGTGGCTGGAGAGCAGCCAGGCAGAGAGGGAGCTGGGGGGCACTGGTTGACGGTAGGCTGAACATGAGCCAGCAGTGTGCCCAGGTGGCCAAGAAGGCCAATGGCATCCTGGCCTGCATCAGGAAGAGTGCGGCCAGCAGGAGCAGGGAAGTCATTGTGCCCTGTGCTCAGCACTGGTTAGGCCATACCTTGAGTCCTGTGTCCAGTTCTGGGCCCCTCAGGTTAGGCAAGATGTTGAGTTGCTGGAAGGTGTCCAGAGAAGGGCAAGAAAGCTGGGGAGGGGTCTGGAGCACAGCCCTGTGAGGAGAGGCTGAGGGAGCTGGGGTTGCTTAGCCTGGAGAAGAGGAGGCTCAGGGGAGACCTTCTTGCTCTCTACACCTACCTTAAGGGAGGTTGTAGCCAGGTGGGGGTTGGTCTCTTCTTCCAGGCAAGCAACACCAGAACAAGAGGACACAGCCTCAGGCTGCACCAGGGGAGGTTTAGGCTGGATGTTAGGAAGAAGTTCTATACAGAGAGATTGCCCATTGGAATGGGCTGCCTGGGGGAGGTGGTGGAGTCACCATCATTGAAGGTGTTCAGGAGGAGACTTGATAGGGGTGCTTGGTGCCATGGTTTAGTTAATTAGGTGGGTTGAATTGGTTGATAGGTTGGACACAATGATCTTGAAGGTCTCTTCCAACCTGGTCTGGTCTATTCTATTCTATTCTATTCTATTCTATTCTATTCTATTCTATTCTATACTGTTCTGTTCTGTTCTGTTCTGTTCTGTTCCATAATAATAAGGACAAGAACAAGAAGAACAGAATAAAATTACAATAATAATAATAATAATAATAATAATAATAATAATAATAATAATAACAACAACCAACCCCACAATAATACAAGAAGAAGGACAGAAAAGAAATACACCACCACTAATAATCACAGAATCATAGAATTGTTAAGGTTGGAAGCATCATCCAGTTCCAATCCCCCCTGCCATGGGCAGGAGACACCTCACACTAGATCAGGTAGCTCAGGGACGATAATGATAATGATGGTGATGATGGTAATGCTGCTGATGATTATGATGATGATAATAATAATGATAGTAATGATGATGATGATAATAATAATAATCTCTCTAAACATTGTCTTGCCTTTCTGGCAGTTTCAAATGCTCAGCTTTGCAGTGCTCCTGAAGAGCAGCGCTGGAAGGGTTAAACCTGTAGGTCCCCCCCCAACCCCCTTGGCATTCTGCGCTCAGCTGAGAGCCATGCCAAGGTACGGCAGCGTGTCAATTCTCTTTCCCTGGTGTGCAAAACGGCGTGGAGAGCGAGCAGCCCAATCTGCTGCAGAGCTGAGGTTAACAAGCATGGGATCGCAGGCTCTGCAGCAGCTCCGCAGCAGCCGAGCGGGGGTCTCTGTGGTGCTGCTGCAGCGCAGCAATGCAGACTGCGGGGGCACGCTGCTGGGGGCTGCTCTCTTAGCACACCTCAGTTGCTTTGCCGCTTTAACCTACACCCTGACTTCTGGCGATACTGAAACCCTTATAGGATCGCTGCCGGGAGCTTTATCCTGTTTCTGATCCACACTCTCAGATGCAACTGACTTAGTTTTGATTTTCTCTTTATCTTTTTAATATTTTTCTTAATTTTTTTTTTCTTTTTGTTTTTTTTTTTTCTTTTTGTTTTCCTCCTTTTCCTTTTCCTTTTCCTTTTCCTTTTCCTTTTCCCTTTTCCCTTTTCCTTTTCCTTTTCCTTTTCCTTTTCCTTTATTTTCCTTTTCCTTTTCCTTTTCCTTTTCCTTTTCCTTTTCCTTTTCCTTTTTCCTTCCTGTTACTTTTTCCTTTCCTTTCCTTTCCTTTCCTTTCCTTTCCTTTTCCTTTCCTTTCCTTTCCTTTTCCTTTCCTTTCCTTTCCTTTCCTTTCCTTTCCTTTCCTTTCCTTTCCTTTCCTTTCCTTTCCTTTTCCTTTCCTTTCCTTTCCTTTCCTTTCCTTTCCTTTCCTTTCCTTTCCTTTCCTTTCCTTTCCTTTCCTTTCCTTTCCTTTCCTTTCCTTTCCTTTCCTTTCCTTTCCTTTCCTTTCCTTTCCTTTCCCTCCCCCTCCCCCCTCCCCTTCCCCTTCCCCTTCCCCTTCCCCTTCCCCTTCCCCTTCCCCTTCCCCTTCCCCTTCCCCTTCCCCTTCCCCTTCCCCTTCCCCTTCCCCTTCCCCTTCCCCTTCCCCTTCCCCTTCCCCTTCCCCTTCCCCTTCCCCCTTCCCCCTTCCCCCTTCCCCCTTCCCCCTTCCCCCTTCCCCCTTCCCCCTTTCCCCCTTCCCCTTCCCCTTCCCCTTCCCCTTCCCCTTCCCCTTCCCCTTCCCCTTCCCCTTCCCCTTCCCCTTCCCCCTTCCCCCTTCCCCCTTCCCCCCTTCCCCCTTCCCTTCCCTTCCCTTCCCTTCCCTTCCCTTCCCTTCCCTTCCCTTCCCTTCCCTTCCCTCTTCCCTTCCCTTCCCTTCCCTTCCCTTCCCTTCCCTTCCCTTCCCTTCCCTTCCCTTCCCTTCCCTTCCCTTCCCTTCCCTTCCCTTCCCCTTCCCTTCCCCTTCCCTCTCTCCCCTTTTCCCTCTCCCCTTTTTCCCTCTCCCCCTTTTCCCTCTCGCCCTTTTCCCTCTCCCCTTTTCCCTCTCCCCTTTTTCCCTCTCCCCTTTTCCCTCTCCCCTTTTCCCTCTCCCCTTTTCCCCTCTCCCCTTTTCCCTCTCTTCTTTTTCTTTTTCTTTTTCTTTTTTTTTTCTTTTTCCCCCCCTCTTTTTCTTTGTCTCTTTTTTATTTTTTTCCCTTTTCTTTTTCTCCTTTTCCTTTCCCCCTTCCCCTTTCCCCCCATTTTTTTCTTTTCCTTTTTCTTTTCCTGCTTCTTCTCTTATTCTCTTTGCCCTGGTATTTTTTTAAGGCCAGGCTGGATGTGGCTTTGGGCAACCTGATCTAGTGGAAAGTATCCTTGTTTATGTCAGGGGAATTGGAACTAGATGATCCTTGAGGTCCCTTCCAACTCTAACAATTCTATGATTCTTGTCCTTTTTCTTCTCCTTTTCTTTTTACTTTTTTTTTCCTTTATCTTTAATTTTCCTTTGCCTTTTTTTTCCCCACCCTCTTTTTATGTTATTTTTAATTGAGTTAAAGCTGCTGAAGGTTATGGCAGGAGTGGAAAAAAAAAAACAGTTTTCATAAAGGCCATGTATGAGTGTGGGACTACAGGCAGCACTGAATTTTGGTTTTGATGTAGCTGGAAGCAGCAGAGCCTGAGCATGCTGCTGGCACACATAAGCTCAGTTCCTTGCAGCTGTGCTCCCTGCAGCACTGCAGCCCTGCTGTAGCTGAAGGGACTTGAGATGTCTGAGGTTTGCAGCAGAGAGAGAAGCCACAACAGAGATGCAGTGGACATGGGAGCCCTGAGGTCTTGCTGTGCAGACAAGATGACTCTAATGGGGGGAAGTGTCTGATTCTCTAAAGCTTGCCTTTGCTTCAGGGTTGGGAGTTGAGAACTTGAGGTAGTTGTACAGATCCTTAAGGGAATCCAGTCAAGTATGAAGGATGAGATCTTCTGTATGTTGTGAGCAGGACTGGTCACAGGATGGGGGCATTTTGAGGCAAGTGGTGCAGGGAACACTACTCAAAAGACCATCTGCTCTGAAAGGAAACTTAATGTTAAATAACCTGTAATATATAAATATATAGAAAGGGAAGAACTAAAGTCATGGAAACATGACTAGTAAAGAGTAGTAAAGTGTTAGCTTGCCTTCCAGCAGCTACAAATGACAGTAAGGAGTCCATGCTTGTAGAAGTTGTGTTGATTGGGATGGATTCATAGATCAGGTTGCTCACAGCCACATCCAGCCTGGCTTTAAAAGCTTCCAGGGATGAAGCTTCCATCACCTCCCTGGGCAACCTGTGCCAGTGTCTCACCCACCCTCATGGTGAAAAACTTCTTCCCTAATCTTGGAAGCTAGAGAGAGGAGACAACTCATGAACATCTTATGCCAAGTAGAAGAACTCAGCTGCAGACAACCAGTAATGAGAAGCCATTTTTAAAGGAAATGGCTTTTCCATGGCAAAACTGTGGCCTGAAGTCTGAGTCTGTGCAGGACTCATTCCTGTCAGCCTCAGAAGGTAACAGTGCTGCATATTGGCCAATCATTGTGATGGCTGTAAAACAACTGCACAGCAAATTACAGCTCCACAAGCAAACCAAAGGCATTGCAGTGGACACTCTTGTCACTGTCTGCTTCCTCTATTGATGATAATCTTGGGTGACCTTTCCAGAGAGGGAATATTTATATCCTGTGGTGTCAGAAATCTGGCACCTGACATTTGGCTTTTGCACATGGAGTTGGAGAAAATGTTCAGCACACTGATAGCTTTTGCAGTGCTGCTTTAGGCACTCCAGATGGCTCTGCGCAAGCACAGAGGAAAAGCAAAACCCTGCTGTGCTTAGGAGAGTCCCCAGAAAGCCATGCAGGAGGGGGTTTGGTGGGGGGAAAACCTGACTAACATCCTTCCTGCATTAACATCCCTGAGGCAAAAGGCAGGATGATGGTAATGCTGTCAAAGAGGGAGGGACAAAGGAGAAAGATTAGAGAACTCTTCTGCCTCAAATACTAGGATTTGGTAGCCTGCTTCATGGGCTCATCACAGAATGGTTTGGGTTGGAAGGAGCCTTAATGATCATCCAGTTCCAACCCCCACTACCATGGGCAGGGACACCTCCCACAAGCCCAGGCTGCTCAAGGCTTCATCCATCCCAACTCATGCCAACAGCAGCCACAGCCTCCTTGGGCAACCTGTTTCAGTGTCTCACCACCCTCACTGTGAAGAATTTCTTCCTGATCTTTAGTCTAAATCTAGATTGGATGTTAGGAAGAAGTCCTTGACAATGAGGAACTAAATGATCTCTAAGGTCCTTTCCAACTCAAACCATTCTATGAATCAATCAATCTATGTTGGCAGAAAAGGTAAAGGAATATCCAGATATTTATATGGCTATGAATATAGAGTCTCAAAGGTGTGTCAGGAGAGGCTTAGGGTGGACAGTAGGAAAAATTTCTTCCCTGAAGGGGTTGTCAGGCCCTGGAACAGGCTGCCCAGGAGAGTAGTTGAGTCATTCTCCCTGGAGGGATTTAAAAGATGTGTAGATAGAATAGAACAGAATAGAATTAATCAGGTTGGAAAAGACCTTGGAGATCATCAAGCCCAACCTATCACCCAACACCATCTCATCAACTAAACTATGGCACCAAGTGCCTCATCCAGGCTCTTCCTAAACACTTCCAGTGATGGTGACTCCACCACCTCCCTGGGCAGCACATTCCAATGGGCAATCTATGGTTGTATCACTCTGGGATTCCATGATTCCATGATGCCATGATTCCTGGTTGTGTGACTCTGGGATTTCATGCTTCCATGGTGCTATGATTCCTGGTTCTATGACTCTGGGATTCCATGATTCCATGATGCTATGATTCCTGGTTCTATGACCCTGGGATTCCATGACTCCAGGATGCTATGATTCATGGTTCTATGACTCTAGGATTCCATGATGCCATGATTCCTGGTTCTATGACTCTGGGATTCCATGCTTCCATGATGCTATGATTCCTGGTTCTATGACTCTGGGATTCCATGATTCCATGGTGCTATGATTCTATGACTCATGGTTCTGTGATTTTAGGATTCCATGCTTTTATGATTGTATGATTCTGTGGTTCTGTGACTCTAGGATTCCATGATTCATTGTTGAATGACTGTAGGATTCCATGATTCCGTGGTTCTAAGATTCCATGATTCCATGATACTGTGACTCTAGGATTCCATGATTCTATGTCTCATGGTTCCATGACTCTATGATTCCATGGTTCCATGACTCCAGACATCTCAGTGCTGGCAGGTTTGGATGAGGTGATGTCCTGTGTCTTTAGGACAGCTGTTCCACAGCCTTACCACGTCTGGGCACCAGTGAAGTTGCTTTAAGGGTTACTGCTGCTTCATCCTGGTTTAATCAGTTTTCTCATTATCAGAACAAGAAGTCAAACTCAAAATAGCCACTGAGCAGCAGGGCTGATTAGCACAGCAGGGCACAAGCCATGGAAAGCAGAATATGCAAAAGGAGTATTGGATGTTCTGAGCACAAGAGCTGGAACTCTGGGACATCTTAATCAGGAGATCCTGCCAAAGCACACAGGTCCCACTGAGAATTGCAGATGCTGCTAAGAGATTCAGATGGGGGTAGCAGGAGTACATGAAAAGGCCTGTCTCAGGTTGTTTAAAACAATAAGTGACACTTAGGGTAGTCAGGCTGGAGAAAGGAAAGTCACAGACCACAGAATGTTAGAGGTTGGAAGGGACCTCCAGAGACCATCCAATCCTCCTGCCAAAAGCAGGATCACATAGGGCAGTCTGCAGGGAAAGGGCAAATGTGTTAGAGACTTGGAAGGGATCTGTTAAAGCTAAATGCTTCAGGAAACTGCAGACCAGAGCTAGCCAGCAATCAGCAGACACACAGAAGGGTTTGCATGCAGTCTGCCAGCATTTAGTTGTGTTAGGGTCAAAGGCACGGGTCTGAAGAACAGGGTTGGAAAGTACGTTGTGGGACCAGCAGCTTAGGGGTGCACAAAATAGTCTGTGTGAGTCCAGCTCCATGTTTCCCATCTCCTCAGAGATTCATTTTTATGCAGAATCACAGTACAAAAGGGGGTTGGAAGGGACCTTTGAGGATAGTCCTGTCCAACCCCACTGCTAAAGCAGAGTCACCCAGAGCAGGTTGCACAGGGATATGTCCAGGTGGGTTTGGAAAGGCCCCAGAGCAGGAGACTCCACAACCA
>NW_027142378.1:1399185-1564185 GCF_026170545.1 Melanerpes formicivorus
CTCAAACCCTGACAGCTCAGTGCCTGCTGCACGTAGGGAATGGATCAGATGAGATCAACTCCCTGATCTCTGTGGGCAAGGATGCAAAGCATGGGGGCTTGGGATGGTCTGAAGGAAAGGGGCTAGTTCTGGGAGGGTTCAGTGCAGCAGTGATGCAGCAGTGCTGGTTCGTACACTAGGAATTGCTATGTCCAGACAAGGGAACCAATTCAGACAATGGGTCTGCAGTGATAGGACCTGCAAGAAGGCTGCAGAGGGACTGTTTGCAAAGGGCTGCAGGGACAGGGTACTCAATATGGGAGGAGAGGAGAGGAGAGGAGAGGAGAGGAGAGGAGAGGAGAGGAGAGGAGAGGAGAGGAGAGGAGAGGAGAGGAGAGGAGAGGAGAGGAGAGGAGAGGAGAGGAGAGGAGAGGAGAGGAGAGGAGAGGAGAGAGGAGAGGAGAGGAGAGGAGAGGAGAGGAGAGGAGAGGAGAGGAGAGGAGAGGAGAGGAGAGGAGAGGAGAGGAGAGGAGAGGAGAGGAGAGGAGAGGAGAGGAGAGGAGAGGAGAGGAGAGGAGAGGAGAGGAGAGGAGAGAGAGGAGAGGAGAGGAGAGGAGAGGAGAGGAGAGGAGAGGAGAGGAGAGGAGAGGAGAGGAGAGGTTCGGAGAGGAGAGGAGAGGAGAGGAGAGGAGAGGAGAGGAGAGGAGAGGAGAGGTTCGGAGAGGAGAGGAGAGGTTCGGAGAGGAGAGGTTCGGAGAGGAGAGGAGAGGTTCGGAGAGGAGAGGTTCGGAGAGGAGAGGAGAGGAGAGGAGAGGAGAGGAGAGGAGAGGAGAGGAGAGGAGAGGAGAGGAGAGGAGAGGAGAGGAGAGGAGAGGAGAGGAGAGGAGAGGAGAGGAGAGGAGAGGAGAGGAGAGGAGAGGAGAGGAGAGGAGAGGAGAGGAGAGGAGGGGAGAGGAGAGGAGAGGAGGGGAGAGGAGAGGATGGAACAGAATAGAATAGAATTAAGCAGGTTGGAAGAGACCTTCGAGATCACCGCATCCAACCTATCACCCAACACCATCTAAGCAACTAAACCATGGCACCAGGTGCCTCATCCATTCTCTTCCTAAACACCTCCAGTGATGGGGACTCCACCACCTCCCTGGGCAGCACATCCCAATGGCCAATCTCTCTCTCTGGGAAGATCTTCCTCACATCCAGCTTAAACCTCCCCTGGCACAGCTTGAGACTGTGTCCTCTTGTTCTGTGTGGTGACATTAAAGCCTTTCTATTTCTTGAGAAGCCTGCAGAAAGAATGGCAACCTTTGGATCTGTTTCATTGTCTGTAATGATTGTTGTCTGTAATGATGATTGTTGGGGTTTTTGTTTAAATTCCCTCCCCATTGAAAGGACTTCATGTCAGCAAAAGCTGGATCATGTCAACTGGATCAGCTCCTTCTTTAAATCCCATGGGAAAAAAACAAAACACCCAGCTCTGAACATGCAACATGAAGCAGAGCCCTAATTGAGGCTTGATGTATTGGATGTGTTTAATTGCTTCAGATACAAAATGATCTGTTTATGTGGCTGCCTTTAGCATGATTAGCTTCTTGCACCATTAGATTTGGATATTTCTCCCTGAAAGAAAGATTCCCATTTGGGCTTTCCCTGCTGTACACAATGAAAATTAAACTTCCTTGCAATGATAAACTAAACTCTGCTTCTCTTAGCTTCTACCATTTTTTCTCCCTCTCAATTTTATCCCAGTTCATAGAACCATAGCTGTTGGAAGAGACCTTTGAGATCATCCAGTCCATCCATCAACCCAGCACCACCATGGTCATTGAACCAAGTCCCCAAGTGCCATGTCTACATGGGTTTTGAACACATCCAGGCATGGGGACTCCACCACCTCCCTGGGCAGCCTCTGCCAGTCCCTGACCACTCTGGCAGCAAAGAAATTTTTCCTCATCTCCAACCTAAACCTCCCCTGGTGCAACTTGAGGCCCTTTCCTCTTGTCCTGTTGTTAGTTACTTGGGAGAAGAGGCCAATACCAGCCTCACTCTAGCCTCCTTTCAGGTAGCTGCACAGAGCAATGAAGTCTCCTCTCAGCCTCCTCTTCAGGCTAAACAATCCCAGCTCCCCCAGTCTCTCTTCTCTAGACCTGCTCTCCAAAACCTTCTCCAGCTTTGTTGCCCTGGGTGCAGGTTGTGCTTAATGCTGGCCAGCTTGTGCCATATTCTGTCTGGAGAAGAAAAGGCTCTGAGGAGACCTTGCTGTGGCTTTCCATTATCTGAAGGGGGCTACAAGAAAGCTGGGGAAGGACTTTTGAGGGTGTTGGGGAGGGACTTTTGAGGGTGTCAGGGAGTGATAGGACTGGGGGGAATGGAGCAGAACTAGAAATGGGTAGATTCAGATTGGATGTTAGGAAGAAGTTCTTCCCCATGAGGGTGGTGAGAGACTGGCACAGGTTGCCCAGGGAGGTGGTGGAAGCCTCATCCCTGGAGGTTTTTGCAGCCAGGCTGGATGTGGCTGTGAGCAACCTGCAGTAGTGTGAGGTGTCCCTGCTCATGGCAGGGGGGTTGGAACTGACTGATCCTTGAGGTCCCTTCCAACCCTGACAATTCTATGATTCTATAGCATCTCAGAAGC
This sequence comes from Melanerpes formicivorus, assembly GCF_026170545.1. Taxonomy (NCBI): domain Eukaryota; kingdom Metazoa; phylum Chordata; class Aves; order Piciformes; family Picidae; genus Melanerpes; species Melanerpes formicivorus. Next base: position 1,401,797 of record NW_027142378.1, read on the forward strand.
ACAGGGGTTGGAAGGGAGCTCCTGAGGTCACCTAGTTCAACCCCCCTGCTAACAAAGGTACAGCTGGATCAAGTTCCAGGGTATGTCTGGAGCTGATTCTTCTGCTTCTGGTTGCACATTGCTTTAGTTTCCAGAAGAAAGAAGAAGAGAGTGACCTCCAAAGCAGGATTTCCATGGTCTTGTATTCAGGTGCTCAAAGAAATTAGAAGATATCTGTTTAGACTTGCAGTGGTGCTGAGAGGAGTGTTAAAAATGTGTCACAATTCAGGCAACCCTCATGGTCAGAAAAATTCCTTTGCTGCAGGAGTTGTCAGGCACTGGCAGAGGCTGCCCAGGGAGGTGGTGGAGTCCCCATGCCTGGAGGTCCTCAGGCAATGTGTGGCCGTGGCACTTTGGGCCACGGTTGAAAGGCCATGGTGCTGTTGGGTTGATGACTGGACTTGAATGGTCTTAGAGGTCTTTTCCAACCTCATTCTGTGATTCTATGACCATGGTAACAGGAGTTAAGAGTCCTTAAGAACAGAACGCACTGCACTGGTTAGGCCACAACTTGAGTCCTGTGTCCAGTTCTGGGCCCCTCAGTTTAAGAAGGACATTGAGACTCGTGAATGTGTCCAGAGAAGGGCAACAAAACTGGGGAGGGGTCTGGAGCACAGCCCTGTGAAGAGAGGCTGAGGGAGCTGGGGTTGCTTAGCCTGGAGAAGAGGAGGCTCAGGGGAGACCTTCTTGCTGTCTCCAACTCCCTGAAGGGAGGTTGTAGCCAGGTGGGGGTTGGTCTCTTCTCCCAGGCACCCAGTACCAGAACAAGAGGACACAATATCAAGCTGTGCCAGCAGAGGCTTAGGCTGGATGTTAGGAAGAAATTCTCCCCAACAAGAGAGATTGGCCATTGGAATGTGCTGCCCAGGGTGGTGGTGGAGTCCCCATCCCTGGAGGTGTTTAGGAAGAGCCTGGATGAGGCACTTGGTGCCATGGTTTAGTTGATTAGATGGTGTTGGGTGATAGGTTGGACTTGATGATTTCTGTGGTCTTTTCCAACCTGTTCTGTTCTGTTCTGTTCTGTTCTGTTCTATTCTATTCTATTCTATTCTATTCTATTCTATTCTATTCTATTCTATTCTATTCTATTCTATTCTATTCCTACTCCACTCCTATTCTATTCTATTCTGTTCTGTTCTGTTCTGTTCTGTTCTATGCTACTCTACTCTACTCTATTCTATTCTATTCTATCATAGTTGAATCCATCGTGTGGTCAAGTTGTTGCTCAGAACAGGAACTGTAGCTGGACATGAAGGCAACCAAAACACTTGGTGGTGGCTTATAGGATGGAGATGCAGCCTCTAGTTACCTTAGCTGATTATAATATGAAACACCACCTTTTCTATCTCCTTTTATCCCTTCCAGTCAAGGAGATAAGGTCTACCTGTAGTGCCAGCTAAATTAAATCCCACCTAGTTCCTTCAGAGCAGCTGCTGAAAGAAGACTGCAAGACTTGATGTGTAAGATTGACATTGCTCTTCTAACATGGGCACCAACAATGTGTTCCAGCAAAGATAAAGTGAACAGAGCTTGGTGCAAAAGTCAGAAAGAATCCAGGCTCTTTGAAATTCAGAGTGCTGAGAAGGATGGTTCTTGCCTGAGTGAGCAGGAGCTGAAGAAGTCCTTGCCAAGGGGTTGCCTAGGTGGCAATTCCATTCAGACCACCTTTAAATTCCCCTGAAATACAGCAATTAAGGGAAGCTGTAATAGCTGCAGTGGTCTCCACCACAGCACTGGCTGTAGCCTAGCTAGAGAAAAGCTGAGTTAATGAGAGCTCATGACACAGAAATCACTTGCTTTGAGCTGCTCTTTCTTCTCCCTTGCTTTGAAGAAGCCTCCTGACAGACTGACTCAACAGGTCAACTTGATGTGGAGCCAGCTTTTCACTGAAGATCTGAAACATGCCATAAACATGGGGAGAGATCAGACCTCAAGCTTTGATAGCCTGTAATTCTGCAAAGACACCATTTGTCCTCCAGCTGAGCAGGAGGCAGTGCAGGGTGTAGTGCAATGGCAGTGGTTTGTAAGTGATGGATGCAAACACTTGGTTTAAAAGAGTGGAAAGCTTTTTAGGCTGAGCTAAATGGAGCTCACTAAGTGGAGCCCACTGCCTCCAAAAGATGAATGAAAGCAGTGAGACATGTAGGGAATTCCTCTCCTCTGGCTCTTGGACTGGCTGTGAGCACTACAGGTGATCGCTTCACACAAGACAAGAGCTAGGTGTTCAAGAGAGTCATAGATTCATGGATTCGTGGAATGCTTTGGGTTGGAAGGGACCTTTAAGATTGCCTAGTCCCAACCCCCCTTGCCATGGGCAAGGACACTTCCTACCAGCCCAGGTTACTCAAAGCCTCATCTTGCTCCAGATACTTTCCCTTCTGAAATATGGTTTATTTTTACCTCTCTTCGTCACTGTCATCCCTTCCCTACATATAATTTTCAACCCAATGAGGTCGTTATAGCCCAGAGACTTCTGGTTAGCATAAAGCTTTCTTCAATCACAGTTCACTTAGAATCACAGAATGGTTTGTGTTGGAAGGGACCTTAAAGCTCATTCAGGTCCAACCCCCCTGCCATGGGCAGGGACACCTCCCACCAACCCAGGTTGCTCAAGGTCTCATCCATCCTGACCCTGAACACCTCCAGGGAGGAGGCATCCACACCATCCCTGGGCAACCTCTTCCAGTGTTTCCCCACCCTCACTGGAAAGAATTTCTTCCTCATCTCCAGTCTAAATCTCCCCTTCTCAAGCTTCAATCCATTCCCTCTCATCACAGTATCACAGTATCACTAAGGTTGGAAGAGACCTCAAGGATCATCGAGTCCAAGCCCTTCTCAAAAGTCCCTCCCCAACATTCTTGTAGGATCCCTTCAGGTACTGGCAGGCCGCTCTAAGGTCTCCCTGCAGCCTTCTCTTCTCCAGGCTGACCAACCCCAGCTCTCAGCCACCTGATAATGATTTGAAATACACATAAAGCATCTCAAAGGCTTGAGCATGGATTTCAGGGTCTGGTTAATTACTGTAGAGACCTTCAGGGAGTCCCAAGTAGCTTCAGTGCTTTACAGCCCAGTGACCTCTCCTCTGTTGTCTGGTGGCACCTTTACTCACAGAATCACAGAGTGCAGTGGGTTGGAAGGGAGCCTCAAAAGCCACCTTGTCTTGCAGTGAGCAGGGACATCTTCCCACAGATCCTTCCAAGTGGTGTTTCTCTCAAAGTGGGAAGCAGTTGGATGTGGCTGGTGTAACCCTCTGGGAAAGTGAGGGGTTGATGAAGGCAGCCGAGTGCTGGAGAACTCCATCCCCTAGAAGCTGCCTGGGGCTCTGACTCCTCACCCCCTGCTCACCTGATGTTATATTTAGGGCACAGGAGAACTTTCCAATTGCTGCTGCTTTTTTTGGTGCAGTGAAGAAGGCAATCCCTTTTCCCTGAGCCTTCACAGAGTGTGAGCACAACAGAGTGCTGGCTGAGGCCACTCAGGGCTGGGTCTCAGGCTGGTGACAGCCCCTGATGGAGAGCACTGGTGATTTGCACCGTGCCAGTGATTGCTTGCTAGCCCCTTGGGGAAGGAAGTTAATGAGGTTGTGAACCCAGCTACACCACATCTGGACTGGGTGGCTGTGCTTCATGTGTCAGGCTCAGTGATGAGGCTGCTTCCAGCATTCCAAGGATTTGGAGAGCCTTTATTCTTCACCTCTTCTGGACAGTGCTAAGTCTCCACATGCAGTGTGCAGTGTAATTAAGGAATGCTTGACTGGCCTGTGGGATCCCTTGCAGATTCTCTTTGGTGTCAGAATGAGAGGAAACAGCCTAAAATTGTGCCAGGGGAGGGCTAGGTTGGAGAGGAGGAAAAATTTCTTTGCTGCAAGAGTGATCAGGGACTGGCAGAGGCTGCCCGGGGAGGTGGTGGAGTCCCCATCCCTGGAGGTGTTCCAGAAACCTGTGGCCATGGCATTTGGGGACATGTCTCAGAGGGCATGGTAGGGTTGGGTTGATGGTTGGACTGGATGATCTTAAATGACTTTCCAACCAAAACAGTTTTATGGTTCTGTATAGAACAAGAGAGATAAGGACCTCAGGCTATGTGAGGGGAGGTTTAAGGCTGGACATTAAGGAACATCTTTTCCCTGAAAGTGTTGTCAGGCCCTGGAACAGGCTGCCCAGGGAGGTGGTGAAATCACCATCCCTAGAGGTTATTAAGAGCTGTGTAGATCACAGAACCACAGAATGGTTTGGGTTAGAAGGGACCTGTGAATGGCATCCAGTCCAACCCCTCTGCAGTCAGCAGGGACATCCTCCTCTAGATCAGGTTGCTCAGTGTCCTGTTGAACCTCACCTTGAATATCTCCAGGGATGGAGCCTCAACCACCTCCCTGGGCAACCTGTTCCAGTGCTTCATCACCCTCATGGTGCAGAACTTGTCCCACACCTCCAGTCTCCATCTGCTCTTCTCTAGTTTGCAGCCATTGCCACTCATCCTGTCACTGCAGGCCTTTGCAAACAAATCTCTCTCCATCCTTGCAGGCCCTCTTCAAGTACTGGAAGGTTGCTTTTAGGTCTCCCAGATGTGTTGCTTGGGGATATGTCAGGGGGGTTAGAGCTAGCTGTTCCTGGAGGCGTTTAGGAAGAGCCTGGATGAGGCTCTTGGTGCCATGGTTTAGTTGATTAGATGGTGCTGGGTGATAGGTTGGACTTGATGATCTCAAAGGTCTTTTCCAACCTGGTCTATTCTATTCTATTCTATTCTATTCTATTCTATTCTATTCTATTCTATTCTATTCTATTCTGTTCTGTTCTGTTCTGTTCTGTTCTGTTCTGTTCCATTCCATTCCATTCCATTCCATTCCATTCCATTCCATTCCATTCCATTCCATTCCAACCCTGGCAATTCTATGATAAGGCCTAGGGGTGGACTTGGCAGAGTAGGGTTCCTGGGGAAGAGGAGGCTCAGGGGAGACCTTCTTGCTCTCTACAGCTACCTGAAGGGAGGTTGCAGCCAGGTGGGGCTTGGTCTCTTCTCCCAGGCAACCAGCAGCAGAACAAGAGGACACAGTCTCAAGCTGTGCCAGGGGAGGTTCAGGCTGGATGTTAGCAAGACGTTCTTCCCAGAAAGAGAGATTGGCCATTGGAATGTGCTGCCCAAGGAGGTGATGGAGTCCCCATCACTGGAGGTGTTTAGGAAGAGCCTGGCTGAGGCACTTGGTGCCATGTTTAGTTGATTAGATGGTGTTGGGTGATAGGTTGGGCTTGATCTCAAAGGTCTTTTCCACCTGGTTAATTCTATTCTATTCTATTCTATTCTATTCTATTCTATTCTATTCTATTCTATTCTATTCTATTCTATTCTATTCTATTCTATTCTACTCTACGCTACTCTACTCTACTCTACCCTATCCTATCCTATCCTACCCTATCCTATCCTATCCTATCCTATCCTATCCTATCCTATCCTATCCTACCCTATCCTATCCTATCCTATCCTATCCTATCCTATCCTATCCTATCCTATCCTATCTTATCCTATCCTATCATATCCTATCCTATCCTACCCTATCCCAACCCTGACAATTCTATGATAAGACCCAGTGGTGGACTTGGCACAGTAAGGTTCCTGCCTGAACTGAATGATCTGGAAAGCCTTTTCCAACCTGAGTGAGTCTCTGATCCTGTGATAGTGCAGAAACCTCTCTGAGCTTACAGAGATTATTGCGCCACTAGTTATAAATAGTCCAGGCCTCACTACACCATCAAAGCTGAGGAGAAAGCCCAGAAACACAGACCCACAGACACACAGACAGACACACACACACATTAAGTTTCTTTGCCTCTGTTCTAAGGCTGCTTTCTTAACGTGAAAATCTCAAGGACATGCATCCCCAGGGGTGGTTGTCTTCTGCTCCAGTAATGGAGATTAAATTTGTGGTAGTTAGCTAGCTAGCTCTTTTTCTTTCCCTCCCCCCCCAACCCCCTCCCCACCTAACAAGCAAACTAAAATTCATTAAAAACTAATTAGGAATGTATAGGAGGTTAATGCTCCATGTTAAGCCTTATTAATGTGAGATAAGTAATTCATAAAGTATCAAAGGACTGCAATGGGCAGAATGAGGAAGAATTATACCACCAAAAAACTACATAAAAGTAACATTAAGGAGCTTGTTTGAGCCTGAAAATGCAGAGTTAAAGCTGAATCTCTGTCACTATCTCACTGTTTTTATCCTTCTTGTGCATGTGATGGCCCTCCATTAAGAGTCACAGAATCACAGAACTGTCAGGGTTGGAAGGGACCTCAAGGATCAGCCAGATCCAATCCCTCTGCCTTGGGCAGGGACACCTCACACTACAGCAGGCTGCTCACAGCCACATCCAGCCTGCCCTTCAAAACCTCCAGGGATGAGGCTTCCAGCACCTCCCTGGGCAACCTGTGCCAGTGTCTCACCACCCTCATGGGGAACAACTTCTTCCTAAGGTCTAATCTAAATCTCCCTTGCCCTAGCTTGGATCCATTCCCCCCAGTCCTATCACTCCCTCAAAAGTCCCTCCCCAGCCTTCTTGTAGCCCACTTCAGATACTGGAAGCCACAATCAGGTCCCTTTGGAGCCTTCTCTTCTCCAGACTGAACAACCCCATCACTCTCAGGCTGTCCTCGTAGCAGAGCATCTCCAGCCCTCTCAGAGTGCATCATTAGGTGTTCTTCTTCTGCAGCTGAGGCTGGGCTGGAATTAAAAGAGAAACAAATCTGAAGGGATATGTGGGTTCCTGACCAAATGTTTTCACATCTTCAGGGTGCTCAGGGTGCAGACTGTTGGCTAGACCTCAGACATGTCTCTTCAGATGGTGCCATTAGAGCTGCTGCTGAGCCATGGTGCCTTGCAGTTTGAGCAGCCCAAAACAACAACAACAGCAGCAGCAGCAGCAAAAAGGCTGCTGGGATGTCTTTTGCTTCTCCCCCATTTCTAAATGAAAGAATGAAATGATGGTAATTTGCTTTAATTTGCTTGTGTTGAATAATGAGAGCTGCTTTTCAGGCTGCCTTCACTGAATCACTGCAAGTGAACAATGTTTCAACAAGATCACACAATGCTGGCTGGAGAGCTGCCTCTGTTTGGGGTGCTCCAACCTCTACCTGTAGCCAACCCTGTTCCCACCTCAGCCCTGCAGCTGCATGGAGGGTGCCTGTGCCAATGCCACCTCCTCAAGTACTCCTGAACCCTTCTAAACCACAGAAAGTGCTGGGAATAAAACCCCAAATCATCCACAACCCCTTCACACTAAAGCCTGGAACTAGAAAGTCTTCTACAAGCTTTCTCCTGGGTTCAGTTTGGGGCATCTCAATCCAAGAAGGACATTGAGAGGTTGGAGCAGGTCCAGAGAAGGGCAACAGAGCTGGGGAAGGGTCTGGAGAAGAGGGCTGGGGAGGAGCAGCTGAGGGAGCTGGGGTGTTTAGCCTGGAAGAGAGGAGGCTGAGGGGAGACTTCATTGCTCTCTGCAGCTCCCTGAGAGGAGGCTGCAGGGAGTTGGGTCTCTGCTCCCAAGGAGCGAGCAATGGGAGAAGAGGAAATGGCCTCAAGTGTGGTCAGCAGGATGAGAGAGGCGAATTTGCCCCTCTACTCTGCTCTCAGGAGACCCCTCCTGGAGTTTTGTCTTCAGCTCTGGGACCTCCACCACAAGAATGTCATGGCACTGCTGGAGTCAGTCCAGAGGAGGACCCAAAAGTGGTCAGAGTCCTGGAGAACCTCTTCTTGAAGAGGAAATGGCCTCAAGCTGCACCAGGGGAGGGTTAGATTAGAGAGGAGGAAGAATGTCTTTGCTGCAAGCACGGTCAGGGACTGGCAGAGGCTGCCCAGGGAGGTGGTGGAGTCCCCATCCCTGGAGGTGTCCAAGAAGCCTGTGGCCATGGCACTGTGGGCTGTGGTTTGATGGCCATGGTGGTGTTAAGTCAATGGCTGGACAGGATGACCTTGGAGGCCTTTTCCAGCTGGCACAACTCTCCGAGTCTGTGATTTTGTGCTAGTCTGCCCGTGGAAAATGCTGTGGGGACAAGAGATGCTTAATTGGAGCAGGTCAGGCGTGGTGGGGCTCGCTGCACAGGTGAATTTTAACCCTGATGTGAGCGATAGGGAAATGAGGAGATGTGACAAGTTAAGCACCTCCAAAATCCTGCTGCTTTCCGCCTGCGAGTGCTTCTCACCCCAGAGGAACGCTAAGTGCTCTGCGAGCTGCAGAGATGAATGGCTTCATGCATCACTGAAGAGCAGCTACCTCTTGCAGAGGACAACAGGAGCAGCTGTGCAGAGCACACAGCTTTGTGCTGCTGTGCTGCTCAGCAGGCAGAGCAGGATGCTGCAAATGGCTCTGAACAATCTCAGCTCTCCTCCATCCGCTCAGGCAAGAGCGTCTTGCACACATCTGGTCTCTGGTCTGGTTTCCTTCTCCTGAGTGAGGAAGTGTAAGGCAGCAGCAGATGTGGTCAAGTTAGATTGGTTGGACTTGAACACAGAATCATAGAATTGTCAGGGTTGGAAGGGACCTCAAAGATCAGCCAGTTCCAAACCCCCTGCCAGGGGCAGGGACACCTAACACTACATCAGGTTGCCCAGAGACACATCCAGCCTGGCCTTCAAACCCTCCAGGGATGAGGCTTCCACCACCTCCCTGGGCAACCTGTGCCAGTCTCTCACCACCCTCACGGGGAAGAACTTCTTCCTAACATCCAATCTGAATCTACCCATTTCTAGCTTTGCTCCATCTCCCCCAGTCCTATCACTTCCTGGTACCCTAAAAAGTCTCTCTTGACATAGAATCTTTAAGGTTGGAAAAGACCTCTAAGGTCATCCAGTCCAACCATCAACCTAACACCACCATGACCACTAAACCAAGTCCTCAAGTGCTATGGCAAGACTTTTCTTGAACACCTCCAGGGATGGTGACTTCAGCACCTCCCTGGGCAGCCTATTCTAGTCCCTGACCATTCTTGCAGCAAAGAAAAATCTTTCCTAATCTCTAACCTAACCCTCCCCTGGTGCAGCTTGAGGCCATTTCCTCCTCAAGAAGAGCTGCTTCAAGACTCTGACCACTTTTGTGGCCTCCTCTGGACTGACTCCAGCAGTTCCATGTCATTGTTGTGCTGGAGGCCCCAGGGCTGAATACATCACTCCAGGTGGGGTCTCATGAGGGCAGAGCAGAGGGGCAAAATCACCTCTCTCAACCTGCTGACCACACTTCTGTTTGGCTTTCTGGGCTGCAAGTACACATGCCCAGGTCATGCTGAGCTACTAATCAACCAACACCCCCAAGCCCTTCTCAGAGCTTTCAATCCATTCTCTACCAAGTCTGTGTTTATGACTTCATGTGTAGGGCCTTGCAGTTGGCCCTGCTGAACTTCATGAGAGCTACACATGAGAGTTAAGCCTCTCAAGGTTCAAAGGAAGGATGGCTTCCCTTCCCTCCAGCTTCCTGACCACACCACACAGCTTGGTGGTGGTGGCAATCTTACTTAAGGTGCCTTCATCCCAGTGTCCATGTTGCCTCTCCTGGTAGGACACTAACTCAGCAAGAAAAGGGAGATTTTCCTTGAATTCCATAGGGGTTGAATGTGGATAGTAGGAAGCCTTTCTTTGGGATATTAGGGAAAGTTTCTTCCCAGCAAAGGCTCTCAAGCAATGAAACAGGCTGCCCAGGGAGGTGGTGGAGTCACCATTCCTGGAGGTGTTTAAAAGCCACCTGGATGTGGTGCTGAGGGATGTGCTTTGATGGCAGTGGCTTAGCAGTAGTGGTGGAACTGTGAGCTCTAGGTTAAGTGGTTGGACTTGATCTGAAAAGTCTCTTCCAACCTTCAGAGCTGTATGATTCTCTGAAGTAGCAAAGAATGGACCTAAGTGCAAACCAGGACCAGCATAGAATCCTGGAATGGCTCAGGTTGGAAGGGACCTTAGAGGTCATCTCCTCCAACCTCTCCACTGTGGGCAGGGACTTCTCTCAACTAGACTTGGCTTCTTGAACACCCTCAGGGAGAAGGCAAGAACCAGCATGAGGCAGGACATTTGGCAGCATGGCCAGAGGCAGAGGAGGAGGAACAGGAATCTGAGCTGGTGTGTACTGGGACCAGCCCCAGGCAGCCCCAGGACCACACCGCTGCCTTTCACAGCTGGGCTCTCCCAGGCAGGGCTGCAGCTCCTTGCTTTTGTCAAGGCTCACCCAGGGCTTAGTTGCTACATCACTTTTGTTCCTTTTTTGCTCTTGAAATACAGCCAAGAGAGAAGCTAGAGCAGCTGTGATCTTGATGCAGCTGGGTAACTCAGCTCTTTTATCAGGTACAGCAATAGCTACTGGCACAACCCTGGACAGAGCAACTCTCCAGGTAGCACCACTTCTAGTTCAACCTTCTTCCAATGGAAGATCCCAGCTCATGCCAGATACCAAAGGGGTTTAGGTTCCCAAGCAGATTACACTTTGGGAGCTGGTTTTTTCCTCCCCTTCTTTAAAATGGAAATAGCTTTCCCAAACCCTGTGCCTGCATTTCACTGTTAGCTGTGTCTGCTGCTCAGCTCTGGTCCTTCTGTTCTATTTATAACTCTCCTGAACTGGAGGGGAACAGAATGGAAATCATACTGCAGAGACCTTTGGAAGGTGACAGACCAGCTCCCTGTTTAGAAAGCATCCACCCAGGCTGGGACATGGGACCTTGTGATAGCAAGTGACTGAGCAGCTCCAATTAAATAGCTGCTGGAGGACCTAGTCACTGAGAGAGCACTGAATGACAGAGCATTAGGGGTTGGAGGGGACCTTGAAAGATCATCCAGCCCAACCCAGAGCAGGTTTGCCTGCAGCAGGCTGCACAGGAGTGTGTCCAGGTGGGTTTGGAAAGCCTCCAGAGGAGGAAACCGCACAACCTCTCTGAGCTTGCCTTTTATGCTGCAGCACTCAGACCTCTGGGTACAGGATCCTGCGGGTTTGGGTGTACAAAGCACAGCCCAGCATCTCCCACACTGTTAATCTCCCTCCCCTTAGAGTCTCAGTGAAGCTCAGAGCCTTGTCAGTCCCAGTCTATTACCCAAGTGAAGGTTTCAGGTCTGGTGCAGAGTTTCTGAACTCACAATTGCTTTTGTTTGAGGGGAAAAAAAGCAGAGGAATCCACAGAGCAGTAGCAAACTGGAAGATACCTCAATGTGGAGCCCAGAGCAGCCCAGGAGGCACCAGAACAGCCCCTGGAGGCTCTGCACAGGACTCAGACATTTCCTTGCAAGATGCTTATCCTGGTTTTGGTTTGGGCCAGTGTCCCAGGCCAGCTGTGGGCTGCAGCTCATCAACAGGTCAGAGTCAGCCAGCACAGCTGAGGGGAGTTGGCCACAGGTGTGTCCTATAGCATCATCATCCCAACCAGTATAAAGGGGGAGGTTTGAGAGGAAGGACTCTTTTGCTAGAGCCTTCTGTTTGGGCTTCTCCTCACCCTGCTCTTCTTCCTGCTCTTGAGGATTTCCTGCCTGGGTGGTGTGGTTGCTGCACTCCAGGTAGGCTGAGTGGAACTCTGTGTACTTTGTGCTGCTGGTGGTGCCAGTTTGGGTTTGATATTGGTTGTTGATATTTGTGCCATTTTCATTTCAACCTGTGGCTTTTCTCTCCTTCCCCTGCTTCTCCTCCTCCTGCTTCCCCTCCTCCTGCTTCCCACTCTCTGCTGGGCAGGGGTCATCAGGTGGTAGAGCAGCTGCCGGAGTCTAGCCCCCAATACAGGCTGAGCGTAGACAATGCTGCAGCAAGATCATTTTCTCCCTCTACATTGAGGGCAAAAAAGACAGTTAGCTCTTATCTCAGCAGACCATTCCTGTTGTAGATCCTTCAGCTGGAGCACTAAGGGCAAGCTACTGTTCCTCTCTAATGATCCACTCTTCTCCAGGGCAACTCCCTGCCCAGCTTCCATCAGCTGCTAACAGGCACCTGCCAAAGGACTGTTACCAAGCAACAGCTCTCCTTGGCTGAGGCTTCTTTACTATCAGCAGTGATTATATTTCAGTGACCTGACACAGGAGTCAATGCTGAGCCTTTGTTAGCCTTCCAGGAGACTGACTATTAATTTGAGTGCAAAATGAAGAGCAGGCAGAGGATTGATTTTTGCAGGCCAGGGGGAGACTGCTGTTAGCTGAGGGATGGTGGCTATGGGCTGCTCTTCCTAGTGGCCAAGGGAATAGTGGATGGAACTTGTGTGATGAGCACAAGTTAGTTTGGATGGCAATTCTGCTTTGCCAGCAAGCAGTCATTAAAGCTATGCCATAGGGAAGACCTCTAAGATCACTGAGTCCAACCATCAACCTACCACCACCTTGCCCATTAAACCATGTCCCAAAGTGCCATCTCTCCATGCTTTTTGAACTTGGTGACTCCACTTCCCTGGGCAGCCTGTTCCTGACCACTCCTTCAGTCAAGGAATCTTTCCATATATCACAACTAAACCTCCTCTGGTGCAACTTGGGGCCCTTTCCTTTCATCCTACTGCTGCTGGCTTGGGAGATCATCCCCACCTCATTCCAACCTCCTCTCAGGGAGCTGTAGAGGGTAGTAAGGTCTTCCCTCAGCCTCCTTTTCTCCATGCTAATCGACCCCAGCTCCCTCAGCTGCTCCTCTCCAGACCTTCCACCTATGCCCTCACAGAGCTGAGCTCATGTTGATGTAACTCACTTCCCCATTTGTCACCTTGGGTGTCTGGAACCCCTCTTTGCCTGTGGTGTTTTTCTGATAGACAGAGACAATTACCACCTCATTTGGAGGACTCCAGGGAGAGCCAATATTCTTTACATTAGATTAGGGAGTAATTAGAATTAGGAATAATTCATGCAACAACCACCAAAAAAAAAAAAAAAAGGGCAACACAAAACCTGATTAGAACTTGCTAATAATCCAAGTGACTCACATTTTGCACAGGCACTGGATTGAGTTGAGATCAGGGAAGCTTCAGGGGCAGGCTGGAAGCTCCTTCTGGGTTTCAGTAGGTGTCTGGCAGTGGCACATGTGTGAACTCTGCACAGGTCTGGCTTGCCTCAGCCTGATCACTTCCACAGCCTCTCAGCTGAAAGAAGCTCCCAAATGCCACCGGCAGAAGGTTTGTGTGCGGCTGGTGGGAGCTTCTTTCCTAGGGCATGAGATCACAACTGAGGTTCAGCCTGAACTGCCTTAGGAGCAGTGGCTTCGGACAGTTTAGCACCAGCCTGGGTAGACTTAGAGAAGGGTTGGACTTTATATCTTAAAGGGTTTTTTTCCAATCAAAATGTGTCTCCCCAGAGCCTTCTCTTCTCCAAGAGAAGAGCATCCCCATGTCTTTCAGCCTGTCTCTGTGGGAGAGGTGTTTCAGCCCTCTCATCATCTCTGCAGGCAGCTAAACACTCAGCCTCTGACACGCAGCATGCTGCAAGAATGGGGAGCTGGAATAAGATGGAGGAAGGGAGAGAAGATCATTTGGATTATCACCCCAATAGTAGTTGGTTTATTACTTAAAACTAGCTAGAAGAGCACCTAATGGAGTTCCCCTGAGTGAAGCAATGATTTATGTCCCTGGATTACTGGAAAGGTTTAAGTTGCAAAGGACCCTGAGGTCATCCAGTTCCAACCCCCCTGCCATGGGCAGGGACACCTCCCACCAGCCCAGGTTGCTCAAGGCCTCATCCAGCCTGGCCTTGAACATCTCCAGGGAGGGGGCATCCACAGCCTCCCTGGGCAACCTGTGCCAGGGTCTCCTCTCCCTCACTGATGAATTTTTTCCTAATATCCAATGGAAATCTCCCCTTCTCAAGCTTCAATCTATTCCCTCTTATCCTATCACTCCAAGCCCTTGTTCAGACTGGAGAGAAGAAGGTTGAAGGGATTGCTTCTGGCTTCCTACAACTCTCTGAAAGAAAGTTGTGAGGTGGGGGTTGTAGCAGCAAAGGTAGGATGGAAGGAAAACGGCCTCAAGTTGCAGCAGGGGAGGTTTAGATTTGACTTTTAGAAAGAGCTGCTTCACTGAAAGAGTTCTCCAGGCCTGGCACAGGCTGCCCAGGGAGGTGGTTGAATGCCCATCCCTGGAGGCGTTCGGAAGAGGCAGGGATGTGGCGCTAAGGGGCATGGTCCAGCCCCAGCCTTGGCAGAGTTAGATCATGGTTGGCCTGGGTCTCGAAGGTCTTTTCCAATCACAAATGAGTCTGGGCTTTATGGGGATGTGAAAATCCTAATTAGGGAATTGTAATGTGAGTGAATCCAGGGGGAGGACAGAGTCAGTTTCAATTCTTCCTTTCAGCTCTGCTGGTGTAACAAAGAGCACTTTATGCAGGAGGGCAGATTAGGGGCTGAGCTGTAGCTGCTGATTTAAGAGATAGCCAACTCAGTCTGGAATTTCTGCCAGCAAACTCTTCTCTTTTTTTTTCCCCTCCCTTCCCTCTTCTTTTATTTGTAAGAAAAGTGGTTCCCTGTGTTATGTGCATGTTGGGAAGCCTGCCAAGGCATTAGATGTCTACGAGCTGATGACAAAGAAAGTGCCTGTATGGTCTACCAACTGCAGATCTGTCTTCTCTGCAACTTGTGCATTGTTTGCAGGGAAGGGTAGGAAATGAAGCTGAATTGCTCCCACTGCCAGCTTCCCACTTCCTTAGCAAGTGCTGCTGCTGTTAAGAATTTCTTATGGATTGCCTTGGGAAGGGAGCCTCAAAGGTCATCTTGTCCAACCCCCCACCCCCCCCCTCAGGCATCAGGGGCACCAAGTAGAGAGCAGGCTGCCCAGCACCACAGCAAGTCTGATCTTGAATGTCTCCAGGGATGGGGCCTCAACCTCATCCCTGGGCAACCTGTTCCAGTGTTTCCCCACTCTCATTGGGCAGAACTTCCTCCTGATGTCCAGCCTAAAGCTCCCCTGCTATGGTTCCAAACCATTGCCCCTCTTCCTATCCCTACAGCCCCTTCTTAACAGAGGAGAGACTGAGGGAGCTGGGGTTGCTTAGCCTGGAGAGAAGGTCACCCCTGAGTCACACACACAGTATCACACAGTATCACTTAGGTTGGAAAGGACCTTGAGGATCATCGAGTCCAACCTATCAACACAGACCTCATGACCAGACCATGGCACCAAGTGCCACGTCCAATCTCCCCTTGAACGCCTCCAGGGTCGATGACTCAATGAGTCTCCTCATTGCTCTCCACAACTCCCTGAAGGGAAGTTGTAGACAGGTGGAAGTTGGTCTCTTCTCCCAGGCAGCCAGTACCAGAACAAGAGGACACAGCCTCAGGCTGCACCAGGGGAGGTTTAGGTTGGATGTTAGGAAGAAATTCTCTACAGAGAGAGTGATTGCCCATTGGAATGGGCTGCCTGGGTAGGTGGTGGAGTCACCATCATTGGAGGTGTTCAGGAGGAGACTTGATGGGGTGCTTGGTGCCATGGGTTAGTTGTTTGGGTGGGTTGGATTGGGTGATGTTTTGGATGCGATGATCTTGAAAGTCTCTTCCAACCTGGTTTATTATTATTATTGTCACTCCCCAGCTTGCCTGTAGGTCCCCTTCAGATATTGAAATGCAGCTCTGAGGTCCCCCTGGAGCCTTCTTTTCTCCAGGCTGAACAGCCTCAACTCTCTCAGCCTGTTTCCATAGGAGAGGGACTCCAGCCCTCTGATCATCTGTGCAGACAGCTGAATAATAAGCCTCTGCCACATGGGATGATGCAAGACTAGGGAGAAGGAAGATAATTTGGATCACCACCCATATAGTGATCACCACATAGAAGTTGCAGCCTGAGGACTGCCCTCGTTGTTGGGGATAAAGACATGCAGGGCTGGAGCCAGGCTCTGCTCAGGGGTGTCCAAGGAGAGCACAAGGGGCAAGGGCTGCAAGCTGGAGCAGAGGAGGTGCCACAGGAACAGAAGGGAAAACTTTGTCCCTGTGAGGGTGATAGAGACCTGGCACAGGCTGCTCAGAGGTTGTGGAGTCTCCTCTGGAGACATTCAAACCTCACCTGGATGTGATCCTGTGTGGTCTGCTCTATGTGCTCCTGCTTTGGCAGGGGGGTTGGACTGGGTGATCTTTAAGTTCTCTCCCAACTTTCTGTGGTTCTGTGACCAAAACAAAGCTGGAAATGCAGATGTAGCTTGTTTCCTCAGCTCCATGTGTTTGCCCTTAACATGGGAGAAAGCTGCAGGCTTGTTCTCCTCTCTGTGTCTATAAATAACAGGAAGGTCTCATGGAAGTGCCCAAGTGCTCCTCAGGCATGCAGGGCTGGAACGAATTCCCACAGGTAGCTGATCACCAATTCTGTCCCATCCTCTGATATGTGAATGAAGTGATTAACAAATCACTTCACAGAGCTAAGGCAGCTGCTTCTTAGCAACCCAAGCCCAGGAAACTGAAAAGGCAATTAGGAAAACAACTTGTGAGAGAAACAATATTGATGTGATCAAATTTCAGTTATCTTCTGAGCAAGGCAGAAATGTGGTTCCTAGTCTGTGTTGTAGGAGAATTTCCAGTGCTTGATAGGATAGAATTGAATTCACCAGGTTGGAAAAGACCTTTGAGATGATCAAATCCAACCTATCACCCAACACCATCTGAGGAACAGTGTGGCCAGCAGGAGCAGGGAGGTCATTGTGCCCTGTACTCAGCACTGGTTAGGCCACACCTTGAGTCCTGTGTCCAGTTCTGGGCCCCTCAGGTTAGGCAAGATGTTGAGTTGCTGGAAGGTGTCCAGAGAAGGGCAAGAAAGCTGGGGAGGGGTCTGGAGCACAGCCCTGTGAGGAGAGGCTGAGGGAGCTGGGGTTGCTTAGCCTGGAGAGGAGGAGGCTCAGGGGAGACCTTCTTGCTGCCTCCAGCTCCCTGAAGGGAGGTTGTAGCCTCTTCTCCCAGGCAAGCAGCATCAGAACAAGAGGACACAGTCTGAAGCTGTGCCAGGGAGGTTTAGGCTGGATGTGAGGAAGAAGTTCTTCCCAGAAAGAGAGATATGGGCTATTGGAATGTGCTGTCCAGGGAGGTGGTGGAATCCCCATCCCTGGAGGTGTTTAGGAAGAGCCTGGATGAAGCACTTGGTGCCATGGTTTAGTTGATGAGATGGTGTTGGATGATAGGTTGGACTTGATCTCAGAGCCCTCTTCCAACCTGGTTAATTCTGCTCTAATCAACTAAACCATGGCATCAAGTGCCTCATCCAGTCTCTTAAACAGTTCCAGTGATATTCATCTAGTCCTTTACTCTCTGTCCAGGAGCAGCCTAATGGTGGCCTAACATCAGCCTTCCAGTGGTTGAAGGAGGCTACAAGAAGGCTGCAGAGGGCCTGTTTGCAAAGGCCTGCAGGCACAGGGTGAAGTGTGATGGTTTGAAATGGGGAGACCTTAGAGATGTGGTGCTGAGGGCAATGGTTTAGCCCCAGCCTTGGCAGAGCTGGAGAGCAGCTGGAGGAGCTGATTCTAAAGGTCTTTTTCCACATAAACCCATTTTATGTTTCTGCAAACACAAGCAAGTGTCAAAGGCTTGCACTGAGAGTAACACAAATCCGTGCTGAAGTCTGGAGCATCGAGCAGCCAGCAAAAGCAGTGAGCTTGTACCAAAAACCAGACAGAAGCTCTGCCTCAAGCCCTCAGGTTCCCGCCTCCTAATGCCTTTCAGAACACACCCAGGGGTTTCTGTAACAGCACTGATTCTCCTGGGATGAAACCTGTCAGGCTACATTTAGCTATCTGCAGTGGTTTGTAATCAAGAATACCTCCAGAGATCCCTGTCCAGCTGTACTGTGGAATTCCTCTCTGAGATACAGGAGTGTTTACCTTGGGTTAGTCCTGGTGATGCTGTTGATTAGACTAGGACTTGATAGTTGATGGAGGGACTTTGAGATGTTTCTAGGTGTCATAGGCTGGGTATTAGGAAATTTCTTCCCTGGAAGGCTTCTCAAACATTGGAATGGTCTGCCCAGAGCAGCAGTGGAGTCACCATCCCTGGGGGTGTTCCAGCACTGAGTGGTCCTGGAGCTTAGGGCTATGGTTTAGCACTGATCCTTCAGTGCTGGGGCCAAGGTTGGACTGGATGATCCTGAAGGTCTCTTCCAACCAAATATGTTCTGAGATTCCACTTCATGTACAGCTTAATTCACTTCTGGTTGATACCTGGGGAGAGACAGGCAGCTGAAACTCCACACTCCTCTTTTCCACCCTTGCACAAGGACTACTACAGGCAGCATTTTTATTATCCTCTGGCTTTGCTGTTCCAGACATAACCTACCCATCCTTGTAACTGATGCTTTATTTTACATGTGGGTTGCAATCCAAATAGCTTCACTGCAGTGTCCTGAATTGTTCAGCCTGGAGAAGAGAACTCCAGGGGGACCTTAGAGCTGGCTTCCAGCACCTGAAGGGATCCTGCAAGAGGGCTGCAGAGAGACTTTTCATGAGGATGTCTAGAGCCAGGCCAAGGGTTTGAAGCTGAGGCAGAGCAGGGTTAAGCTGGGGCTGAGGAAGAAGTTCTTCAGTAGGAGGGTGGGGAGACTCTGGCACAGGCTGCCCAGGGAGGCTGTGGATGCCTCTTCCCTGAAGATGCTCAAGATAAGTTTGGATGAGGCCTTGAGCAAGCAAATCCAGCTGAGAGGTGTCCCTGCCCATGGTGGGGAAGTTGGAGTAGATGATCTTGAGTCCTGTGTCCAGTTCTGGGCCCCTCAGGTTAGGCAAGATGTTGAGGTGCTGGAAGGTGTCCAGAGAAAGGCAACAAAGCTGGGGAGGGGTCTGGAGCACAGCCCTGTGAGGAGAGGCTGAGGGAGCTGGGGTTGCTTAGCCTGGAGAAGAGGAGGCTCAGGGGAGACCTTCTTGCTGTCTGCAACTCCCTGAAGGGAGGTTGTAGCCAGGTGGGGGTTGGTCTCTTCTCCCAGGCACCCAGAACAAGAGGACACAGTCTCAAACTGTGACAGGGGGAGGTTTAGGCTGGGAGTTAGGAAGAAATTCTACACAGAGAGAGTTGTTGGCCATTGGGATGTGCTGCCCAGGGAGGTGGTGGAGTCACCATCACTGGAGGTGCCGAGGAGAAGACTTGATAGGGTGCTTGGTGCCATGGGTTAGTTGATTAGGTGGTGTTGGATGATAGGTTGGACTTGATCTTGAAGGTCTTTTCCAACCTGGTTTATTCTATTCTATCTCTGAGGTCCCTTCCCCCCCTAACCCATTCTATGTTTTGTGAAAGCTATCCTGGGTGCCAGAGCTCTCACTGGATCACAGGCTTATGGTTTTATTCCCCCTATGAATTCCAGCAGCTCCTAATCACAAAGAAATTATTCAGCTTGCCTCTGCACCCCGCACAAATCTGTGGGAATAAGGTTCAAGCCCTACACCCACAGATACATTGCAGTCCCAGTTTTAAATTGCCCTCAGGCCAGGCAACTAATAAGATAGTGACCCACTTAAGCAGCTTGGATTGGGGGGAGTGGGGAGGGAGGGAAAAATCCTTCCTCAAGTCAGCAAAACCCCCTTTTCTTTGAGATGGTGCTTGGAGGTGCTAAGCCTGCTTCTTCCTTGCTGCTCAGCAGCACTGGCTGCTTTAAATTCAGCTTTTGGAAGCTGCAGAGTTTAGGCCACCTGATTTATTTTCTTCACCAGCTAGGGGAAAGGTTTCAGTGAAAGCTGTGACTAAATTTGGGCACCTCATACCCAAGCCCTCCATAAATATATCTTTTTAACATATGATTGCAGATGTAGCTCATTATACTTCAGCCTAGCAGAGAAATGAGCTCTCTGCTTGGTGTGGATCTTCAAGACAGGGCTATGTGTGCGTGGCTCAGGTGGGTGGAACCCTGGGGTATAAACCAAGCTGGGTGCTTGGAACCAGAGAGTGATAAGGAATGGAGTTAGAGCCAGTTGGTGGCCAGTCACAAGTGCTGTTCCTCGGGGCTCAGTGCCCATCATGAGGATGAAGGGACTGGTGGAAGATCTGTGTGATGAGGAAAGGCTGAGAGCCCTGGGGCTGGTTAGCCTGGAGAGAAGACTGAGAGATGGTCTTATCAATGGTTATAAAGATCTGAGGGATGAGGCCAGGCTCTGTTCAGTGGTGTCCTGTGATAAGACCAGGGGCAATGGACACCAGGTGGAACACAGGAGCTTCCACCTCAGCCTGAGGGAAAATGTTTTTAGCATGAAGGTGCTGGAGCCCTGAAGCAGGCTGCCCAGAGAGGTTGTGGAGTCTCCTTTTCTTCATCATCACAGTGAAAGGAAACAACTCAATAGAAGCCCAAGTGATGTTGAACTTTCCGCAGAGGAGGAGTACATGGAATCACAGAATGGTCTGGGATGGAAGGGACCTCCAAAGCTCATCCAGTCCAACCCCCTGCAGTCAGCAGGGACATTCTCCACTAGATCAGGTTGCCCAGAGCCCTGACCAGCCTCACCTTGAATATCTTCAGGGATGAGGCCCCAACCACCTCCCTGGGCAACCTATTGCAGTGTTCCAGCAGCCTCCTGGTGCAGAACTTGCTCCTCACATCCATTCTCAATCTGTTCTTCTCTAATTTGAAGCCACCATCATCATAATGCCATATCTCTGGAGCCATCCACCAGTGTCTCCTCAGCTAAAAGGCTGGGAAAAGAATCCATGTGTCAAAAGACTCTTTTGCAGCCCTTAGAGCCCCAAAGCATTTCCTCCAAGGGTCAGGCTCCTACCCTGTAGATAAAACTGTCCTGACCTTTTATCTGTGACAAATATTTCACTCAACAGAAGTGATTTCTGACTCCTGTACTTGAGAGCAGGTCTCTAATTTCACCCTGTGGCAATCAGCCCTTTCCTGCCCAGCCAAAATACAGAAGCAGCTGGGGGAAGATGTTAGGTGCTTTTGGTTCAGCAGAGAAAGGCACTTGAGGGTGGAGACCAACTTGTCATCCTTCTGGGGGTTTATTAGTTATTTTCTTAGTACTTTTGTACTCTTCTTTCCTATTCTTCTCCTGAAATGGGGCATAAACACCTTCAGTTTATCAGGGGTTGTATCCACCCTGGAAATCTGATTGATCTGATTTCTTTAAGACCTGTGTGGTGATCATAGACTCATCTTGGTTGGGAAAGACCTTGGAGGTTGAGTCCAACCCCTCTCTAACTCTACCAAGGCTGGGGCTAAACCATGGCCCTCAGCACTGCGTCTCTGCCTCTCTGAGACACCTCCAGAGATGGATGGGGATTCAACCACCTGCCTGGGCCAGGCTTGGAGAACCCTTCCTTAGCTCTTCCTCAGGTTTTTGGCTATTCTAACTGCACCTCAAACACATCTGAATTCTGAACCAGGGAACAGACAGAACCTGTCATCCATCAGCTTGTCACTAGCAAGCAGAGTGGAAGCACAATCTACCTGCTGTTAGCTTGCTGCTTATCAACCCAGTGCCTGCTTACCATGTATTAATGGCTCAGTTATTCTGGTTGGAAAAGACTTTTCAGGTGCAGTCTGACTGTGATCCAACACCACAGTGTTCCAAAGTGCCGTGGCCACACAGTTCTTGAACACCTCCAGGAAAGAATTTCTTCCTCATACCCAAACTAAACCTCCTCTGGTGTAACTTGAGGCCATTTCATCTCATCCTGTTGCTACTGACTTAGGAGAAGAGATAATCCCCACCTGCCTCCCACCTCTTTTCAGGTAGTTGTGGAGAGGGAGAAGGTCTTCCCTCAGCCTTTTCTTCTCCAGACTAACCAACCCCAGGTCACTCAGCTGCTCCTCCCCAGCCCTGTTCTCCAGACCCTTCCCCAGCTTGGTTGCCTTTCTCTAGACCTGCTCCAGCACCTCAATGTCCTTCTTATAATGAGGTAAATGAAGCCCTTCCTTTTATGATGCACTGTAATCTGTATTTTCACTTGCTATATACATTTAAAATCTGCTTTAACAATATGGAAGTTCCTTTTGGAAGAGGTTTTGTTGCAGTCACTTAATGTCTGTAGATCAGATCTGCCACAGAAGTGCTGGATCTTAAGCATGGCTAACTTCACCTCATGAGAACTAGGCTGGGGCTAATGGAGGCCTTGAGCAACCTGGCCTAGTGGAAGGTGTCCCTGCCCATGGGGGCAGGGGGCTTGGAACTAAGTGATTCACAAATTGCATCAGGTTGAAAGGGACTCTCAAAAGTCATCTTGTCCAACCCCACTGCAGCCAGCAGGGACAGCTCCAACTAAATCAAGTCTGATCTTGAATGTCTTCAGGGCTGGGACCTCAGACATCCTTGGGTAACCTGTTTCTGTCTCTCACCACCCACATTGTGAGGAACTGTGTCCAGCTCTGGGCCCCTCAGTTTACGCAAGATGTTGAGTTGCTGGAAGGTGTCCAGAGAAGGGCAACAAAGCTGGGGAGGGGTCTGGAGCACAGCCCTGTGAGGAGAGGCTGAGGGAGCTGGGGTTGCTTAGCCTGGAGAAGAGGAGGCTCAGGGGAGACCTTCTTGCTGTCTCCAACTCCCTGAAGGGAGGTTGTAGCCAGGTGGGGGTTGGTCTCTTCTCCCAGACAAGCAGCACCAGAACAAGAGGACACAGTCTGAAGCTGTGCCAGGGGAGGTTTAGGCTGGAGGTGAGGAGAAAGTTCTTCCCAGAGAGAGTTGTTAGCCATTGGAATGTGCTGCCCAGGGAGGTGGTGGAGTCCCCATCCCTGGAGGTGTTCAAGAGGGGATTGGATGTGGCACTTGGTCATCATCATGAGGTCTGTGGTGACAGGTTGGACTTGATGATCTCTGAGGTCTTTTCCAACCTTGGTGATTCTGTGAACTGATCTCCAGCCTAAATCTCCCCTGCTCCAGATTCAAACTGTTGTCCCTCATGCTAGCACTCCAAGCCCTTCTGAAACACTCCCTCCTTCTCCTCAGCCTTCCTTCAGGCAGTGAAATGCAGCTCTGAGGTTTCCGTGGAGCCTTCTCTGCTCCAGGCTGAGCAGCCTGCTTTTGCAAGAAGGGCTTCAGCCTTCTGCTCATCTCAGTGGCCCTCCTCTGGACCCATTCCAGCAGGGGCATGTCTCTCTTGTGTTGGTTTTGAGGGTCCCTTCCAACTCAAACCATTCTGTGAGCCTCAAGTGGTTGCTATGAACACTCAAGTGCTGCAATGGCTGACTGCTGAGTGGTACAAGTGGCTTTGGGTGGCTTTGGGTGCAGGTTTTCCCCTCATCCCCTCCTTTATTTAGTGAGACCCTTGCTGCTGAGCTCCTGAAAATCTTGAGCTGGAATCCAATCTGTTCTCCTGATTCCACCACTCAAAGTGTTGACAAATGAATTCAGGGAGGGAGGGGTTGGGAAGGGGAGGGAAATGAAAAGGCCTTTTGGAGGCTGCTCCAAGTATTTATTATCTGAAATGGCAGTGATAATCCTGTAATTTGTCTGGGTTTACATCCTCTAATACTCCTGCCCATAGTTCCTGATTAATGAAGAATCCTCCAGCATGGAACTGAACTTGACAGATGCAATGGGAAGCTGTGTTAAAAACATATTATTATTAAGCTGGGTCCTTTCTCAAGTCAGAGCCTCAGCATAAGAATATTATGTAAATCAGGTCAACTCTTTGCAAGCAGTGGGAAAATCTAATGTCAGGAAATCCATATTTTAGCATAAATTATTTAGTGAAAAGTTCAGTTCCTTTCTGGTGGTGTGCCTGAAGCATTCCAATATGGGCTTGATGGCTGGGCAGCCTTCACACATGCCAGGGGAGATTTCGCTCCCTTCCCAGCATTAGTTTCAAGACTTTTGCCACTTGACACTGAGGGGTTGGGGTGGGGTGGTTTTTTGGTAGCACAACATCCCTTCCATGATATTTACCTCCTCTGTCAACATTCATGTCTGGAGAAGAGAAGGCTCCGAGGTGACCTCATTGTGGCCTTCCAGTATCTGAAGGGGGCTACAGGAAGGCTGGGGAGGGACTGCTCAGGATCTCAGGTAGTGATAGGACTAGGGGGAATGGAATGAAGCTGGAGGTGGGGAGATTCAGGCTGGAGGTGAGGAGGAAGTTCTTCACCATGAGAGTGGTGAAGCCCTGGAATGGGTTGTTCAGGGAGGTGGTTGAGGCCCCATCCCTGGAGGTGTTTAAGCCCAGGCTGGATGAGGCTCTGGCCAGGCTGCTCTAGTGTGAGGTGTCCCTGCCCGTGGCAGGGGGGTTGGAACTAGATGATCCTTGTGGTCCCTTCCAACCCTGACTGATACTATGATACTATGTGGTGTCAGCTTGCAGTATTAAGTCACCAAGTGTCTTGGCAATTGTCTCTTAATTTGAAAATGGTTCAGAAAGTGCTTCCTGGAAGAAGTGAAGAGATCACTGACAGGGTTGAAGGGATGGTTTCTGTCCTTTGCAGTGGTTTCTACTGGAACCAGTTAGCTGTGTGGGGGTTGGAACAGCTCTGCTGCAAGGCTAAGGGAGCTGGGGGTGTGCAGCCTGGAGAAGAGGAGGCTCTGGGGACACCTAACAGTGGCCTTCCAGTAACTGAGGGAGCCTGCAGGAAGGCTGCAGAGGGACTGCTTGCAAAGGCCTGCAGGGGTGGGATGAGAGGCAATGGTTGGAAATGAGAGCAGAGCAGATTCAATTTGGATATTAGGAATAAGTTCTGCACCTTGAGGCTGCTGGAACACTGCAACAGGTTGCACAGGGAGGTGGTTTAGTTCCCAACCTTGGAGATACTCAAGGTGAGGCTGGAGAGGGCTTTGGACAACTTGATCTAGTGGAGAATGTCCCTGCTGAGTGCAGAGGGGTTGGACTGGATGAGCTTTGGAGGTCCCTTTCAGCTCGTTTTTGATGTACATTCTTCGTGTATCATTATTCCTGTATGGATCTTTGATAGCTCAGCTACACAGTATTAGCTAGACACCAAGTTCTTAGTTTCTAAATGAAAACAAATTCAAAGAGAATTAAGAATAGAACAGAATTAACCAGCTTGGAAGAGACCTTTGAGATCATCCAGTCCAGCCTCTCACCCAACACCATCTAATCAGCTAAACCATGGCACCAAGCGCCCCATCCAGGCTCTTCCTAAACAACTCCAGGGATGGGGACTCCACCACCTCCCTGGGCAGCCCATTCCAATGGGCATTCTCTCTCTCTGTGAAGAACTTCTTCCTAACATCCAGCCTAAGATGTCCATTTTCTTTCCTCTACTTCACTCTTGAATCTCCTGAGTGCCCAGATACTTACCTGGGAAGTTCTCTTTAGCCACAGCTGAAGAATTCAGGTAACAATTTCAGCCTACCAGCAACATTTAAATACAGAACTACTTTGTGGGGGAAAGGGGGGGAGGGAAAAAAGCTCTTGAAGGTTTTGTCCCTGGAGGGATAAAACCCAACAACCCTAACTCACAGAACCAAAACAATAAACAAATCACCCTCATCCATTCCAGATATTAGGGCTGGAAGAGTCTCTGCAAAGCCTTCTAATCTGCTTCTCTGCTCCGGGCTAGAATCTGCTATGAGTCTCATGCTTGGCAAGTGTTTCATCTCCTTAATGACACCAACCCTGTTTAAGCATTCATGGGCAATATATCCCAGACCTTCTCTGCCCTTGTCATCAGCAAAACCATCAGCATTAGTTTGGCTCCAGCATCCTCCTTAGTGTGTTTTGGATGGGCGTAGGCAACTGTCTGTGAAACTGCTGGCACTTCTACCAGCAGGAAGGGGACACTGGACTCCAATCATTCCCCATTCCATGTGTTTAAAATGCAGTTGGAGTGTAAAAAAAAAACCCTCTAAATTCACAGCCTAGGAGCATCTACAGTTTTAGATGTCTCCTCCTTTGTATGAGCACAAAGTGTTCAGCAGAGTGGAGTGCTCCTCTTTCTGCCTTGAAGAGGCAATTAAAAGCTTGGCTGGAAACTGGCAGGGCAGGAACAATGGGAGTCTGAAGAACCACACAGCAGCAGGGGTTGGAAGGAACCTCTGGAGATTGAATCCAAGCCCCCTGCCATAGCAGGACCCCCTGGAGCAGGTCACCCAGGAACACATCCAGGTGGGTTTGGAATGCCTGCAGTGAAGGAGACTCCACAACCTCTCTGGGTAGCCTGCTCCAGGGCTCTGCCACCCTCAAAGTGAAGAAGGTTTTGTTTCTTATCTTTGTGGGAAATGATTTGTATTTGGTGTGCATTGTCCCTTGTCCTGCCCCTGGACACCACTGAAGTCTGGCTCCACCCTGCTGATGGATCAGCATTAATGAGCACCCCCCTCAGTCTCCTCTTCTTCAGGCTGAACAATCCCAGCTCTCTCAGCCTTTCCTCATAAGGGAGATGTCCCACCCCCTCAGCACCCCATCAAGTGTCCAGCAGGTCTAAGGAGGTTCTTCTCTCTCCCTCTGCTCTGCCCTAGTGAGACCACACCTGCAATACTGTGTCCAGTTCTGGGCTCCCCAGTTGGAGAGATGGAGACCTGCTGGAGAGAGTCCAACAGAGCCATGAAGATGATTAGGGGACCTGAGTATCTCTGCTATGAGGAGAGGCTGAGAGCTCTAGAGCTGTTTAGTCTGGAGAGGAGAAGGCTGAGAGGACATCTGATCAATGTCTATCAATATCTGAGGGGTGGGTGTCAGGATGAAGGTGGCAGGCTCTGTTTGGCATAGGCTGGCACACAGGAGGCTCCACCTCAACACAAGGAGACACCGCTTTAGTGTTGAGGGTGCTGAGCCCTGGAGCAGGCTGCCCAGAGAGGCTGGGGAGTCTCCTTCTCTGGAGGCTTTCAAGCCCCAGCTGGATGTGTTCCTGTGTGACCTGCCCTGGGTGATCTTACTCTGTCAGGGAGTTGGACTGGATGATTTCTAGAGGTCCTTTCCAGCCCCTAACCTTCTTTCATCATCATACTGGCTCTCTGGTAGACTCTCTAGTAGTTCTCTATCCGAGCACAAGCCCTGTGAGGAGAGGCTGAGGGAGCTGGGGTTGCTTAGCCTGGAGAAGAGGAGGCTCAGGGGAAACCTTCTTGCTCTCTACAGCTCCCTGAAGGGAGGTTGTAGCCAGGTGGGGGTTGGTCTCTTCTCCCAGGCAAGCAGCACCAGAACAAGAGGACACAGTCTGAAGCTGTGCCAGGGGAGGTTTAGGCTGGATGTTAGGAAGAAGTTCTTCCCAGCAAGAGAGACTGGCCAGGGAGGTGGTGGAGTCCCCATCCCTGAAGGTGTTTAGGAAGAGCCTGGATGAGGCACTTGATGCCATGGCTTAGTTAATTAGATGGTGTTGGATGATAGGTTGGACTGGATGATCTGGAAGGTCTCTTCCAACCTGGCTAATTCTATTCTACTGAACTGAGGAGCCCAGAACTGGATGCTGCTTTGGAAGCTCCACCCTTCACCAAAAAAATGCTGCTGGGCTTGGTGACTTATTGGAAGGCTACAATGGTTGCAAGTCTTTGTTTTGGGTTAAACTGCTCAGGATCTCAGGTAGTGATAGGACTAGGGGGAATGGAATGAAGCTGGAGGTGGGGAGGAAGTTCTTCCCCATGAGAGTGGTGAAGCCCTGGAAAGGGTTGTCCAGGGAGGTGGTTGAGGCTCTATCCCTGGAGGTGTTTAATCCCAGGCTGGATGAGGCTCTGGCCAGCCTGATCTAGTGTGGGGTGTCCCTGCCCATGGCAGGGGGATTGGAACTAGCTGATCCTTGTGATCCCTTCCACCCTGACTGATATTATGTTGCTATACTATGATGAAATTCCTTCCTTTCTGGTGGTCACAGCATCTTTTTTACAGGTAGAAACAGGTTTTATGTTCACATCTAGGCTCTGACACAGCTGCAGCTCAGCCACAAAAGGAGTGAAGTAAAAATAACGCAGCGTTTAGCCCTCTGAAACCACGACACAACCAACCTAAAGGAGGTTGTGATAAACAGCAGAGGGGATTTTACTGGGCTAAAATAGTGCAGCTGGAAAGTGCCAATCTGCAAGGTAGTGATAAAACTGAGCTAAAAAAAATACATGGAAGGCTAAAAATACAGCTCCTGAGATATTAATATTTATGTTGAACTTAGTGGCGGGGGGGGGGGGATGGCGGAAAAAATGCCCTGAGCAAATTTCCTGCTTAAACTTGCATGTCATAAAATACCTTCAAGGTAGGGTCTCAGACAGTACTTTGAGTCCACATTTAATGATATTAAAAGTAACAGAATAAATTACAGCTGAATCTCTGAAAAGTCTGGGAGTGCTGCCTGCGTTAGAGCTCAGTCTGAGGGAAGTCAGAAGGGACTCCACAGGCAGCTGCAGACATCAGGGTGAAAAGGATGAAGGGGAAATCAGAACCACTTCTGAATGTAGATGTTTTGCTCTGACTTCATCTTGTGAGAGAATAATTACAGGATGGTAAGGGTTGGAAGGGACCTCCAGGGATTGAGTCCAAACCCCCTGCCAGAGTAAGATCACCCAGGGTAGGCCACACAGGAACACATCCTCGTGGGTCTTGAAAGTTTCCAGAGAAGGAGACACCACAACCACTCTGGGCAGCCTGCTCCAGGCAGTAGAAGAGAAGGCTGAGAGAAAATACTAGTGGTTAGGTTCTGTGCAGTGGGTGTCTGGCCTGGAGAGCAGCGAGGCAGAGGGACCTGGGGGTACTGGTTAAGAGTAGGCTGAACATGAGCCAACAGTGTACCCAGGTGGCCAATGGCATCCTGGCCTGCATCAGGAAGAGTGTGGCCAGCAGGAGCAGGGAAATCCTTGTGACCTGTGCTCAGCACTGGTTAGGCCACACCTTGAGTCCTGTGGCCACTTCTGGGCCCCTCAGGTTAGGCAAGATGTTGAGTTGCTGGAAGGTATCCAGAGAAGGGCAAGAAAGCTGGGGAGGGGTCTGGAGCACAGCCCTGTGAGGAGAGGCTGAGGGAGCTGGGGTTGCTTAGCCTGGAGAAGAGGAGGCTCAGGGGAGACCTTCTTGCTGTCTGCAACTCCCTACAGGGAGGTTGTATCCAGGTGGGGGTTGGTCTCTTCTCCCAGGCAAGCAGCAGCAGAACAAGAGGACACAGTCTCAAGCTGTGCCAGGGGAGGTTTAGGCTGGAGGGGAGGAGAAAGTTCTTCCCAGCAAGAGAGCTTGCCCATTGGAATGTGCTGCCCAGGGAGGTGGTGGAGTCCCCATCCCTGGAGGTGTTTAGGACGAGCCAGGATGAGGCACTTGGTGCCATGGTTTAGTTGATGAGATGGTGTTGGGTGATAGGTTGGACTTGATCTCAAAGCTCTCTTCCAACTTGGTTAATTCTATTCTACTCTAAGCACCAGGGACAGATCCTACTGACCACTTAGTCAAAGGAGACTTCTGCATCATTGGTCCTGGTGGGGACCCAAAAATATTTCATGGTGGTGTTGTTTTTCCGTCTGAAACATCCTTCTTTACCTTCCTCTTGTTTCCTTTGGATCCTCTGTTTTGCTTATCCACTACTACAGACTTTTGTCTAACTTTCTCAGCTTCAGTGTACCTTGCCTTCAAACAAAAGGATCAGAAGTTGTAGAGCCCTACAAAAATAGGACTTGGGGAAAACAACCAAACAAATCACCCAGCACCAGAGTTTCTCAGCCCTCAAGGGGTCAGTCAGGCCCAAAATAGTGCTGAGAGCCTGACTGCTGCATTCATGGCTGTGTTATGAAACAGACAAATCTCATTTTCCTGTGCCTCCTTGGGATCCAAAGGCTCTGGTCACAGGATGTCACCAAATGACCCCTGGCGATCCTGCAGAGCTGAAAGAAGTTTTGCATCTGAGCCTTTGACACTCAGTCAGGAGTCAGGGGACTCAATGTCTCACACCTTCTAATGTAGTCTAATTCAGTTTCCAAATGAACCTTCTATGGCATGGCACAGACATAGGTACAGATGTGGATCACTCCAGGAAGGACACTGAGGTGCTGGAGTGTGTGCAGAGAAGAGCAATGAAGGTGGGGAGGGGTCTGGAGAGCAGGGATGGGGAGGAGCAGCTGAGGGAGCTGGGGGTGTTTAGTGTGGAGGAGGCTGAGGGAGACCTCATTGCTCTCTACAGCTCCCTGAGAGGAGGTTACAGTGAGATTGGCCTCTTCTCTCCTTTTATCACTTGATACTAGGGAGGAAATGGCCTGGAGTTTGCCCCAGCAGGGTTAGGCTGACTCTTGGAAAAAAATTTCTCTGCTGCAGGAGTGGTCAGGGATTGGCAGAGGCTGCCCAGGGAGCTGGTGGAGTCCCCATCCCTGGGAGCGTTCAAGCAATGTGTGGTCATGGTGCTGTGGGACATGGTTTAACGGCCATGGTGGGGTTGGGTTGATGGTTGGACTGCCTGATCTCAGAGGTCTTTTCCATCTTTCATGATTCTAGTGTGGGAGAATATTGATCTCTTGCTCAAAGGTCCTCATGAGCCTCAGCAAGAGTTGTAAGTCTGCGTGGCTGAAGGAGCCTTGTTCTTTGCTTTGTCTTGCCACAAGTCACTTTCTCACCAACCTGGGGTTAGTGGCATCCTCAGCCAAGAGGGTTTTTCTTCAGTTTGAGTTGCCTCTGTAGGCTGGAACAGCCTATGGGTATTTCCACACTGACAGCTCAAAGAGTACTGGGTATCTGTTACCCCCAACAGCAGTTCAGTCCTGCAGAATCTGCCTCCAGAGCTCTGGTGTCTCCCTCTTTGGGTTGCTGGCACTGGGTCCCTGTTGCTCTTCTGTCTGAAAGCAGACAATTTGGCTGCACTGACTGCTTCCACAAATGTGACAGAAATGCCAATTCTCTAGATGAAGCTTGCTGGAAACGTGGCACAGGCTGTGAGAGTTGGGCTGGAGAAGCCAGTTCTGGGGAGACCTTAGAGCAGCCTGCCAGTACCTGCAGGGGGCTGCAGGAGAGCTGGGGAGGGACTTCTGGAAAATACAATAGAATAAACTAGCTTGGAAGATCAGGTTCAAGGTCATCCAGTCCAACCTATCACCCAACACCATCTAATCAACTAAACCACGGCACCAAGCACCCCAGCCAGTCTCCTCCTAAAAAACCCCAGGGATGGGGACTCCACCACCTCCCTGGGCAGCACATTCCAGTGGCCAATCTCTTGCTGGGAAGAACTTCTTCCTAACATTGAGCCTAAATCTCCCCTGGTGCAGCTTGAGACTGTGTCCTCTTGTTCTGCTGCTGCTTGCCTGGGAGAAGAGACCAACCACCACCTGGCTACAACCTCCCTTCAAGGTGTTGTAGACAGCAAGAAGGTCTCCCCTGAGCTTCCTCCTCTCCAGGCTAAGCAACCCCAGCTCCCTCAGCCTCTCCTCACAGGGCTGTGCTCCAGACCCTCCCCAGCTTTCTTGCCCTTCTCTGGGCACGCTCAAGAGTCTCAATGTGATAGCACAAGAGGGATTGGATTGAAGCTGGAAGAGGGGAGTATTACACTGGAGATAAGGAAGAAATTTTTGGCAGTGAGGGTGGTGAGACAGTGGAACAGGTTGCCCAGGGAGGCTGTGGATGCCTCCTTCCTGGGGGTGTTCAAGGCCAGGCTGGATGAGGCCTTGAGCAGCCTGGGCTGGTGGGAGGTGTCCCTACCCACAGCAGGGGTTTGGAACTGGATGATCTTTAAGATCCCTTCCAGCCCAATCCATTCTGTGAGTAAAATTGAAAGCAAGGCTGTCTGAATGTTCTTCAGGAAGCATTCAGCTGGTTCTTGGAGGGTTGCAAGATGTGGCCCCCAGTGGTAGAACATCTCTGTTGAGATGATGCTGTTTAACTTAAGAGTGATTAGAAGATATTGCTAGTGATATTAATATCTAATTAGACTAAACTGATTTGTAATTAACTCCACAGGAGCACAAGAATGAGGCTTGCAGAATTCATTAGGACACTATTAGATGGGAGACATTTCTCTGTCTGGTTTAAAAGCCAAAGAGGGGGGGAAAAAACTGAAATCAAATCAATATGATGGTTTGGGGGAAGGCTTTGGTGTGTTGATGTCTTTAAGCTTCCCAGGCACATTCTGCTGTGGAAGAATCCTGTTCTTTCCTTTCCACCTCCTGATTTTACTGATTAGAATTAGAATAGACCAGGTTGGAAGAGACCTTCAAGATCATCCTGTCCAACCTATCATCCAACACCACCTCATCAACTAAACCATGGCACCAAGCACCCCATCAACTTGGAGCCCAACATGTATGAGGATTACCAGGCAGGATTTATCCTTCACCTGAATTCAAGAGTCTCCTAGTCCCTCAATAAATGTCCCTTAATTTGTCCTGTGTGAGATAATGACTGTTCAGGACCTTGGCAAGCCTGAAGGGTTGGGGTTGTGTTTGGGGGGGTGTGTTTGAGCTGTTCTGTTGGGCTGCTTTAACTTGCTAGGCATGACCTCCTTTACCTCTTGTGCAAAGAGCTAACAGTGGCTAGATGTCATTCCTATATTGAGCTGGGTTTAGGCCAAGTTCCACTGGGGTTTTGATGG
Organism: Melanerpes formicivorus; assembly: GCF_026170545.1. Lineage (NCBI taxonomy): Eukaryota > Metazoa > Chordata > Aves > Piciformes > Picidae > Melanerpes > Melanerpes formicivorus. Next base: position 1,434,107 of record NW_027142378.1, read on the forward strand.
CTTCTTCCTTTCACTGCTGACCTTCAGGATGTGCTGCAAACCCCTCCTTCTTGGCCAGCTTTTTCCTTTCTCTCTCCAACCCTCCTGGAATAGGATGGGATGGATATGTCTTCCTTTCTGTTTATTAAGGGGAAGCTTAATTGGCATTGTCTCAGCTGCAGCTGGAGGGATCACTGCACACAAGTGGGTAGATAGTTAAGAGGTACTTCAAGACATCTCTGTTGCTTTTGGAATCCCTTATTAGCTCTTGTAATTCTTCTCAGGCCCCCACGAGCTTCAAGGGACGTGCACAGTGCACACAGATGTCCTGATGGTCTTCCAGGGCCACCAGTGAAAGTCTGCTTGAGGGTTGCTCAGTTCCAGCTCTACATGGAAAGTGGTTGTAGAGCATCCCCAGTTCTGTGCCCTGCAATTAATTCTCACAGAAGTCATTCATTCACTGTTCATTAGCTGCAGTCATCCCAGCTCTCTGCTTCCTAGAAGCACTGCTTGTCTGGGTGGCTGTGGTGCAGAGGCATAATCTTCTCCCTGGAATAAGTAGTTGTGGAATCCTAAGATCACAGAATGCATTGGGTTGGAAGGACTCTCAGAGGTTGTCTTGTCCAACTCTCCTGCACTGAGCAGGGACATCTTGAACTAGGTAAGGTTGTTCAGGGCCTCATCAAGCTGGACCTTCAATGTCAGCAGGGGTGTAGCCTTCACCTTACTGGGAAGCCTGTTGCAGTGTGTCACTGCCCTAGAGTCATTAAGGCTGGGAAAGACCTCTGAGGTCCCCAGAGCCCAGCCATCAACCCAACACCACCATTCCCCCTAAACCATGTCCATCAGTGCCGTGTTTACATCCAGGGGTAGTGACTCTACCACTTCCCTGGGCAGTCTGTTCCAAGCCCTAACCACTTCTGGTGAAGAAACATTTCCTCATATCCAGCCTAAACCTCCCCTGGTCTCCCCTGAGCCTCCTCTTCTCCAGGCTAAGCAACCCCAGCTCCCTCAGCCTCTCCTCACAGGGCTGTGCTCCAGACCCCTCCCCAGCTTTGTTGTCCTTCTCTGGACACCTTCAAGAGTCTCAATGTCCTTCTAAAGCACCCCATCCAGTCTCTTCCTAAACACCTCCAGGGATGGTGACTCCACCACCTCCCTGGGCAGCACATTCCAATGGCCAATCTCTCTTGCTGGGAAGAACTTCTTCCTAACATCCAGCCTAAACTTCCCCTGGCACAGCTTGAGACTGTGTCCTCTTGTTCTGGTACTGGGTGCCTGGGAGAAGAGACCAACCCCCACCTGGCTACAACCTCCCTGCAGGGAGTTGTAGAGAGCAAGAAGGTCTCCCCTGAGCCTCCTCTTCTCCAGGCTAAGCAACCCCAGCTCCCTCAGCCTCTCCTCACAGGGCTGTGCTCCAGACCTCTTCCCAGCCTTGTTGCCCTTCTCTGGACACATTCAAGAGTCTCAATGTCCTTCTTAAACTGAGGGTCCCAGAACTGGACACAGGACTCAAGGTGTGGCCTAACCAGTGCTGAGCACAGGGCACAAGGACTTCCCTGCTCCTGCTGGCCACACTCTTCCTGATGCAGGCCAGGATGCCATTGGCCTGTTGGCCACCTGGGCACACTGCTGGCTCATGTTTAGGCAGCTGTCAGTCAGCACCCCCAGGTCCCTCTCTGTTTGGAAGCTCTCCAGCCACTCCGACCCCAGCCTGTAGCTCTGCATGGGGTTGCCATAGCCAAAGTGCAGCACTTGACACTTGGACTTGTTGAATGCCATCCTGTTGGCCTCTGCCCATCTGTCCAGTTGGTCGAGGTCCCCTGCAGAGCCTTTCTACCCTCTAACTGACCAACATCTGCTCCTAACTTGGTATCATCTGCAAACTTGCTGATGACTGACTTGACCCCCTCATCCAGTCAGGTTGGAGTCATCCATAGTGGCCTGGGGCAGAGACATTTCTGAGGGGAAGGGCTTCATCAAGTTTACAAACTCTGGGGTGATGACTCCATGAGCTACTTCTACAGGCTGATGTAGTGCCTTCAGTAATGGCCCTGGAGCTCAAGTTTTGAGATGCCAGGTAAGGCACTTAAAGAGAAGAATTGCTTTCCATAATTGAATGCTCATTTAGTTCTCCATTAGGAGCATTACTGCTGCTGTGACCCTGCATTGTGTGTGGTATTGATGGGGCTGGCAGTGAGACAGAGGCAAGAGCGTGCCCAGAAAGCTGTGTGGATGCATGGATGTGTCAAACCACATAGCTAGGGAGGTTCTCTAGAGGCAGTGATTAAACCAGGCTGCCCAGGGAGGTGGTGGTGCCATCATCCCTGAAGGTGGTCAGAAACACTGTAGACATGGCACTCTGGGAGGGGGGTTAATGGCTGGAGCCACTTCCCCTACAGAGACAGGCTGGGAGCACTGGGGCTCTTCAGCCTGCTCTTGAATCAGAGAATGGCAGCAGTTGGAAGAGGCATCTGGAGGTCTTCTAATCCAACATCTCTGCTACTGCAGGTGCACCAGTGAGTTTTTGCCTCTTTCAGGGACTCTGAGCAGCCTTCCAGTCCCTGAAGAGGGCTGCAGCAGAGCTGGGGAGGGACTTATCACAAGGGCTTGCGGTGATAGAATGAGGGGGAATGGGTTGAAGCTGGTATAAGGGAGATTTAGACTGGAGATTGGGAAGAAATTCCTGACAGTGAGGGTGGTGAGACACTGGAACAGGTTGCCCAGGGAGGCTGTGGATGTCTCCTCCTTGGAGGTGTTCAAGGCCAAGTTGGAGGAAGCTTTGAGCAACCTGGGCTGGTGGGAGGTGTCCCTGCCCATGGCAGAGGGGTTGAAACTGGGTGACCTTTATGGCCCCTTCCAACCTAACTCATTTTGTGAACCTATGACTTGATGAGCTGTTGCTGGTGCCATTTGTTAGCCATTGGAATGTGCTGCCCAGGGAGGTGGTGGAGTCCCCATCCCTGGAGGTGTTCAAGAGGGGATTGGACGTGGCACTTGGTGCCATGGTTTAGTCATGAGGTCTGTGGTGACAGGTTGGACTTGATGATCTCTGAGGTCTCTTCCAACCTTGATGATTCTGTGCCTGCTCTAGAGCAGTGACATTTGAGGTAATCCTGACTAGCTGAGGCTGTGGAAATGGCCTCACATTCTGGCTAGAGCACAATAATTCAGGGCAAAGCAGGCTAGCCTGCTCTTGGTAGTTAGATTATGATGGTGCTGCAAAGCTAACTCGATTTTGCCCTGCATTTAATGCTGCTGACATGGGATCCTTGGCCACTAATTATTTTTCCCTCCCCTCTTGCTGCTGTGTAGCTTTTTATTCTCCTGGACTTCCATTTTCTCTGGCCTGCATTCATCTTGTTGCCCTTCCTAGGGCTTTTTGTCATTCCTTCTGCTTACCTTCCCTGAGCTGCTTGTTGTGTTCCTTGGATTTATTTATTTTTTCCACCCTGCAAAACTAAAAATAGGCTTGAAAACGTTCAGAGAGGAGATCTGAGACCTGCACTGAGTTGCAGAATTGGAGGGGAGATGCTCTGTGGCCTATTTCTACTTGCAAATGCTCTTGCAGAATCACACAATCACCAAGGTTGGAAGTGACCTCAAAGATCCTCAAGTCCAACCTGTCACCACAGACCTCATGACTAAACCATGGCACCTCATGGTGCAGAGCTGCTCCAGCCCCCTGATCATCAGGCAGATGAGTGGCCTTGAGCACAGGCCCTATGAGGAGAGGCTGAGGGAGCTGGGATTGTTTAGCCTGGAGAAGAGGAGGCTCAGGAGTGACCTCATTGCCCTCTACAACTACCTGAAAGGTGGTTGTAGCCAGGAAGGGCTTGAGTCTCTTCTCCCAGGCAACCAGCACCAGAACAAGAGGACACAGTCTCAAGCTGTGCCAGGGGAGGTTTAGGCTGGAGGTGAGGAGAAAGTTCTTCACTGAGAGTAATTTGTCATTGGAATGTGCTGCCCAGGGAGGTGGTGGATTCCCCATCCCTGGAGGTGTTCAAGAGGAGATTGGATTGGTACTATGATACTGTGATCATCTTGGTCCTCCTCTAGGATCCACTCCAAAAGGTCCATGTCCTTTCTGTGTTGAGAGCTTCAGAGTTGGATGTGGTATTTCCAGGTGAGGTCTCACTAGAGCAGGGGCAGGGTGGTATCTATTAGTGTAACTTTCATGGCATCATAGAATCAATAAGGTTGGAAAAGATCTCAAAGATCCTCAAGTCCAGCCTGTCACTCAACACCTCATGATTAACGGAACCATAGCTTCAAGTGCCACATCCAATCCTTTTTTGAACACCCCCAGGGATGGGGACTCCACCACCTCCCTGGGCAGCACATTCCAATGGCCAACAACTCCCTCTGGGAAGAACTTTCTCCTCACCTCCAGCCTAAACCTCCCCTGGCACAGCTTGAGACTGTGTCCTCTTGTTCTGTTGCTGCTTGCCTGGGAGAAGAGACCAACCCCCTCCTGGCTACAACCTCCCTTCAGGGAGTTAGAGACAGCAAGAAGGTCTCCTTTGAGCCTCCTCTTCTTCAGGCTAAACAACCCCATCTCCCTCAGCCTCTCCTCACAGGACTTGTCCTTCTCTAGACATCCCAGAGTTCCAAGTGTATCTCCAAAGGCAGGTGGTAATATCTTCCTCTCCTAGATGCTGTAAGGAGCAGGTTGGAGTCATCCATAGCAGCCTGGGCCTTGGGCTCCAGACCCCTCCCCAGCCTCATTGCCCTTCTCTGGATACCTTCAAGTGTCTCGATGTCCTTCTTAAACTGAGGGGGCCCAGAACTGGACACAGCTGTCCAGCTGTGTAACTCAATTCTCATGTCCAGTTGTTTCCTTTGAGGCAAATACATAACAGATTAAAACCCCCCATATACCAGCACCTTCTTTAATACCTTGGTACTTTTCATCTGCTAAGATAAAATGGGAATAAGGAAAAGCAGGGGAATACAAAATCTATTCTGAGCACCATCCTTGAGGTTTGAGGCAAGAAATTGGTCGGGGGGGTGGGGAGGGGAGTGGGGAATGAAAATACAGAAACCACTTTGTTATGGCAGCAGCAATGGGATTTGACAATTTAATTCCTCTTCTCATCTTCCAGTGGCCAAATTGCCATGTGCTGGCTGGAGTTAAGCAGCTATAATTCATGGAGAGGAGGATTAGATGGGAGTGAAATGTGACTCAAGCCACCACCCTGGAGTTGCAGTGGAAAGTGTGTGTGTGTGGGGGGGAGTGTGGATAAAATATTGGGGATATCCACGAGCCACACTTTCAATTAAGGTGAAATCTGTCTTTGCTCCTCTGATAATTATCCCTATTTGGACAAAAAATGGAATTAATAATCACTCAAACACTGCCAGAAGCCCTTTGCTCTTGGATCAGAGAAGGGGTAGGGCTTGGAAGAGGCAGATGGAGACCTTCTAAGCCAAACCTCCCTGCTAATGCAGGTGCACCAGTGAGGTTTTGCCTCTTTTCCAATCCCTTTATTCTGTATCTTTTAATCTACTTCAATATCTTCCTCTTTTTTTTAACCCAATTTCATCTATTGAGGTTGGAGTAGATAATCACTAAGGTCCCTTCCAACCTAAGCCATTCTATTATGTCTTGTTTTAACCACTTTCCTGTAATTTTGTCACTTCACACAGAATTCACCAGGTTGGAAAAGAACTTTGAGATCATCAAGTCCAACCCATCATCCAACACCATCTGATCAACTAAACCATGGCTCCAAGTGCCTCATTCAGTCTGGTTTTAAACACCTCCAGGGATGGGGACTCCACCACCTCCCTGGGCAGCACATTCCAATGGCCAACAACTCTCTCTGGGAAGAACTTTCTCCTCACCTCCAGCCTAAACCTCCCCTGGCACAGCTTGAGACTGTGTCCTCTTGTTCTGGTGCTGCTTGCCTGGGAGAAGAGACCAACCCCCACCTGGCTACAACCTCCCTTCAGGGAGTTGGAGAGAGCAAGAAGGTCTCCCCTGAGCCTCCTTTTCTGCAGGCTAAGCAACCCCAGCTCCCTCAGCCTCTCCTCACAGGGCTGTGCTCCAGACCCCTCCCCAGCTTTGTTGCCCTTCCCTGGACACCTTCCAGCATCTCCACGTCTTTCCTAAACTGAGGGGCCCAGAACTGGACACAGGAAGGGGTTGGTCTCTTCTCCCAGGCACCCAGCACCAGAACAAGAGGTCACTGTCTCAAGCTGTGCCAGGGGAGGTTTAGTCTGGAGGTGAGGAGAAAGTTCTTCCCAGAGGGAGTTGTTAGCCATTGGAATGTGCTGCCCAGGGAGGTGGTGGAGTCCCCATCCCTGGAGGTGTTCAAGAGGGGATTTGATGTGGCACTTGGTGCCATGGTCTAGTCATGAGGTCTGTGGTGACAGGTTGGATTTGGTGATCTTTGAGGTCTCTTCCAGTCTTGGTGTTTCTGTGTGTGATTGTGTTACTGAAATGCAGCTCTGAGCTCTCCCTGGAGCCTTCTCTGCTCCATGCTGAGCAGCCCCAATTCTCTGAGCCTGTCTTGATAGCAAGGTTGCCTCTTGCCTTCCACTGTTGCTGCTGAACCCCACGCTAGGTAGGGTTAGTGCTTTAGAGAAGAGGAATAAAATTGCAGAGGGCTGATTGTGAGGCTGACAAGGAGAGGGCAGTCTGATGCCTGCAGTACATAAATGCATCAGTGGATTTCTTCACCAGAAGCTGGAGGCACTCCTCTGAAGGCTTATCTGCTAATGGCTACTGTCAGCTACAGTCCATCCATTTGCAGGGACCTCTTATCTGCTGTAAGGCAATTCTTAACAGTCACATTTTTGAGTGCTTCCTTCTCTCTGTTGCAAGGTCTGAGGTGCCAAAACACCATTTATCTGATTCTGTCATGCAGAAAGGGAGGCTACCAAGGAGGAAGAAGTAGTAGGGGAAGCCTGAAAGGGCCAATGAATTACAGAAACCCAGCATGGTGGTGGTTGGAAGACCAAGGAGGAAGAAGTAGTAGGGGAAGCCTGAAAGGGCCAATGAATTACAGAAACCCAGCATGGTGGTGGTTGGAAGACCCCTCTGGAGATCTAGTGCAACCCCCCTGCTAAATTGTGTCTTTTATACTGTAGTAGAGGTCAGAATTCATTGATGGTCTACTCAGCATCACCAAGGAGTCACAGAGCTGCTGCAGGCAGTGGATCATTTCCCTGTGAGGCCAGGCTGAGGGAGCTGGGGCTTGGAGTAGAGGAGCCTGAGGGCTGCCCTCATTGTTGGGGATAAAGATGTGCAGGGCTGGAGTCAGGCTCTGCCCAGGGATGTCCAAGCACAGCACAAGGGGCAAGGGCTGCAAGCTGGAGCAGAGGAGGTGCCAGGGGAACAGAAGGGAAAACCTTGCCCCTTTGAAGGTGCTGAGCCCTGGAGCAGGCTGCCCAGAGAGGTGGTCTCCTTCTCTGGAGACATTCAAAACCTACCTGGCTGTCATCTTGTGTGGATGTGGCACTTCAGGAGATGGTTTAGTGGCCCTGGTGGTGATGGGCTGGCAGTTGAACTCCATGATCTTCGCCTTTCAGAAGGCTCTTGTCACTTCCAGCTGAAATGACGCTGTGCTGGATGTCCTCAGCCTTGCTCTGCCAGCACCAAGCAGCCGAAATGCAGCTCTCCTGGGTACCTCTTTGTGCATGCTGCTCAGGTCCAGACTGCAAATGTCACAGCAGGGCACAGCTTGCCTGGCTAGTGTGCAATATTGGCATTAGCAAGATTACTGCTGGGCTGCAGAGAAATCTCACACTGATGGCTTGCTGCTTTTCCCTCTCTTTCTCTCTAAACAGTGATTTTCAGAGAACATCCCAAATTTCTTAGCTTTTTCTCCTTGTGCCTGAGCAACTCAATCTGTTTAACAGATTTGGTTTGGGGACAGAATGTACAATCCAGGCAGATGCTGGACTCTTCTTACTTTGCTGTTTTTGAGCCTTGAAGTAGGTTTTCAAGCCCCTTACTTTGAGAACTGGGCCACAAGTGTGGCCCACTGTTTTTTTCCCCCTTGGTTTTCAGTGTGTGTCCCCAGGCAGCCTAGCTCAAGAAGCAGAGATGAGTGAGAAGTGACCCAAGAAGTGGCTAGCACTTGATGGGAGAATGGTTGCTAGGTGAGCTTACTGTGCCAGCCAAGGGGAGGAAGGGACCTCTGAGGGTTATCAGCTTGAGTTGTTGTCTTCAAAGCTGCATCAGGTTGTTTAGGGTCTTATCCAGTCAAGGTTCTTAGACTCCCTAGGAATTAAGCCAAGGTGAAACCAGTAGATATCACAGAATGGTCTGGGTTGGAAGGGACCTCCAAAGCTCATCCAGTCCAACCCTCTCTGCAGTCAGCAGGGACATCCTCCACTAGATCAGGTTGCCCAGAGCTCTGTCCAGCCTCACCTTGAATACATCCAGGGATGGAGCCTCAACCACCTCCCTGGCAACCTGTTGCAGTGTTCCAGCAACCTCAAGGTGCAGAACTTGTTCCTCACATCCAATCTCCATCTGCTCTGCTCTCACGTCCAACCATTGTCCCTGGTCCTGTCCCTTCAGGTGTTTGGGAACAGCCCCTCTGTAGCTTTCTTGCAGCCCCCCTTCAGGCACTGGCAGGCTGCTATTAGGTCCCCCCAGAGTCTTCTCCAGGCTGAACATCCCCAACTTCCTCAGCCTGTCCTCCTAGAGGTGCTCCAGCCCTCTGATCATGTTCATGGCCCTCCTCTGCACAGTCTCCATCAGGTGCATGTCTTTCATGCATTGAGGGCAACAGACCTGGATGCCCTACTCCAAGTGAGGTCTTACTGGAGGAGATGAAAGTGGTAGAATCGCCTCTCTAGCAACTAAAATGATTTGCTTGATATTTATTTGTATTAGAACTAATCATAGTGGAGGTCATGATGAGGGTTTCTTTCCAGGAGAATGTTCATTGGAATGTGCTGCCCAGGGAGGTGGTGGAGTCCCCATCCCTGGAGGTGTTCGAGAGTATTGGATGTGGCACTTGGTGCCATGGTCTAGCAGTCCTGAGGTGTTGGGTGACAGATTGGACTTGATGATCTCTGAGGTCTTTTCCAACCTTGTTCATTCTATGATTTCCCTTTTAAAGGAGATTTTAGGAGAAAGAATAAGAACCTCTTTTTTTTTTTTCTCCCTAATAGCAGGAGCAGGGAAGTCAGTGTGCCCTGTGCTCAGCACTGGTTAGGCCACACCTTGAGTCCTGTGTCCAGTTCTGGGCTCCTCAGGTTAGGAAAGATGTTGAGTTGCTGGAAGGTGTCCAGAGAAGGGCAAGAAAGCTGGGGAGGGGTCTGGAGCACAGCCCTGTGAGGAGAGGCTGAGGGAGCTGGGGTTGCTTAGCCTGGAGAAGAGGAGGCTCAGGGGAGACCTTCTTGCTCTCTCCAACTCCCTGAAGGGAGGTTGTAGCCAGGTGGGGGTTGGTCTCTTCTCCCAGGCAAGCAGCAGCAGAACAAGAGGACACAGTCTGAAGCTATGCCAGGGGAAGTTTAGGCTGGATGTTAGGAAGGAGTTCTTCCCAGCAAGAGAGATTGGCCATTGGAATGTGCTGCCCAGGGAGGTGGTGGAGTCCCCATCCCTGGAGGTGTTTAGGAAGAGTCAGGATGAGGCACTTGGTGCCATGGTTTAGTTGATTAGGTGGTGTTGGATGTGATGATCTTGAAGGTCTCTTCCAACCTGGTCTGGTCCACTCTAGTCTATGAGTGTGTAAGGGAAAGGTGCATTGGGATCATCATTTCTTAAGGGGTTTTCATCTGCAAAACTGTTCTCTGGTGTTTAATTTAGCCCTTGAAATCCCATTCTGAGACAGAGTGGCTGTTTCAGTACCTAATGCACCTCTAGTTTTTACTGTTGCACCTTGGGGTGGGTTATTTAAGAAGGTGTTATTTAGATGGTGTTGGGTGATAGGTTGGACTCAATGATCTCAAAGGTCTTTTCCAGCCTGGTTCGTTCTATTCCATTCAACACCACTTGAAGTTCATACCAATATAGAATAGAGTAGAATAGAATAAACCAGGTTGGAAGAGACCTTCAAGATCATCGTGTCCAACCTATCATCCAACACCATCTAATCAACTAAACCATGGCACCAAGCACCCTATCAAGTCTCCTCCTGAACACCTCCAGTGACGGTGACTCCACCACCTCCCCAGGCAGCCCATTCCAATGGGCAATCACTCTCTCTGTGTAAAACTTCCTCCTGACCTCCAGCCTGAACTTCCCCTGGCGCAGCCTGAGACTGTGTCCTCTTGTTCTGGTGCTGGCTGCCTGGGAGAAGAGACCAACCCCCACCTGGCTACAGCCTCCCTTCAGGTAGTTGTAGAGAGCAGTAAGGTCACACCTGAGTCTCCTCCTCTCCAGGCTAAGCAACCCCAGCTCCCTCAGTCTCTCCTCACAGGGCTGTGTTCCAAGCCCCTCACCAACTTCGTTGCCATTCTCTGGACTCGGTCCAGCAAGTCAACCTCCTTCCTAAACTGAGGGGCCCAGAACTGAGGGGCCCAGAATATGATGCCCCTGGCACAGGAACACAAAGAATTTATACCAAGAGTAAGCCAAGAAAGGATTTAGAATTTAGAATAAACCAAACCAGGTTGGAAGAGACCTTCAAGATCATCGTGTCCAACCCATCAACCAATCCAACCCACCCAAACAGCTAACCCATGGCACCAAGCACCCCATCAATCTCCTCCTGAACACCTCCAGTGATGGTGACTCCACCACCTCCTTGGGCAGCACATTCCAATGGGCAATCACTCTTTCTGTATAGAACTTCTTCCTATCTTTTGGTTCTTCTCAATTACCAGGTTCTGCTTGGAACAATTGGGCTGAAAGTTTCTTCTGACCAAGCCTGAGCAGCCTGATGCCATTTTAGCTGCCTCTGACCCTTCATCTTTTATTGTATTTAATATGCAATTTTATGTTCATTCTCCCCCCACCCCCTTTTTATCTTTTCCTTCATCTTGTTTATACAGCAATTGCTCCCATGAATCATGCTGCCTGTGTCTGGGAGGTTGGGTGGAAAGGCTTCTAAAAATAAACCCCTTCTTTCTACTTTGTCACCATTTGATAGGAAACCTGGGCTGAGGAAGGGAAAAAGAAAGACAAAGGGAAAAGAGGTTTTCTTTACTCTCTCTTAAACCTCAGCAGTGATGTTGTTGACTCTCTGATGCTCACAGTGAGTCTGGTGGAGATGGTCTGGCAGAAAGCAGGATGAGGGGAAAGGAGGGGGGAAAAGATGATTTTGAGGGAGGGAGATGGCCTGGAACACATCCCATGGGACCAGGTCTGGTGGCTGCCCCAGGAGAAATCTGTGCTGTGGCCAGATCCCTGACAATGCTGGGAACAGAATAGAATTAACCAGGTTGGAAAAGACCTTTGAAATCATCCAGTCCAACCTATCACCCAACACCATCTAATCAACTAAACCATAGAATCAATAAGGTTGGAAAAGACCTCAAAGATCATCAAGTCCAACCTGTCACCCAACACCTCATGACTACTAAACCATGGCACCAAGTGCCACATCCAATCCCCTCTTGAACACCTCCAGGGATGGGGACTCCACCACCTCCCTGGGCAGCACATTCCAATGGCTAACAACTCTCTCTGGGAAGAACTTTCTCCTCACCTCGAGTCCTCCCAGCAGAGCTTCTTCTGGCCTTCCAGTACCTGAAGGGGGCTACAAGAAAGCTGGGGAGGGACTTCTGAGGGTGTCAGGGAGTGATAGGACTGGGGGGAATGGAGCAAACTAGAAATGGGTAGATTCAGCTTGGATGTTAGGAAGAAGTTGTTCCCCATGAGGGTGGTGAGAGACTGGCACAGGTTGCCCAGGGAGGTGGTGGAAGCCTCATCCCTGGAGGTTTTGAAGGCCAGGCTCGATGTGGCTGTGAGCAGCCTGATCATCTGGCCAGGATGGAAATGCTTCTGAAGAATTACCAGAGGTAGGGCAGCCAGCTCCACATCAAAGCTGCCCCTACCAAGAAAAACAGAAGGGTTATTGGTGGTGGTGATTCCCTTCTGAGACAGAGTCCTATTTATCAACCTGCCCCATCCCAAAGGGAATTCTGCTGCCTGGGGCCCAGCTTAGGGATGGGGCAAGAAAGCTTTGCACCCTGCTTCAGGCCACAGGTCAGTGCCTGTAATTGACCTTCCAGACAGGCAGTGATGAACTAGGGAAAAAATAGAGACTGGGGGCTCTCAAGAGGGACTTCAGGGCCCTGAGTTGACTGGTCAGGGGATTGGGAGCACAGGTAGTGTTCTCCTCCATCCTTCCTTTAGTGGGGACCAACCCAACCAGCTTGGGGAAGACCTATGAGACGAATTCCTGGGTTCTAGCTAGGCTGTGCCTTCAACAAGCATCTGCTGTGGAAGGTTCCACAGTGGTGTTCATGTTTGTGCTGCTGACAAAGCAGCACCTTTGAGTTTTAAGAATGGCTGCAAAAGACTGACAGTATTTGACCTTTCCTTGGGGGGTGCTTGAGCATTGGACCAAGCTGCCCAGAGGAGTTCTGGAGCCTCCTTTTCTGGAGCCTCCTTTTCTGGAGCCTCCTTTTCTGGAGCCTCCTTTTCTGGAGCCTCCTTTTCTGGAGCCTCCTTTTCTGGAGCCTCCTTTTCTGGAGCCTCCTTTTCTGGAGCCTCCTTTTACCTGCTCTAGGTGACCCTAGGCTCTGGCAAGATCTGGATGGACCAGATGATCTCTGGAGGTCCCTTCCAACCCCAACCAGGCTGTGATGAGTGAAGGCTGAGGGAAAAGGTGGTTGGTAGTAGTACTGCTTCCTGTCCTTAATTAGATGAGAACAAAAAAGGGAGGTGGTGGTAGTATCATAGTATCAGTCAGGGTTGGAAGGGACCACAAGGATCAGCTAGTTCCAACCCTCCTGCCATGGGCAGGGACACCCCACACTAGATCAGCCTGGCCAGAGCCTCATCCAGCCTGGGCTTAAACACCTCCAGGGATGGGGCCTTGACCACCTCCCTGGACAACCCATTCCAGGGCTTCACCACTCTCATGGGGAAGAACTTCCTCCTCACCTCCAGCCTCAATCTCCCCACCTCCAGCTTCATTCCATTCCCCCTAGTCCTATCACTACCTGATATCCTGAGCAGTCCCTCCCCAGCCTTCCTGTAGGCCCCTTCAGATACTGGAAGGCCACAATTAGGTCACCTCGGAGCCTTCTCTTCTGCAGACTGAACAGCCCCAACTCCTTCAGTCTGTCCTCACAGGAGAGGTGCTCCAGCCCTCTGCTCATCCTCCTGGCCCTTCTCTGGACACCTTCCAGTGTTCAGCAGTGGTTTGTTTTTTAATGATCTGGACAAAATAGAACTTGGGAGGGGGGCAGGGGGGGAGAAAAATGACCTTGCTGAAGGTCAGGAAATCAGCAGTTCAGCAAGAGCCAAGAAGTGCACTGAAGAAATAGATGTGTTGGAAGCCACTCAGATGCTGACCTTCAGCTGGAATAGTGGCAGATGATGCTTTTATTGGAGAGAAAAGGTTTTTCTCTTCTCCTGCATCAGATGCATTATCATAATCAGCATCAGTTAGCAGGCTCTGCTGACAAATATCACTCCTGACATTTCTAGACTTAGCCAGGTTTGAAGCACATAAAGAACAGACCTTGCCCCTCGTTGCTGTTGGAAGAAGGAACCAGCAGAGGGGAAGGAAAAATGTGTGGAAAGCTCCTTAATGAGTAGCTGAACTTTGAAGGTGCTTCCTCTTCAAGCAGTTGTTGGACATTTGGTGGTGTAGCTCCTGCAACTCCTGCTGGTTCCATGATTATGCAAACTGAGACCCCCTCACCCTGAATGCTGCCCCCAGCTCTGGTGTCTCCAGCATCAGCAGGACACAGAGCTGCTGGACTGCAGAGGAGGCTACAAAGCTGGTCCAAGGGCTGGAGCAGCTCTGCTGTGAGGCCAGGCTGAGGGAGCTGGGGGTGCTCAGCCTGGAGAACAGGGGAGCCCCAAACAGGACACAATAGTGCAGGTGTGCTCACCAGGGCAGAGCAGAGGGGAAGGAGACTTCCATCAAACTGCTGGGCACAGCTTGCTGTCCACCAGCACTGCAAGGTCTTTGTACACAGATGAACAATGTTTATCCAGTGTGCACCCAACAGAATCACAGGGTGTTAGGGGTTGGAAGGGACCCCTGGAGGCTGAATCCAACCTCAGTGCCAAAGCAGGATCTCCTAGGGCATATCACACAGGAACACATCCAGGTGGGGCTGGAAAGCCTCCAGAACAGGAGACTCCACAACCTCTCTGAGCAGCCTGCTCCAGGGCTCAGCACCCTCACAGCAAAGAGGTTTCTTCTCATGTTGAGGGTGGAGTCTGCTGTGTTCCAGCTTGTGCCCATTGTTCCTTGTCCTATCACAGGACACCACTGAACACAGCCTGGCACTTTCATCTTGCCCCCCATCCCTCAGGTATTTATAGACATTAAGGTGATTCCCTCTCAGCCTTCTCTTCTCCAAGCACTGCCTGTCCCTGCCTGAATCATGGCAGTGGCCTCAAAGAGATCTTCTGGAGAAACAGCTCTCTCCTACTCATCTGCAAATTGATTTCCTCCTCTCTTAGCTTCCTCTGCAGAACTTTTTCAGGTCATCCTGGAGTTTCAGTGAGAAAGGGAAGAGAGAAACATTGACCTCAGGGAAAAGCTCTATTGGAAATACAACCTGGACTCTGTTAAATCCTAGCTGGAAACCCCTGAGGTGCTGCTTAACAGAGGCTGTAGAAGCAAAGCCATGTTCTTCTCTTCTCTCCTGGTAAATACTTTATCACCAGGAGCAGGACTCTTCACAGTGCTGAACTGCAACTTCACTTCTAATTTCCTTTATGTTTTGCCTGATGACATTACACACAACAGTCAGGTCTGGGGAGAATAGAGCATCACCCAAATGCACAGAGACCTGTCTACACACCATCAATTGCAGCTCTGAGCCCTGGGCTTTGCCCCCACTCTCCCCTGCTCTGAGCCCTGGGCTTTGCCCCCACTCTCCCCTGCTCTGAGCCCTGGGCTTTGCCCCCACTCTCCCCTGCTCTGCTCTGAGCCCTGGGCTTTGCCCCCACTCTCCCCTGCTCTGCTCTGAGCCCTGGGCTTTGCCCCCACTCTCCCCTGCTCTGAGCCCTGGGCTTTGCCCCCACTCTCCCCTGCTCTGAGCCCTGGGCTTTGCCCCCACTCTGCTCTGCTCTGAGCCCTGGGCTTTGCCCCCACTCTCCCCTGCTCTGAGCCCTGGGCTTTGCCCCCACTCTCCCCTGCTCTGAGCCCTGGGCTTTGCCCCCACTCTCCCCTGCTCTGAGCCCTGGGCTTTGCCCCCACTCTCCCCTGCTCTGAGCCCTGGGCTTTGCCCCCACTCTCCCCTGCTCTGCAGCTTCATGTGGCAGGGGGAGGTTGGGGCAGGGTGTGAGGCAGGAGCATTGATGTTTGGGCAGCTCCATGTGGCAGGGGGAGGTTGGGGCAGGGTGTGAGGCAGGAGCATTGATGTTTGGGCAGCTCCATGTGGCAGGGGGAGGTTGGGGCAGGGTGTGAGGCAGGAGCATTCATGTTTGGGCAGCTCCATGTGGCAGGGGGAGGTTGGGGCAGGGTGTGAGGCAGGAGCATTGATGTTTGGGCAGCTTCATGGCCAAAGACAGTGTCTCTTTAACCTGCACTTCCAGAGACTTGCAGCATTTAAGACTTCTCCAACTGACTCCTGGGCTTCAAGCCCTCAGACACCTTACTTGGGAAGCTTTTATAGTCTTGAAACGTGAGCTGGGCTCAAGACTCTCTGGTGTGTAAGGGGCCAAGCTTGCTGTCAAACTTCACATGTGTAAGCCCAGAACATCTGACACTACACATGGTTTAGTGGCCATGGAGGTGTTGGGTTGGTAGTTGGACCTTCATAGAACCATAGAATGGTTGAGTTGAAAGCAACCTTAAAGGTCATCCACTTCCAACCCCCTGCCATAGACAAGGACACCTTTCACCAGCCCAGGTTGCTCAAGGCCTCATCCAGCCTTCAGGGAGGAAGCATCCACAACCTTTCTGGTCAGCCTGCTCCTATGTCTTCCCCATCCTGCCTATGAGGAACTTCTTCCTAATGATCTGAGAGGTCTTTTCCAACCTTAATGAGTCTATGCTTCTAATTCTCCTTTCTAGCACAAAGACACGGCAGGGAGGACAAAATTGTTTCTGCCATGGGAGGTTTAAGTTGGATACTAGGAAATGTTTCTTAACAGCAAGGGTGATCAAGCACTGGAACAGGCTGCCCAGGGAGGTGCTGGAGCCACCATCCCTGGAGGTGTTCCAAAGACTTGGTGTTGAGGGGCATGGTTTAGTGGTGGTGGTTTAGCAGCAGTGTTGGGATTGTGAGCTCTAGGTGAGGAGTTGGACTTGATCATCTCAGAGGTCACTGCCAGCCCCAACAGTTCTGTGACTTGCTTTTTATTCCACTCTAAATTCTGTCACTGAATAGGAAAGGGAGGTTTAGGCTGGATGTTGGGAAGAAATTCTTCATAGAAAGAGAGATGGGCCATAGGAATGTGCTGCCCAGGGAGGTGGTGGAGTCACCATCACTGGAGGTGTTTAGGAGGAGACTGGCTGGGGTGCTTGGTGCCATGGTTTAGTTGATTAGATGGTGCTGGCTGATAGGTTGGACTTGATGATCTCAAAAGTCTCTTCCAACCTGTCAGGCAGTGAGGCAAGGAGTGACAGCTGCTCAGAAAGGAGATGGATTTTGCCCTCTATGAATATCATGGAACCATTTGTTTTCAAAGGCAAACACCTGAACTACCTTCTTCATGCCTTGCTGAGCAGGGAGCAGAGTCACAGAATGGTCCAGGCCAGAAGGGACCTCCAAAGGTCATCCAGTCCAACCCACCCTGCAGTCAGCAGGGACATCCTCAACTACAGCAGGGTGCCCAGGGCCCTGTCAAGTCTCACCTTGAATATCTCCAGGGACAGAGCCTCAACCCCTCCTGGGGCAACATGTTCCAGTGTTTCATCACCCTCATAATGAAGAACTTCT
This sequence comes from Melanerpes formicivorus, assembly GCF_026170545.1. Taxonomy (NCBI): domain Eukaryota; kingdom Metazoa; phylum Chordata; class Aves; order Piciformes; family Picidae; genus Melanerpes; species Melanerpes formicivorus. The sequence continues at coordinate 1,451,069 of NW_027142378.1, forward strand.
TCCTGATATCCAACCTAAATCTTCCCTAGTTTGAAGCCATTGTCCCTGGTCCTGAACTTGCAGTCTCTCTCCATCCTTCTTGTAGCCACTTCAGGTACTGGCAGGCTGCTCTTAGGTCTCCCTGGAGCCTCCTCCTCTCCAGGCTGAACACTCCCAGCTCCCTCTGCCTGTCCTTGCAGCAGAGCTGCTCCAACCCCCTGATCATTTTTGTGGCTCTCCTCTGGACCCTCTCCATCAGCTCCATCTCCTTCCTATCCTGAGGGTTCTAGAGCTGTGCACAGGTGAGATCTCTCAAGCTCCCCCCAGGAGACAAATCCAGCCAGGAAACCATAGATGTCCTGCCCCCAGCTTCTGGGAACTTTGGTTTGTTGCAAGATGTTTCTGGAGTCGTTTCAGCGTTTTCCCTGTTTCTAGCTGTTCAGCTCACCAGATGAGCATCATTACTGCCAGAAAATTGCATTTCCTTCAAAGGACAATCAAATTACCCTTACCATCTCCTCCCCACCCTGCATCTGGAAGGATTAGGAAGGTGTAGAGTACAGCTCACTGTACCATCACCCCAGAACAATCCCATCTTCCTGCTCCTGCTTGCAGATTCCCCTTTCCAAATATGATAAAGAGTTTCCATTCACTGCTTGGCCATTCGAGCCATCCCTAAATGTAATTATCCTGCTAGCAGCACAGAGGGCTGTTAACTCCTGTGTTCTTGGCAAAGCCAGGGGCAGCAGCTGCCAGGTGCCCATCTCGGCTGACAGCCGGGGCTGCTGGGAGGGGCAGCTCTCACCTACGCTGCCAGGCTGCTGGTGCCACATCTCATTAACCTCTGCCTGGCCACAAAGGACACCTAATCAATCATTTCTTCTCAGGGTCCTCATCTTTTTTGGTACTTCTTGGGCTGAATAGCTATTCTTCTATTCTATTCCTCTCTAAGTGTGGTGGTGCTGACTTCTTATCAGGAGGTATAGAATCAGAAGTGTTTGAGTAGGAAAAGACCTTTCAGCTCACCCAGCCCAGCCATTCTCTAACTCCACCAACGCCAGGGCTAAGCCATGGCACTCAGCACCACATCTCTGCCTCTTAGAATACAATGAACCAGGTTGGAAAATACTTTTGAGATCATTAAGTCCAACCTATTGCCCAACACCATCTAATCAACTAAACCATGGCACCAAGTGCCTCATCCAGGCTCTTCCTATACACTTCTAGTGATGGGGACTCCACCACCTCCCTGGGCAGCACATTCCAATGGCCAACAACTCTCTCTGGGAAGAACTTTCTCCTCACCTCCAGCCTAAACCTCCCCTGGCACAGCTTCAGACTGTGTCCTCTTGTTCTGGTGCTGCTTGCCTGGGAGAAGAGACCAACCCCCACCTGGCTACAACCTCCCTGCAGGGAGCTGTAGAGAGCAAGAAGGTCTCCCCTGAACCTCCTCTTCTCCAGGCTCAGCAACCCCAGCTCCCTTAGCCTCTCCTCACAGGGCTGTGCTCCAGACCCCTCCCCAGCTTTCTTGCCCTTCTCTGGACACCTTCCAGCATCTCAACATCTTTCCTAAACTGAGGGTCCCAGAACTGGACACAGGACTCAAGGTGTGGCCTAACCAGTGCTGAGCACAGGAGCAGAACTCTTGGGAACACCTCCAGGGATGGGGATTCAGCCACCTCCCTGGGCAGTCTGTGCCAGGCTTGGAGAAGCCTTTTAGTGAAGCAGCTTTTTCTAACTTCCAACCTAAACCTCTCCTGGAGCAACTTGAGGCCATTTCCTTCCATCTTATCTTTATTACCAGGGAGAAGAGACCAACCCCCACCTCACTCCAACCTCCTTTCAGGGCGCTGTAGGGAGCCAGAAGCTCTCCCCTCAGCCTCCTTTCCTCCAGGCTAAACACCATAAGCTGAACAAGTTTCTAACACAATGGTTCCCATGGAAGTTCTCTTCCATAATGCACAGCCTGGGCAGGGTTTTCCCTTCCTCTCCATTAGGCTTTTGGATCCAGCCTGGCTGCAGGCAGGGAGGATGATTGCTGGACTTCCTAGCCTGCAGTTTCCAAAGGACTTCAAACTTTTGGTTTTAATAGCTCAGACATCTTGGCTTGGAAGTGGAACGAGCAGTAATAAGCAGCAATGAAAGCTGTCAGCTGAAAAGTTCTCTATGAAACCTCTTAAAAATCATGAAACCTGGGAGTGGTAGAACAGAGCTCTTGTTCCAGATGTGTCATGGAAGACTAAAGCCTGGAGAAGGATGTCAGCCCAAGCCACCACCACCAGCTTCCCCCTCCTGTCAGGGTAGAAGCAACGGAAAGCTGCCATGCTCTGAGAGGTCTTTAATCTTCCTGTGATTATCTGTCCAATTAAGGGGTTAAGAAGGTAAACATTCCTGCTCTGGATTGAAATTAATCCCAATTAATTAATGGGGATCTGAAATGACTTCTTTTTTTTTTCCCTTCATGTCAGAAATGATTCATTGGTGGGTGCAGGGCTGAGCAAATGGAAATGCCTCGGAGCTGAGACCAGGAGTTAAAGATGTCCCATAATTAACTTTGGTTTATGTCTCAAATACTTTAAAGTAATTAAATTCAGGGAAGTAATTTCCCTGTGTTGTTAAAACAAGTGATGTGCATGCTTGAAATGGCAGGAGGGCAATCAGTCTTCCACTGCAACAGCATCTCCAGCTTGATAAACACCAAACCATGGGCCTGTGGTTCTTCTTGCTTGACATTCATGGCCAGTTCTGGGCCCCTCAGTTCCAGAAGGACCTCAGGGAACTGCTTGAGAGAGTCCAGCCCAGAGGCACAGAGCTGCTGCAGGCAGTGGAACATCTCCCTCTGAGGCCAGGCTGAGGGAGCTGGGGCTTGGAGCAGAGGAGCCTGGGAGGGTGACCTTATTGCTGGGGAACAAGATGTGCAGGGCTGGAGCCAGGCTCTGCTCAGGGATGTCCAAGCACAGCACAAGGGGCAAGGGCTGCAAGCTGGAGCAGAGCAGGTGCCAGGGGAACAGAAGGGAAAAGTTTGTCCCTGTGAAGGTGTTAGTCCTGGAGCAGGCTGCCCAGGGAGGTTGTGGACTCATTCCAAACCCACCTGCATGCACTCCTGTGTGATGTGCTTTAGGTGCCCCTGCTCTAGCAGGGAGGTTGGACTGGATGATGTCTAGAGGTCCCTTCCAACCCCTAACATTCTGTGCTCCTGTGAAAGTGTCACCATACTCCATTTGCTGATCAGACACTCATCCCTCACTGGGCTGTAGGCTCAGAAAATTACTTCCAACCTCAAAGTGATGTCCAAGCACAGCACAAGGGGCAAGGGCTGCAAACTGGAGCAGAGGAGGTGCCAGGAGAGCAGAAGGGAAAACTTTGTCCCTGTGAGGGTGCTGAGGCCTGGAGCAGGCTGCCCAGAGAGGTGGCGGAGTCTGCTTCTGTGGAGACTTTCAAACCTCATGTAGTTGTGTTCCTGTGTGACCTGCCCTGGGTGCTCCTGCTCTGGCAGGGGGGTTGGACTGGATGAGCTTTGGAGTTCCCCTCCAATCCCACAATTCTATGAGGTTGCTGTCATCCTTGTGTTCCAGCAGGGCTGTGAGTGCAGGGTTCTGAGCTGTGCCTTTGCCTCCAGCAGGAGCAGGAGCTGACAGAAGCCAGTGACCTTCCACCATGAGGACCTTATTTAATAAAGGCACTTCTGTTTGTGTAGGCTGCTTAATATAATGCATGTTGCATGTGTTCCAACCAGGCATTAGCTGGGCTGAGTGCAGAGCTCCAGCAGCATGCTTACTGTCTCTTTCTTCTCTTTTACCTCCAGTTTGCAGCCATCCATTCAAATTAAAATCCTGCTCTGAAAGGGGCTGAACCTGTGCTTCCAAAGCAGTTGTCAGAAGGCAGCACAATGCAGGGGCTGAAAACCTGCACTGAATGTAAATGGGCTTGCTCCTGAGAACATCTCCAGGCTGCAGGAAGTGAAGGGATGCTTTGATTAGACATCTTGCTGTTGGGGGACAATTAAATGATTTAACAGAAGCCACATGAACCAGCACTAGCCATTAGGCAAGGGAAAGGAGGAACAGGGACATCAGGCAGCTGGGGAGTTGATCAGAATCTCTTGGGCTTGTGCTGCAGATGAGTAAGACGAAAACATTCCCAGCTGGTGTGGGTTCCTAAGTTATAAAGCTGTGCAAGCACTGGAATGTGTGAGCTTGGCTGAGCCTACAGAAGGAATCCTTGGAGCTCCCTTCCAGCTTCCCCCTCCCATTCAGCCAACATTCACAGAAAGGGAGGTCCAGCTGAAACCCAAGGATACCCAAAAGATGAATGGAGCTGAAGCCAGTCGGTGGCCACCCAGCAGTGCTGTCCCCCAGGGCTCAGTGCTGGGGCCAGTTCTCTTTAATGTCTTGGTCAATGAGCTGGGTGAGGGGGTTTAGACTCGAGGTGAGGAGGAAGTTCTTCACAGAGCGAGTCATTCGTCACTGGAATGTGCTGCCCAGGGAGGTGGTGGAGTCATCGTCCCTGGAGGTGTTCAAGAGGAGATTGGACGTGGCACTTGGTGCCATGGTCTAGTCATGAGGTCTGTGTTGATAGGTTGGACTCGATGATCCTCGAGGTTCTTTCCAACCTAAGTTATACTGTGATACTGTGATTGAGGCCACTAAGTTTGGAGGTGACACTAAACTGGATGGCAGTGTTGATCTGCTTGAGGGTAGGGAGGCTCTGCAGGGGCACCTGGCCAGGCTGGATCCATGGGATGATGTCAGCTGTATGAGGTTCATTCAGCAAGGCCAAGTGTTGAGTGCTGCACTTGGTCCCAACAACCCCATGGATGCTCCAGCCTTGGGGCAGAGCACCTGGAAACTGCCCATCAGAGAAAGACCTGGGGGTGCTGGTTGGCAGCTGTCTGAGCAGGGGTCAGAGTGTGACCAGGTGGCCAAAAAGGCCACCAGTATCCTGCCCTGGATCAGCAACAGCCTGGCCAGCAGGAGCAGGAGAGTGATTGTGCCTCAGTAGTCAGAACCGCTGAGACCAAACTGTGAGTGCTGGGTTCAATCTTGAGGCCCTTGCTATGAGAAAGGCATTTTGGTGCTAGAGCAGGTCCAGAGAAGGGCAAGGAAGCTGGAGAAGGGTCTGGAGAAGAGGGCTGGGGGGAGCAGCTGAGGGTGTTCAGTGTGGAGGAGAGGAGGAGGATGAGGAGGGGAGACCTTCTTGCTCTCTCCAGCTCCCTGAGAGGAGGTTGGAGTGAGGAGGGAGTTGGTCTCTTCCCCCTAGTATCAGGTGACAGGATGAGAGGGAAGGGCCTGAAATTGTGCCAGGGGAAGGTTAGCTTGGAGATGAGGAAGAAGTTCTTTGCTGCCAGAGTGATCAGGGATTGGCAGAGGCTGCCCAGGGAGGTGGTGGAGTCCCCATCCCTGGAGGTGTTCAGTAAACCTGTGGCCATGGTTTAGGGGCCATGGTGTTGAGCTGAAGCACTCCCTGTAAGAGAAGAACGAACATCTTCCTTGTATAGGATTTTGGGTTTGGTTTGGTTTGGTTTAGGGTTTTATTGGGGTTTGTTGGTGGGTTTTGTTTATCTTAGCAGCAGCAAATTTTCCCAGGGGAGCACCTTGAAAGCCTTCCCTCCATAAATTCCTTGGGTTTTCCCTGGTTGCTTTCAGTCCTGCCGTGATTGCTGGAGCTGCTAAGCATTAGATGGTCCTTCAGTGGCATCAGGCAGAGCTGCAGCTGCCTGCATCTGGGTTTACCTGCCCAGGAAACTGCCTCCATCCACTCTCAGGTAGCATTTATCATCTAGTTTTCATCAAGGTGTGCTCAGTTCCCTTGTGCTGATCATATTCTGCTGGGAGGGAAGTGGAGAGAATAAATGACTGATGCTGAATGGGGACTTAAATACTGCACCAGTGTGGGGCCAGTATAGCTGCTCTGCTGCAGCTATCTGTCAGTGCTTCCCAGTCCCTTCACTCCCAGGTCTGGCTTCTCTGTCCTTTAATCACAGAACCTCTTTGTGTTCAGTCTTCAATGGCTCTAGAAAGGTATTGAAGTGAAGAGAGGATGGAGAGGTGAGTCCATGGCAACCTCAGGAGGTTCAACAAGACCAACTGCAAGGTCCTGCAGCTGGGTCAGGGCAATCCTAAGCACTGATACAGTGCTTGAGAGCAGCCCTGAAGAAAAGGACGTGGGGGTGCTGGTGGAGAAGCTCAACAGGAGCCAGCAGTGAGCACTTGCAGCCCAGAGTGACAATCACATTCTGGGCTGCATAGCCAGCAGGTGGGGGGAGGTGATTCTCCCCCTCTGCTACACTCTGCTGAGACCACAGCTGGACGTCTGTGTCCAGTTCTGGAGTCTCTAATACAGGAAGGATCTGGAGGTGCTGGAAGGTGTCCAGAGAAGGGCCATGAGGATGAGCAGAGGGCTGGAGCTGCTCTGCTATGAGGACAGACTGAGAGAGTGGGGGTTGTGCAGTCTGAAGAGGAGAAGGCTTTGAGGAGACCTAATTGTGGCCTTCCAGTATCTTCAGGGGGCTCCAAGAAAGCTGGGGAGAGACTTTTTAGGGAGTCAGGGACGGGATAGGACTGGGGGGATGGAGCAGAACTAGAAATGGGTAGATTCAGCTTGGATGTTAGGAAGTTGTTCTTCCCCATGAGGGTGGTGAGAGACTGGCACAGGTTGCCCAGGGAGGTGCTGGAAGCCTCATCCCTGGAGGTTTTTGCAGCCAGGCTGGATGTGGCTGTGAGCAACCTGCTGTAGTGTGAGGTGTCCCTGCCCATGGCAGGGGGCTTGGGATTGGCTGATCCTTGAGGTCCCTTCCAACCCTGACAGTTCTGTGATTCTGTGATTTGTGTGTGTGGAAGTCATTTAATTGGACAGGTTGTTTCACTCCCCTTGTGTAGGATGAGATCATGAATCTCAGAATGGTAGGGGCTGGAAGAGACCTCTGGAGATCATCTAGATCAAGGACCCTGCTACATTGGGGTCACATAGAGCAGGTTGCCCAGGAGCATGGCCAGGTAGGTTTGGAAAGTCTCCCGGGAGAGTGACTCTACAACCTGTTCTCCACTAGATCAGGATGCTCAGAGCCTTGCCAGCCTCAGCTTGGTACCTCATCTTGGGCCTCAACCACCTCCCTGGGCAGCCTGTTGCAGTGTTCCACCACCCTCGTGGTGCAGAACTTGTTCCTGACATCCAATCTGAATCTGCTCTGCTCTAGTTTGAATCCACTGCCCCTCATCCTATCATTTGTCCCTACCTGTGCAACTAGAGGATCTTTAGGATGCTTCCAAGCCAAACCATTCTCTGATACTTCAGCTTTGGAAGAGACCAGGCTGCCTTGGCAGCTTGCCTGAGGTAAATACCATGGCAAAGAAGGAAAGATTGGTTTTAATTGGGTTCTTAATAGGCTTTTATCATTTGATGTGAGACTCCACACTTATCAAGTGTTGCTACCTTTCATAACCCCTGGAAATGGAAAGGCTCCAGTGTCCTAGTCTGCAGTTACTGACAGCATTGGAATGAGCTGTTGATGTATCCAGGTTTCAGAGGAGCCACCTGGTGTCCTGAGCTCCTGAATGGCTCAGAGCAGGGAATGCTTCTCCTTTTCACAGACTTATCTAATCATTTTGATTGGCAACAGACCTTTAAGATCAAGCCCAGCCATGATTTTTCTTCCAGGTTTCATATCCTCTCCCCATTTCTGGCAGAGCAGAGGCGTCCATGCATCCTGATGTCTCAACACTTGGGTGGAAACAAGGCTAATGAAGTCAGTATGGTTCTGTGAACAGGAAAGTGCCACATAAGGTGGCTGCAGTTAATAGACTCTCACCTTAGATGGGCTGGAAACAGGAGTTGCTGTGGTTTGGGGCTTGCAGCACACCTTCCTGGTCACTGAGTCCTAACCTGGGTAGCAGCTCTGCAGAGAAAGATTGAACTGGGGTCAGTTTGGGGCTCCTCACTTCAAAAAGGACATTGAGGGGCTGGAGTGGGGCCAGAGCAGGGCAACCTAACTAGAGAAGGGTCTGGAGAACAGGGCTGGGGAGGAGCAACTGAGGGAGCTGGGAGGTGTTCAGTGTGGAGAAGAGGAGGCTGAGGGAGACCTCATTGCTCTCTGCAACAACCTGAGGGGAGGTTGGTGTGAGGTGGGGGGTGGTCTCTCCTCCCTAGTAACAAGGGAAAGGACAAGAGGAACTGGTGTCAGGTTGCACCAGGGGAGGTTTAGGTTGGAGATTAAAAGGCACTTCTTGACTGAAAGGGTTCTTAAAGCCTGGCAGAGGCTGCCCAGGAAGGTGGCTGAATCCCCATCCCTGGAGGTATCTCAAAGAGATGTGATGCTGAGGGCCACAGCTTAGCCCCAGCCTTGGTAGGCCTGGCTGATGGTTGGACTGGGTGATCTTAAAGGCCTTTTTCCAACCCAAATGATCCTCTGGCTCTAGATTGCTGCCTCTGTGGCTATTACCTCTATACTGAATCAACTGGTTGCACTTTGCCCTCCTGTACAGAGCATTTCAGAAGGAGCTGAAATGGGAAACCAGCAGTGAAGACCTTTTAATTTCTGGTTGGTTGTTGCGGTGGGACTTTTTCCTTTGAAGAAGGCTTTGATGTCTGATTTGTGCAGCACACAAAGCAGCCACATAATGAGAGGTAAAAGGACTCATTGTCATTACTGCACTCCACTTAAGCAATAAAAACAGCTCCTGAAAACATGTGGGGGAAAGGATGTAAATAACACCTGAGATTGATGGAGTGGGTTGGGGTGGAAGGGACCTTAAAGACCACCCAGTTCCAACCCCCCTGCCACGGGCAGGGACACCTCCCATCAGCCCAGGTTGCTCAAGGTCTCATCCAGCCTGGCCTTGAACACTTCTACAGAGGGGGCATCCGCAGTGTCCCTGGGCAACCTGTTCCAGTGTCTCCCCACACTCACTGTGAAGAATTTGCCCTCCCCCCCGCCGCCCCCTGCCCTCCCCTCGCCGCCTCCTGCCCTCCCCCCCCGCCGCCCCCTGCCCTCCCCCCCCGCCGCCCCCTGCCCTCCCCCTCGCCGCCTCCTGCCCTCCCCCTCGCCGCCTCCTGCCCTCCCCCCTCGCCGCCTCCTGCCCTCCCCCTCGCCGCCCCCTGCCCTCCCCCTCGCCGCCCCCTGCCCTCCCCCTCGCCGCCCCCTGCCCTCCCCCCCGCCGCCCCCTGCCCTCCCCCCCGCCGCCCCCTGCCCTCCCCCCCGCCGCCCCCTGCCCTCCCCTCGCCGCCCCCTGCCCTCCCCCTCGCCGCCCCCTGCCCTCCCCCTCGCCGCCCCCTGCCCTCCCCCTCGCCGCCCCCTGCCCTCCCCCTCGCCGCCCCCTGCCCTCCCCCTCGCCGCCCCCTGCCCTCCCCCTCGCCGCCCCCTGCCCTCCCCCTCGCCGCCCCCTGCCCTCCCCCTCGCCGCCCCCTGCCCTCCCCCTCGCCGCCCCCTGCCCTCCCCCCCGCCGCCCCCTGCCCTCCCCCTCGCCGCCCCCTGCCCTCCCCCTCGCCGCCCCCTGCCCTCCCCTCGCCGCCCCCTGCCCTCCCCTCGCCGCCTCCTGCCCTCCCCTCGCCGCCTCCTGCCCTCCCCTCGCCGCCTCCTGCCCTCCCCCTCGCCGCCTCCTGCCCTCCCCCTCGCCGCCTCCTGCCCTCCCCCTCGCCGCCTCCTGCCCTCCCCCTCGACGCCTCCTGCCCTCCCCTCGACGCCTCCTGCCCTTCCCCAGCTTCAGTCCATTCCCTCTCATCCAATCACTCCCAGCCCTTGTCAAAAGTCCTTCCCCAGCTTTCTTGCAGCCCCTTCAGGTACTGGAAGGCCAATCTGAGGTCTCCCTGGAGCCTTCTATTCTCCCTCCTGAACAGCCCTAATTAGTATTTCCCTGTGTCCCCATCCAAGGGTCCTTCAGTCCTGCTGCAGTCTGGGGTAACGTTTTCTGGGAGAATTTATGTGGTCCAGTGGTTGCCAAGACAAATCCCACTCCAGCCATCAGGAATCAGGCTTCAATGGATGGATTGGGCTCCATTGAAATGTTTCTCATCACTGAGTGGCCTGGATTTGTAGTTTCCCTTTTTAATGAGGTTTGAAACCTAGATCTCATCCACTTGTGCTAGGCCCAGGGCCAACAAGGCACCTGGGACAGCTTGCTGAAGTACCTTCCTCTGCCCTTAATGCTCTCACTCCTTATTTCAATAGGGGGGAAAAACCACCTCTGCCCTGCCCTAATTTTGGGGTCGTTCTGTTGGGTTTTTCCTCCTTTGGCAGAGTGCTTTTTGCCTGCAGCATTGCAGGCCCAAAACAATGCAAGGGTGTCAAAGCCCAGATAAGTTGGAGGAGGAATTAATGCTCTCCCCCCACCCCCCTCTGACGTTAATTTGGGTGGAATTGTGACTCCAAGTGGAAAAGCTTGGCTCTGAGCGTGGAATACCAACCCCTCAGCAGGGCTGGAGTGGCAGCAGTGGGGAGCCATGTCCCCAGTGTGCCTGGAATAGCAAGTGACAGCCGTGGGGTGGGGGGCTGCACTGGCACAGTGTGGGAAAAAGAAGGAACAAAAGCTCCTCAGGCTTGGAGCTTGTGGGGCATTCACACAGCTTAATGAGGGAGGAATCCATACCTCCATACATTTGCATGTTGCTGCAGAGAGCCCAGGTCATACCCACCAGACTGGCACTAATATTTTGTGGTGGGTCTCCAAGTTCTCAGTCATGAGAGAGTAGCTCCAGCTGGCTCTGTAATGTAGTTGCTTCCTTTTGTGTCCTCTGCTGGCCTGGGAATAGCTCAGGCAGGCTGGGGCAGTTCTCTCTGCATCCCTGCTGGCTCAGAGATATCCAACAGTATGAGATTGAACACATCCAAGTGCCAGGTGCTGCACATTGGCCACAGCAGCCCCATGCAGTGCTACAGGCTGGGGTCAGAGTGGCTAAGAGCAGCCAGGCAGAGAGGGACCTGGGGGCAGCGGAACATAAGCCAGCAGTATGCCCAGGCAGCCAGGAGGGCCAATGGCATCCTGGCCTGGATCAGGAAGAGTGTGGCCAGCAGGAGCAGGGAAGTCCTTGTGCACTGTGCTCAGCACTGGTTAGGCCACACCTTGAGTCCTGTGTCCAGTCCTGGGATCCTCAGTTTAGGCAAGATGTTGAGTTGCTGGAAGGTGTCCAGAGAAGGGCAGGAAAGCTGGGGAGGGGTCTGGAGCACAGCCCTGTGAGGAGAGGCTGAGGGAGCTGGGGTTGCTTAGCCTGGAGAAGAGGAGGCTCAGGGGAGACCTTCTTGCTCTCTACAGCTCCCTGCAGGGAGGTTGTAGCCAGGTGGGGGTTGGTCTCTTTTCCCAGGCACCCAGCACCAGAACAAGAGGACACAGTCTCAAGCTGTACCAGGGGAGGATTAGGCTGGATGTTAGGAAAAAGTTCTTCCTAGAGAGTGTTGTTTGCCATTGGAATGTGCTGCCCAGGGAGGTGGTGGAGTCCCTATCCCTGGAGGTGTTTAGGAGGAGACTTGATGGGGTGCTTGGTTGCATGGTTTAGTTGATTAGATGGTGTTGGATGATGGGTTGAGTGTGATGATCTTGAAGGTCTCTTCCAACCTGGTCTGGTCCATTCTATTCTATTAGTGTGTGAGGGAAAGGTGCATTGGGATCATCATTTCTTAAGGGGTTTTCATCTGCAAAACTGTTCTCTGGTGTTTAATTTAGCCCTTGAAATCCCATTCTGACACAGAGTGGCTGTTTCAGTACCTAGTGCACCTCCAGTTTTCACTGTTGCACCTTGGGGTGGGTTATTTTGGTTGTTTGTATGAGTGCTGCAAGGCTTTTGGTGCTGCTTAGCCATGTGAAAGGTGATAGGATTGCAGAGGATGAGCAAGATGAAAGTGGAAAGATTTGTGGGGTTGGAGCACCTCTGCTATGAGGAAAGACTGAGGGAGCTGGGGGTGTTCAGCCTGGAGAAGAGGAGGGCTCCAGGGAGACCTTAGAGCTGCCTGCCAGCACCTGAAGAGGCTGCAAGAAGGCTGCAGAGGGACTGTTTGCAAAGGGCTGCAGGGAGAGGATGAGAAACAGTGGTTTGAAATGGGAGCAGAGCAGATTGAGATTGGATGTGAAGAACAATTTCTGCATGATGAGGCTGCTGGAACACTGCAAGAGGTTGCCCAGGGAGGTGGTTGAGGCCACATACCTGGAGATATTCAAGGTGAGGCTCAACAAGACTCTTAGCAACCTGATCTAGTTGAGGATGTCCCTGCTGACTGCTGGGGAGGGTTGGACTGGATGACCTTGGAGGTCCCTTCCCAACCCAGACCATTCCATGGTGCTGTGGAGCAAAAAGAAAGAGAGGAAGAGCTGCAGGTTTCTATTTAGAGCATGACCCTGACTCTTTTTCTGCAGGTAAAGGATAATGATGTTGTAGCTCAACAACCCAGCCCTTCAGAGGTCTTCCACTGCAGATCTTATGGGTGGGAGGCATCAGGATGGGGCTGGGCTCTTCTCAGTGGTGAGAGCCACAGAGCTGCTGCAGGCAGTGGAACATCTTCCTGTTGGGCCAGGCTGAGGGAGCTGGGAGCAGAGGAGCCTGAGGGCTGCCCTTATTGCTGGGGATCAAGATGTGCAGGGCTGGAGCCAGGCTCTGCTCAGGGATGTCCAAGCACAGCACAAGGGGCACTGGGGGCAAGCTGGAGCAGAGGAGGTGCCAGGAGAGCAGAAAGGAAAAGTTTGTCCCTGTGAAGGTGCTGAGGCCTGGAGCAGGCTGCCCAGAGAGGTTGTGGACTTATTCCAAACCCACCTGGATGCATTCCTATGTGATGTGCTTTAGGTGCCCCTGCTCTAGCAGGGAGGTTGGGTTGGATGATGCCTAGAGGACCTTTCCACCATTCTGTGCTCCTGTGAAAGTGTCACCATGCTCCATTTGCTGATCAGACACTCATCCCTCACTGGGCTGTAGGCTCAGAAAATGACTTCTAACCTCAGGCTGAGAAAGGAGTCCAGCTCCTGGAGTTGCAGCAGCCTGGATGCTCCCACTTAGACATTTTCCTGATGTGGTGGTTTGGGTTTGTTGTGTTTTGTTGTTCCCCACTGTTCCTTCTTGTTTTCTGGGCCCCTTCAGGCACACAAGGAATTGGCAATTCTGATTTCTTTCTTTTGAGTGTAGCTGAAGTGTTTTCAGCAGAGCTCCTGCGTTCCTTGGGAACTGAGCTGTCTGCTTGCTTCAAGCTGGAGTTCACCTCCTGACATGCAACTGCTGAACAGTTCCTCATTGTCTGTGCAGCAGCAGGCTGTTGTAATTGGAAGTAATGAGCCAAACAAGCTGCTCTGAACTATTCCAAGGGACATGCTCAGAGGCTTGCTTAGAGCCTCTGCCCTGGTGAGACCTCATCTTGAGTACTGCATTCAGTTTTGGGCTCCCCAGTTCAGGAGGGACAGGGATCTGCTGGAGAGAGTCCAGCAGAGGGCTATGAGGATGATGAGGGGACTGGAGCACTGCCTGGTGAGGAGAGGCTGAGGGACCTGGGGCTTTTTTGTCTGGAGAAGAGAAGTTTAAGAGAGGATTTAAATGTTCATAAATATCTGAGGGCTGGGGGTCAGCAGGGAGGGGACAGGTTCTGCTCACTCACTCCCTGGGGTAGGACAAGGAGCAATGGATGTAAGCTGCAGCACAGGAGGTTCCACCTCAACACAAAGAGGTGAGGAGAAAGTTCTTCCCAGAGAGAGTTGTTGGCCATTGGAATGTGCTGCCCAGGGAGGTGGTGGAATCCCCATCCCTGGAGGTGTTCAAGAGGGGATTGGATGTGGCACTTGGTGCCATGGTTTAGTAGTCATGAGGTGTTGGGTGACAGGTTGGACTTGATGATCTTTGAGGTCTTTTCCAACCTTGTTGATTCTATGATTCTAAGGGGGAACTTCTTTACTGTAAGGGTCACAGAGCACTGGAGCAGGCTGCCCAGAGAGGTCGTGGAGTCTCTTTCTCTGGAGACTTTCCAGCCCTGTCTGGATGTGTTCCTCTGTGACCTGAGCTAGATTGTATGGTCCTACTCTGGCAGGGGGGTTGGACTCCATGATCTCTTTGGGTCCCTTCCAACCCCTGACATCCTGTGAGCCTGTGAAATTGTGGAGGGTTTGTTTTTAGTATTCATGCCTACCACACTGATGAATGTTAAACAGAGTGGGGGGGACAAAAAGGAATTCCTTGGTCTTTGAAGGCTTGAGGTGGTTTTAACAGGGGGGGGTTGGCATCCAAAGAAGCTGTGGGGACACTGCTGCAAATGGAAGCCTTGTCTTGTAGTTAGCCCTGTGACAGCCTGCACAGCAATGCCAACAGAATCAGAGAATTGGTTTGGTTTCAGCAGGCCTCTAACCTTCATCCAGTCCAACCTGCAACCCCACCATGGCCATTAAAGCAGGTCCCAAAGTGTCCTCTCACAGAATCACCAGGGTTGGAAGAGACCTCAGAGATCATCAAGTCCAACCTGTCACCCAGCTCCTTATGAGCACTAAACCATGGCACCAAGTGCCACGTCCAATCCCCTCTTGAACACCTCCAGGGATGGGGACTCCACCACCTCCCTGGGCAGCACATTCCAATGGCCAACAACTCTCTCTGGGAAGAACTTTCTCCTCACCTCCAGCCTAAACCTCCCCTGGCACAGCTTCAGACTGTGTCCTCTTTTTCTGGTGCTCCTTACCTGGGAGAAGAGACCAACCTCCTCCTCACTACAGCCTCCCTGCAGGGAGTTGCAGACAGCAAGAAGGTCTCCCCTGAGCCTCCTCTTCTCCAGGCTAAGCAACCCCAGCTCCCTCAGCCTCTCCTTATAGGGCTTGTGGTCAAGGCCTCTCCCCAGCCTCATTGCCCTTCTCTGGACATTTCCTGAACACCTCCAGGGTTTGGGACCCCACCACCTCCCTGGGCAGCCTCTTCCAACCCCTGACCACTCTTGCAGCAAAGACATTTTTCCTCCTCTGCAACCTAACCCTCCCCTGGCACAATTTCAGGTCATTTCCTTTCCTTCTATCACCTGAGACTAGGGAAAAAAGCCCAAGCCTCACTTCACTGCAACCTCCTTTTCAGGTCAGGGAAATGATTTTCTTTGCCATCAGAGCTTTTGGGCGAGTGGCTGCTTCCGTGTGGGTGTCACTGATCTGCTCAGCAAAGAACTTCAGATGGCTGCATGACTTAGAAACATACCTCACCAACTGACTTTATTTTCAGGCACATGTTTCCCCTCCTCTCCTCTTTCCCAGGAAGCAATCACCTGCTTGAACAATTTAGAGCACTCAGTGAGCAAGAAATAGGGAAGGTGCCCTCTCGCCTGCTCCTTCAGCTCCTCACCTGCTGTTGCAGAGCACACTTTGT
Organism: Melanerpes formicivorus; assembly: GCF_026170545.1. Classification (NCBI taxonomy): domain Eukaryota; kingdom Metazoa; phylum Chordata; class Aves; order Piciformes; family Picidae; genus Melanerpes; species Melanerpes formicivorus. The sequence continues at coordinate 1,466,345 of NW_027142378.1, forward strand.
GCCTCTGCTATCTCCACTGGGAGCTGGATGAGCACAGCTGAAGGTGAAGGCAGGAAGGAAATGAGGACAGGAAATGGACCTTTTTCATAACTTCTAACCTGCTTTTTTTTGGTAATCCTCAGCTGCATTGCTCTCCAGATTGCCTGCAACTGATGCCTTTTGCCTTGGTAGCTACCAAATGCTTTCCCTGTAGCCATGGAGCTCATCCTCAGGGTACTTTCTACTTTTGAATGGTTATTGAATCATAGAATCAATAAGGTTGGAAGAGACCTCAGAGACCATCAAGTCCAACCTGTCACCCAACACCTCATGACTAGACCATGGCACCAAATGCCACTTCCAATCCCCTCTTGAACACCTCCAGGGATGGGGACTCCACCACCTCCCTGGGCAGCACATTCCAATGACCAATCTCTCTTGCTGGGAAGAACTTCTTCCTAACATCCAGCCTAAATCTCCCCTGGTGCAGCTTGAGACTGCATCCTCTTGTTCTGGTGCTGCTTGCCTGGGAGAAGAGACCAACCCCCACCTGGCTACAACCTCCCTGCAGGGAGTTGGAGACAGCAAGAAGGTCTCCCCTGAGCCTCCTCTTCTCCAGGCTAAGCAACCCCAGCTCCCTCAGCCTCTCCTCACAGGGCTGTGCTCCAGACCCCTCCCCAGCTTTGTTGCCGTTCTCTGGACACCTTCCAGCAACTCAACATCTTTCCTAAACTGAGGGCCCCAGTTTGTTTGAAATATCTGTAACTGTCAAAGAACCTTTACAAGCAAAGCTGGCTGCAGATGGTTTCACTACAGTGGTCTGGTGATGATAGATTAGTTTGGAAGCCTCACTTCCCCCATCAGACGACCAGCCCCAGGTGATCAGCGGCCTGGAGCACCTCCTGTATGGGAACAGGCTGAGAGTTGGGGCTGTACAGCCTGGAGAAGAGAAGGCTCTGGAGAGACCTTAGAGGAGCCTTCCAGTACCTGAAGGGTACCTAAAAGAAAGCTGAGAAGGGATTTTGTTACAAGGGCTGGGAGTGCTGGCATGCAAATGGATTTAAGGTGGGACAGGATAGACTTAGACTGGAGATTAGGAAGAAATTCTTTACAGTGAGGGTGAGGAGACTCTGGCACAGGTTGCCCAGGGAGGCTGTGGATGCCTTCTCCCTGGAGATGTTCAAGGCCAGGCTGGATGAGGCCCTGAGCTACCTGGGCTGGTGGGAGGTGTCCCTGCCCATGGCAGGGGGTTGGAACTGGAAGAGCTTTGAAGGCCCTTTCCAACCCAACCCATTCTGTGTTCCTCTGAATGTGTTGGCATTTGGGCATTGTGCAAGCTATGTTATTTAAGTCAGGGTTTGAGAGTCCTCTTCTGGCCTCACAAATGATTCTATGTAAAGTGGAATAACCTCAGCAGTTAGGGAATGCTTCTCTGGCTTTTGTGCTTTTCTTCCTTTTCTTTTCTTCCTATCAGTACATAGCTGCTGTCTGGAATACTTTTACAGGAGATAAGAGTTCCAGGTCCCTCTGCTGCCTATAGGGAAGAAAGCTTCTGTGAAGTCTCTTGTGACTGCTTTAATTCTTCAAACCTCACCTCTCATGCTCAACTTCCATAGGAGAACAGAGCACAAGGGTCTCTGCTCTGGAAGGGTTTATCAGGCTGAGTACTTAGAATCACAGAATTGTCAGGGTTGGAAGGGACCTCAAGGCTCAGCCAGTCCCAACCCCTCCTGCCATGGGCAGGGACACCTCACACTACAGCAGGTTGCTCACAGCCACATCCAGCCTGGCCTTCAACACTTCCAGGCATGAGGCTTCTACCACCTCCCTGGGCAACCTGTGCCAGCCTCTCACCCCCCTCATGGGGAAGAACTTCTTTCTGACATCCACTCTGCATCTACCCATTTCTACTTCCTGCAAAGAGAGCAGAGAGCAATCTAGTTGGTAAAGCCCTGCTAGGGCTCAGTCTAAGATTAGAGCTTCATCCGTGAGCAAATCCCAAAGCAGAACTTCAGGTACCCTGAGAGCTTTAATTTTGGCAGCAGAGAGCTGTGCAGGCTGCAGACAGGAGTAGGCAGCAGCCAAGGAGGTATTTCAAGCCTCTGCATTCTGGGTTTTGCTTCCTCAATCCTGGCTGTGTCCCACTTTAGACTCCAGCACCCTTTTTGCAATGTCACCTCTAAACCCCAGCTCTCAAAGGTGGGGCTCTGTGAGAGTCTCAGTCTGTCCCTGGGTTCAGCAGCAATCTGCTCTCTGTCTCTGAGTGCTGCAGTTTGGGGGGGGGGGGATGCTAAATCTTCCTGAAAAGCACGAGACAAGCACTTACATAACCCTGCCTTTCAGAAAAGAAGGCTTAGTTGTGCAAGAAACTCACTGCAAGGAGGACATTGAGGGGTTGGAGCAGCTCCAGAGAAGGGCAACCAAGCTGGGGAAGGGTCTGGGGAACAGGGCTGGGGAGGAGCAGCTGAGGGAGCTGGGGGTGTTCAGTGTGGAGAAGAGGAGGCTGAGGGAGACCTCATTGCTCTCTCCAGCTCCCTGAGAGGAGGCTGCAGGGAGCTGGGGTTGGTCTCCTCTCCCTATTTTCAGACCAAGAGGAAGTGGCCTGAAATTGTGCCAGGAGGGGGTTAGGTTGGAGATGAAGAAAACTTTCTTTGCTGCAGGAGTGGTCAGGGCCTGGCAGAGGCTGCCCAGGGAGGTGGTGGAATCCCCATGCCTGGAGGTGTTCAGAAAGGTGTAGCTGTGGCACTTGGGGCCGTGGTGGGGGTGGGTTGGTGGTTGGTCTGGATGCTCTGGGAGAGCTTTTCCAACCAAACCAATCCTATGAACCTGTGAAACCTGAGATCATTTGATGCTTCTTAGGTAGCCCCAAAATCAAGTCAGTAGGACTGCCTTTGGTGTCCAGGGGTCCCTGCACAATGCTCCTGAGGGTAAGGGATTATCTATATCGTGTTTGGGTGGTGCAGAGGGTGCCAGTGTGGACAGGCCAAGGTTGGGTGGTGAAGGATGGCACTGGAGAGCCCTTTGTGCAGAGTGCTGGAGCTGCAGAGCGTTGGCTCCCCTGCAGCAGGCAGCAAGAACATGTCAAGTGGGCTTTGATATCTTCAGGCAGTGCTGCTAGACTGCAGCAAAGCCAGAGCCTGACAACAGGGCTGACAAACCTCATCTGGTTCTGAGGAAGGACCTGACTAAACCACTCTGTGAAATACACTGTGAGGGGGAGTGGGGATAAACTCTGCCTGTTGAAGGGCAGAGTAGGGCAAGTGTCTGTGCTCAGGGCTTGTTCTGGCTTCCTCACTTCAAGAGAGACAGGGAGCTGCTGGAGAAAGTCCAAAGGAAGCCACAAAGATGCTGAGGGGCCTGGAGCATCTCTGTGAGGAGCAGAGGCTGAGAGCCCTGGGGCTGTTGAGCCTGGAGAAGAGCAGCCTGAGAGGGGATCTGATCAATACCTACAGGGTGGAGAGCAGGAGGCTGGGGCTGGGCTCTTTTCAGTGGTGACCAGGACAAGGGACAGTGAGCACAAACTGGAACCCAGGAGGTTTCACTTGCACTTAAGGAAAAACTTCCATTTGAGGGTGGCACAGCCCTGGAGCAGGCTGCCCAGAGGGGTTTTGGAGTCTCCTGCTCTGGAGGCTTTCAAGACCCATCAGGATGTGTTCCTGGATGACTTGTCCTGGGTGCCCCTGCTCTTGCAGGGGGTTTGGATTTGATGATCTCCAGAGGTCCCTTCCAGCTGCTACCATTGTATGATTTGTTCTATCCAAGTGCTGCAGCTCATCTCCAAATTTAGATCCTTGCAAAACTCCTCTGGACAGTTGAGCACAGTTGTAGACTACTGGAGTAAGCTGTTCTGCCTTAGCTGGGATGAGATCCAGGCATTTCCCTCAGAATGACCTGGAGATGAAGCCAGGGAGGCAACTGGAAGCTGCAGGCTGCCCAGAGAGGTTTTGGAGTCTCCTGCTCTGGAGGCTTTCAAACCCCACCTGGATGTACTCCTGTACAACCTGCTCTAGCAAGGGGAGGTTGGAGGAGTAGATGATCTCCACAAGTCCCTTGCAATCCCCACCAGGCTGTGACTGCATGGGGGAGCCAGGGCAGCTCTTTCCTGCCAAAGAGCTAGTTCCTACCTGTTGTACCTGGTGCTGAGGGATGTTAGAATTCAAATGCTGCACTGATCTCCAAGAGCTCTGCAGGCAGCCTGACTGCCCACCTCCATGGCGGGGGGGGGAGCATCTTTTGGGGCTTTTGATTTTCCCAGTTCCTGGCTTTTCTTTCCCCTGCTGTTTCTGCCTGAACAAGTAGCTATTCAGTGAAGTAAAACTTTGATTCTGATGCTTCATCCTCCCTAGCTGTGTGATTTAACAGGTGGATTAGAGGCAGGCAGCAGCAACACCACGGGCTTTAGGTTGTCACAGCTCACCTCTTCTGGCCACGCTGTCTCCCCAGGAGTCCTAAGCTCGCCGCCTCTCAGCTCTGCCTTTGTGGATCTGGTGTGGCTGTGCTGCAAACAGGTGCAGTGGAGCACTCCCAAAGCCTGGAGCTTTTCTCTCCTGCAATCTCAGCACGGATCTGCTTTGCAAAACAGTCCAGGGAGAAAATAGATGAGGGGGAAAGGGAAGCAGAGAGCTATAAAGGGCTGTAGAGCAGGGCTAAGGGAATGCTCAAAGCAGGGGAAGAGAAGCCCCTTAGACTGGATTGAGCATGAAAAACACAACAATGTAGAAGAGCATCCCTTCTGCCTTCAGTTTTGGCTCAGTTAATGGTATAAACACAGAAGGGAATCTAACAGTTCAACTGTTTAATTGTGCAGGAAACTCGCTGCAAGAAAAGCATTGAGCTGCTGCAGTGTGTCCAGAGCAGGGCAAGGAAGCTGGGGAAGGGTCTGGGGAACAGGGCTGGGGAGGAGCAGCTGAGGGAGCTGGGGGTGTTCAGTGTGGAGAAGGGAAGGCTGAGGGAGACCTCCTTGTTCTCTAGAACTGGGAGTTGGGCTGTGCTCCCCACTATCAGGTGATAGAAAGAGAAGAAATGGCCTGGAATTGTGCTAGGGCAGGTTTGGGTTGGATATCAGGAAGGATTTCTTTACTGCAGGAGGGGTCAGGGATTGGCACAGGCTGTCTAGGGGGGAGTGGTGGAGTCCCCATCTCTGGAGGTGTTCAATAAACCTGTGGCCATGGCACTTTGGAACATGGTTTTATGGCCATGGTGGTGCTGGGCTGAGAGTTGGATTTGGTGATCTTAAAGGTCTTTTGAAAGCCCAACAGTTCTATGACTCCATGGGCTGCATCAGTACAGTCATAGAGGTGCAAGGTTGGTGTGCAGACCAGCCCTAAAACTGAGAGACTGTTCTTCCAGCCTGCTCCTAACCAAGACTCATTGTCCATATCCCAAGGCTCAGTCCCAGCAACCTGACCAAGAACTGAGTGGATATGGAGAGTCAGTAGTGCATGGGGTGGCTTCTGCAAGGTTTGAAGTACAAGAACTAAGTGGGTATGGAAAACTGAGTCAGTAGTGCATGGAATGGTTTCTCCAGGGCCAGGGTTTGAAGTACAAGAACTAAGTGGGTATGGAAAACTGAGTCAGTAGTACATGGAATGGTTTCTCCAGGGCCAGGGTTTGAAGTACAAGAACCAAGTGGATATGGAAAACTGAGTCAATACTACATGGAATGGTTTCTGCAGGGCCAGGGTTTGAAGTACAAGAACTAAATGGGCATGGAAAACTTAATACATGGAATGGTTCCTCCAGGGCCAGGGTTTGAAGTACCAGAAGTAAGTGGGTATGGAAAACTGAGTCAATGCTACATGGAATGGTCTTGCCAGGGTTTGAAGTACAAGAACTGAGTGGATATGGAAAACTGAGTCAGTAGTACATGGATTTGTTTCTCCAGGGCCAGTGTTTGAAGTACAAGAACTGAGTAGATATGGAAAGCTGAGTCAGTAGTACATGGAATGGTTTCTGCAGGGCCAAGGTTTGAAGTACAAGAACTGAGTAGATATGGAAAACTGAGTCAGTAGTACATGGAATGGTTTCTCCAGGGCCAGGGTTTGAAGTACAAGAACCAAGTGGGTATGGAAAACTTAATACATGGAATGGTTTCTCCAGGACCAAGGTTTGAAGTACATTAGTAGAGAAGTGCCTGCTCCCAGGGTACAGGCTGAGATCTCCTGCAGCTGAACAAGAGGACTTTGCTGCCCAGAGGCTGCACATTTCAGCTTTTTTCCATGAAGTAAAGGGAACAAACCCTGAACACTGAGCCTTCCAACCTTAATGGTGTTCCCTTCCGGGTGAGACACTGGAACAGGCTGCCCAGGGAGACTGTGGATGCCCCTTCCATAGAGGTGTTCAAGGCCAGGCTGGATGAGAGCTCCAGCAAGCTGGGCTGGTGGGAGGTGTCCATGCCCATAGCAGGGGGTGGGAACTGGATGATCTTGAAGGTCCCTTCCAACCCAACCCATTCTATGTATGAACTGATTTTCAGTTTAACAGAGAAGAAAGCTTGAAGCTGTGTTGGGATCAGCTCAAGCAATGCAATTGCAAGCTGTGCTTCCCTGTCAGCAGCACGGTCCCAGGGCAGCCATGGGCTGCAGGCCATCAGCAGGTGGTTCAGGCAGCACAGCTGAGTGCAGTTAGCCACAGGTGTGTCCTATGCCATCAGCATCAGAGCCAATATGAAACAGGTGGTTTGCTGAGGAGAGGGCAGTATTTTGCCAGAGCTTCTCCTCCTCACCCTGCTCCTTCTCCTGCTCCTCCTGAGGTCTGTCTCCTTGGATCCTGTGAGTGCTGCACCTTGGCTGGGCTGAGTATACCTTTACTTCTCTTGTGTTGGCATGGGAATTAGTTTGGCTATTTCAGTAAATCCATGTTAATGTCAGCCTCTGGGGCTTTTCTCCTTTTCCTGATCTTCCTTCTCTGCATGGGAAGAGGCATTGGGTGATAGAGTAGCTTCTAGAATCACAGAATGGTTTAGGTTGCAAGGGACCTCAGAGGCAATCTACTCCAACCCCCCTGCCATGCCCAGGGACACCTCTCAACTAGATCTGGTTCCCAAGGTCTTGTTCAGCCTGGCCTTGAACACCCCCAGCAGGAGGCAGCCACAGCCTCCCTGGAGAGCCAGTGCCAGAGTCTCACCACCCTCATATTGAAGAGCTGCTTCCTCAGCTCCAGTCTAACCCTGTTCTGCCTCAGCTTCAAACCATTCCCCCTTGTCCTGTCTCTAGACAGCCTCAGGAAAAGTTCCTCTGCAGCTCTAAGGCTCCCCTGGAGTCTTCTCTTCTCCAGGCTGAACACCCCCAGCTCCCTCAGCCTGGCCTCACAGCAGAGCTGCTCCAGCCCTGGGATCATCTTTGTGGCCTCCTCTGGACTCTCTCCATCAGCTCTGTGTCCTTCTGCTGGGGACACCAGAACTGGAGGCAGGATTGGAGGTGAGGTCTGAGCTAGAGCAGAGCCCAGGGGCAGAATCCCCTCTCCTGCCCTGCTGCCCACACTCCTCTGGCTGCAGCCCAGCACACAGCTGCCTGCTGGGCTGCAGGAGGGCACTGCTGGCTCCTGGGGAGCTGCTCAGCACCCAACACCCCCAAAGCCTCTTTCTCCAGGGCTGTTCTCAACCCGCTCTTACCCCAGCCTGGATTTGTGCCTGGGGCTGGCCCAGCTTTGCCTTGTTGAACCTCCTGCAGTTCATAGTATCATTCAGGGTTGGAAGGGACCACAAGGATCAGCTAGTTCCAACCCCCCTGCCATGGGCAGGGACACCCCACACTAGATCAGCCTGGTTGGCACTTGCTCACTTCTCAAGCCTGTCTGGGTCCTTCTGGATGCCATCCCTGCCCTCTGGTGAGTCCAGCACCCCACTCAGCTTGGTGTCTAGCCCCAGGAAGAGACAATCTCTTATGCTCAGTGCTCCAGGCTGGGTGTCTGCAGACACCTAAATCACTGGTATGAATAAATGCTGTGTGTGAAGTGGCTGCAGCTCAGCAGAGAGGAGTGTGAAATTCTGCATGTGGGCAGGACTCATCAGCTCCTTAGTACAAGGCAGGGGGGTGGGGGGAAAGAAGCAAAGAGAAGATCTGAGATTTGGAGTGGATGACAAATTCTGCATGAGTCAATGTCATTAAGCTCCTGCAAACAAGGCAAATATCCCACTGGGATCTGTCAACAGGGATCTAAGCTGGGGGAGTGATCCTTTCATTGTGCTTAATGCAGGTGAGGCTCCAGCTCAAGGACTCCATCAAGCTTCAGGAGAGACATAAAGCAATTACACAGAGTCTGGAGGAAAGGCAATGAATCAGGTCAGAGGTCTAGAAAATATTGCCTCAGAGGAAGGCAGTGGAGGCTGTGGAGTTGGGAGAGGAGCTGATGGCAGTCTGTGAATAAGTGAAGAGGTGGCCTGATGAGAGAGGTGATGGACTGCTCCCTGATAACAGCCTGCCGGGGCAGCACGGGGCACTGGGCAAAGCAGCCTAAAAGGGAGATTGATTTAGCGTTTGAGCAGAGTGCAGTGATGCAGAATTTCTGGTCCTGGCTGCCTTGGAGAGCAGGTTAGACAAATACCTGTCAGGAATTATTTAGGTCACTGGGAGAGACAGGGGAATGACTTCTCCAGTCGCTTCTGGTAACCATGATTTATATTTCTCCATGTGGAAATGTGACTTCTGATTTCTCACACCATGGGTTCCTTAGGCAGACAGCTCCAAGCCCAACAGGCTGGGAACAAATAGACACAGTTCTGACTTCCAGGGGTAAATAACTAATGGAAATCATAGGGGTTGGGAGGGACCTCCAGAGATCATGGAGTCCAACCCCCCTGCCAGAGCAGGGCACACAGGAACACATCCAGGCTGGCTTTGAAGGTCTCCAGAGAAGGAGACTCCACAGCCCCTCTGGGCAGCCTGCTCCAGGGCTCAGCACCCTCCCAAGGAAATAAGTTTTGCTTCATGTTGAGGTGGAACCTTCTGTGTGTCACCTTGTACCTGTCATTCCTTGTCCTAGCACTGAACACCACCACAAAGAGCCTGGCAACTTCATCCTGCCTCCCACCCCTCAGGTATTGATAGACATTGATCAGATCCCTTCTCAGCCTTCTCCTCTCCAGACTAAACAGCCCCAGAGCTCTCAGTCTTTCTGCATAGCAGAGTTGCTCAAGTCCCTTCATCATCCTTGTAGCACTCCACTGGACTCTCTCCAGCAGGTCTCTGTCTCTCTTGATCTGGGGAGCCCAAAACTGGACACAGGATTGCAGGTGTGCTCTCAGCAGGGCAGAGTAGAGGGGGAGGAGAACCTCCCCAGCCCTGCTGGCCACACTTTTCTTGCTGCAGCCCAGGATCCCATTGGCTCTCTTGGCCACAAGGGTACACTGCTGTCCCATGCAGGGCTTGCTTTCTAAGAGGACAACCCCTAGTCTGTGCTAGGTGGTGGAGTCCCCATCCCTGGAGGTGTTTAGGAGGAGTCTGGATGAGGCACTTGGTGCCATGGTTTAGTTGATTGGATGATAGGTTGGACTTGATGATCTCAGAGGTCTCTTTCACCCTGGTTAATTCCATTCTATTCTGTTGCTGGTGCCTCTCCCAGTGCCTGTCAGGTCTGGTGAATAAGTAATGAGGTAAGAAAAAACCATCCTGAGATGAGTCATTCCCTATGCACCAGGGTTCTGGGAAGGCAGAGACAGTTCTTAGTATCCCCAAACCCCTGAACTCAATTAATGGCCTTGCATTCAATCTGCAAGAGGAGTTGGGTTGCCTTGGTTTTTTGTTCTCATTATTGGATGCTTAATAAAAGAAATTCTCTAATAGAGAACAAATTATGAGGAGAAGTAAAAGGCACCAAAGTCATAAAGCTTGGTGGCAGTTGTAACTGGTGACAGAAAATGATCTTGAGAGTTAGATAAGGAAAATTGTTTACTGCTTGCCTAAAAATAACATATGAAAAAAGGAGGAAATCTTTAGGGAAAAGAAAAGATGGTGCAGACCCTGAAGAAGAAGAAACCCTCAGGAAAAGTCCCTCTGCAGCCTTCCTGAAGGATCCCTTCAGCTATTTCAAAGCAGCTCTAAGGTCCCCTTGGAGTCTTCTCCTCTCCAGGCTGAACACCCCCAGCTCCCTCAGCCTGGCCTCACAGCAGAGCTGCTCCAGCCCTGGGATCATCTTTGTGGCCTCCTCTGGCCTCACTCCAGCAGCTCTGTGTCCAAATCTAAAAGGGTGACATTGTCTTGGACCTGAAGGTGAAGGCCTAGTACTGTGCATTGCAGGACAGTGAGTGAACTGTAGAATCATAGAATGGCCTCCAAAGGTCATCCACTTCAATCCCTCTGCACTCAGCAGGGACATCCTCCACTAGATCAGGTTGCCCAGAGCCCTGTCCAGCCTCACCTTGAATACATGCAGGGATGGAGCCTCAACCACCTCCCTGGGCAACCTGTTGCAGTGTTCCATCACCCTTGTGGTGCAGAACTTGTTCCTCACATCCAATCTCAATCTGCTCTGCTCTCATTTCAAACCATTGCCTCTCATCCTGTCCTTTCAGGTCTTTGGGAACTGTCCCTCTGCAGCCTTCTTGTAGCCTCCTTCAGGTACTGGCAGGCTGCTATTAGGTCTTCCTGGAGCCTTCTCTTCTCCAGGGTGCACACCCCCAGCTCCCTTTGCCTGTAGGACAATGTGAAGTGAAAGAAGGAAGCAGGAAGGATCTTTTTATCACACCTCAAAAATCAGGAGGTTGGCTCTTCAGAGAGCAGGTTGCCTGATCTTCAGAGGTCCCTTCCAACCCCTACCACTACGTGATTTTTGTGGCTCTCAGGCTGCTGCCTTTGGTGGCTGCTTCCTTGGTCAGTGCCCAGCAGCCTCAACCCCCTGATGGATGTTTTGGAGGCGCTGGGTTCTTATGTAATGTGCACATTTCCATCTCTATAGAATGATTTGTTTCCCTAGCAGTGACCTAGCTCCCCAGGCGTGCCTGGCAGAGGGGAAAGCTCTCCTGCTTTAAACCCATTACATAAGACTTCAGCCAGCAGAAACCTGAGTGTGAGTTTTGCAGGGTTTAGGAGTAAAAAGCAGTAAGTATTACTAGCCAGACATCATGACCACATCTGTAGCAGCCAACCCTCCCAGTCAGGGGCTGCCCTGGCCCTGAAGGAACCTGGCACAGGAGTTGCCATCCGTTGGGCTGAGTGCTCGTCCCTTCAGAGCTGGGGAAAATGGGAACTGGGGTGGGGAAAGCCAGCAGGCACCCAACTGCCCTCAAGACAGAGGAGCTCATGGTCCTCCTGAGGTGTATTGCTGAGAGGCAGGTGACCCAGGGCAGCACAGGGAGAGAGGCTGGAATAAGATCAGGGAATCATAGAACTGATAAGGTTGGAAAAGATCATCAAGTCCAACCTGTCACCCAACACCTCAGGACTATTAAACCATGGCACCAAGTGCCTCATCCAGGCTCTTCCTAAACACCTCCAGGGATGGGGACTCCACCACCTCCCTGGGCAGCACATCCCAATGGCCAATCTCTCTTTCTAGGAAGAACTTCTTCCTAACCTCCAGCCTAAACCTCCCCTGGCACAGCTTGAGACTGTGTCCTCTTGTTCTGCTGCTGCTTGCCTAGGAGAAGAGACCAACTCCCACCTGGCTACATTCTCTCTTCATCTTGAAGGTGCTTTCCAACCCAACCCAAAACTTTTTTCCACTGTGAGGGTGACAGAGCCCTGGAGCAGGCTGCCCAGAGAAGATTGTTGACTCTTCTTCTCTGGAGACATTCCAAACCCTCCTGCCTGTGATCCTGTGTGACCTGCTGTAGGTGGCTCTGCTCTGGCAGAGGGGTTGGACTGGATGATCCTTAGAGGTTTCTTCCAGCTCCTAACATTCTGTACTTCTGTGAAGGGAGGAAGCCATGCAGTGCAGAGCAGTAAGGAAAGCAGGAAAAGCTTGGCCATAGGGTGGCAGGACAATATCCAGCTTACAGCAGCAGCAAACTGTTGTGTGTGGAGCACCTCAGCCTTCCAACTGCTTTTCCCTTCCCCAGTGAGCTTTTGGAGGGCTGACTCAAACCATTGGAGAAAATCTAGGAAGCTGAGGCTGTGGGTGGGAGAGGGTGGATGTTTCTTTAGCTGTTTGTGCTTTTCTCTTTCCTGCTGATGTTGGTTGTGGTTGGTTGGTGGTTGCTTGTCAAGTTCTTGGGTAAAATTCCCCAGGTGGTTCTTGGTTTACCCTTGTCACCCATCTCCTTCCAGCCATGCCCAGGAGGCGCTGGCATGACCCAGCTCTGCTCCAAGACACCTCAAGTGCTGCCTGGACGGTGTGAATGTTCACAGCCTCCTGCTTGATCCCATGCAGTGGCCCTTTTGGCTTCCTTAGGTTAGCCTCCCATTGATCCAAATCCAAGCAGAGTTTGAGCTGACACATTTGCACTTTGATGGTACCTCTGTATCAAGCACACCTCTGCTGAAATAATCTGCTTTCATCCCCCTGGTCCTCTTGCTTCAGATGTGGCTTATTAACCAAGAGCTCTAGCTGTGCAAAATGAGTCACAGCCCTGCCTCAGACCGAGGGAGCAGTGCTGTGGCTCCAGCTGCTTGTGATATGCAGATTCCCAATTAGCAACAGGCAGAGTGAGAAGCAGGGACTGTGTTTTCCTCAGCCACAGGCAGCTCTGGAAGGCAGTGTCTGTCTGCTTCACTCCTGCCCCTGGAGAACATGACTAAGAGCTCCATTCCCTCTAAGCACTTCAGAACACCTTGTCCTTTCCCAGGACAGGCAGCAGTCACGGCTCAGGGGAGATTCTCTTAAGACAGGAGGTGTTGAACACCTCCCAAACCCACAGCAGTGCCAACATTTCAATCCCTGGGATATTTTAGTGCCTTTCAAGGTATCTTTTTTTAAGGTATCCCTTTTGCACAGTTGATCTTTCTCTTTTTTTTTTACCACTAATTTACTGCTGGATTTTTACCCTGAGAACTCCTTCAGTTGCTTTCTACCCTCCAGGCCTTTTCTTTCTCCTCAGCACTGCACTGAAAGATTTCTCCTAGGAGAAGAGAAAAATCTTTCTACGTTCTTGAGGTTTCTATGTGCCCTGCCTCCTTGGACTTCCCTGCTTCCAGTTATTCTTCTTGCAACACAGACCAATCACGTCTCCCTAGGACACAGAGCTGCTGGAGTGAGGCCAGAGGAGGCCACAAAGATGACCCAAGGGCTGGAGCAGCTCTGCTGTGAGGCCAGCCTGAGGGAGCTGGGGGTGTTCAGCCTGGAGAGGAGAAGGTTCCAGGGGGACCTTAGAGCTGTCTGCCAGGACCTGCAGGGATGGGGCAGGACAGAGTGGAATAGGGCAGGACAGAGTGGAATAGGGCAGGACAGAGTGGAATAGGGCAGGACAGAGTGGAATAGGGCAGGACAGAGTGGAATAGGGCAGGACAGAGTGGAATAGGGCAGGACAGAGTGGAATAGGGCAGGACAGAGTGGAATAGGGCAGGACAGAGTGGAATAGGGCAGGACAGAGTGGAATAGGGCAGGACAGAGTGGAATAGGGCAGGACAGAGTGGAATAGGGCAGGACAGAGTGGAATAGGGCAGGACAGAGTGGAATAGGGCAGGACAGAGTGGAATGGAAGAGATCTTAAGGATCCTGCAGGAAGGCTGCAGGGAGACTTTTCGTGAGGGTGTCTGGAGACAGGCCAAGGGGGAATGGTTTGGAGCTGAGGCAAAGCAGGGTTAGACTGGAGCTGAGGAAGAAGTTGTTCAGTGCCAGGGTGCTGAGACTCTGGCACAGGCTGCCCAGGGAGGCTGTGTCTGCTTCCTGCCTGGGGTTGTTCAAGCCCAGGCTGGATGAGGCCTTGAGCAGCTGAGCCCAGCTGAGAGCTGTCCCTGGGCATGGCGAGGGGGTTGGAGTAGATGATCTCTGAGGTCCCTTCCAAGCTGAGCCATTCTAGGATTCCACAGGGGGGTGAAAAAAGGGTGGTTTCTTGCTTGTTTTTCTAATTATTTAATATATATATATAGTGAAATTATGCCTGGCAGTGGCAATCTGGTTTGAAGTGTAACATGCACACTTCTCCATGCCATCCCTTCTGGCTCCGCTCAGCCTCCTTCCCTGGCTCTCAAGCTACCTTCAGTGCGTGGGTGAGCGTGGAAAGAATAACTGCTTGTCATTGTTATTTTGTTATGCCTGTGCCACAAGAAAACAAACAAAGGAATTGAAAATAACACAAACCACTCCTCAACCACCCAAACAACCAAGCCCCTGGCCTCCTGGAGAAATAGCTGTAGGAAAAACACTTGCTGCAGGCAAGTCAGGAACAGTTCAGCCAGGGCAAGCCTGAGGCAAAAGCTTAAGGTCTGCTACCAGTGATAGCATTACAGTTGTTGCAGAGCTACAAGTCCTCTGGCTCTCTTAAATGTAGTCTCTTCATTGTACAAGATAGGGAAAGGATTTTTCTCCATAAGGTACCTCATTGTCTCTGCTTAGGAAAAAATACTGGACTGTGGCAGGCTTGCTTTTGTCTTCACCACACCTCCATTGGACTGGTCGTGCTGTCATCTTGCCCACCTAGCTACATTGGTGCTTGATTCCTTCCCAGCTCTGAGCATTCTCTTGAGTGTAAGAAAATGTCAGCTTGAAAGAAGGACATTGAGATACTTAAACATGTCCAGGGAAGGGCATCAAAGATGGGGAGGACTCTGGAGCACAGCCCTGTGAGGAGAGGCTGAGGGAGCTGGGGTTGCTTAGCCTGGAGAAGAGGAGGCTCAGGGGAGACCTTCTTGCTGTCTCCAACTCCCTGAAGGGAGGTTGTAGCCAGGTGGGTGCTGGTCTCTTCTCCCAGGCAAGCAGAACAAGAGGACACAGTCTCAAGCTGTGCCAGGGGAGGTTTAGGCTGGATGTCAGAAGGAAATTCTTCATAGAAAGAGAGATTGGCCATTGGAATGTGCTGCCCAGGGAGGTGGTCGAGTCACCATCCCTGGAGGTGTTTAGGAAGAGACTGGATGAGGCACTTAGTGCCATGGTTTAGTAGTCCTGAGGTGTTGGGTGACAGATTGGACTTGATGATTTCTGAGGTCTTTTGCAACCTTATTGATTCTATGAAATCACCTCTAAAAGCCATCTCAGAAATCACCCCAAAATCCTCACCCCCAAAACCTATCAAAAATAACAAAACTCTTTTCAAAGCCACCCCAAACCCCTTCTCAAGAAACCAAAACAAGACCACAAAAAAGCTCCAAATCAACACTAAAATCCCCAAAATTCTTCCACAAAGACTCCAAAAGTCTTCTCAAGAAAACCTCCTAAACCTTCTCCAAAAAAGCTAACCCCCTTCTCAAACCTCCAAACCTTCTAAAAAGAAAAACCCTCCATACCATCTGAATATAACCCCAAACCCTTCCAAACCTTCTCGGAGATCCACACAACCTTTCCCAAAAGTAACTTCAAACCATCTCAAAGCAGCTCAAAAAGCTTCTCAAACCAAGCCCCAGGCCCACCCCTCCTACAGAACCAAGCCAAAACAAGCCCAAGCCCCAGCCCTCCTGCAAAGCCAAGCCCCAGCCCTCCTGCAAAGCCAAGCCCCAGCCCTCCTGCAAAGCCAAGCCCCAGCCCTCCTGCAAAGCCAAGCCCCAGCCCTCCTGCAAAGCCAAGCCCCAGCCCTCCTGCAAAGCCAAGCCCCAGCCCTCCTGCAAAGCCAAGCCCCAGCCCTCCTGCAAAGCCAAGCCCCAGCCCTCCTGCAAAGCCAAGCCCCAGCCCTCCTGCAAAGCCAAGCCCCAGCCCTCCTGCAAAGCCAAGCCCCAGCCCTCCTGCAAAGCCAAGCCCCAGCCCTCCTGCAAAGCCAAGCCCCAGCCCTCCTGCAAAGCCAAGCCCCAGCCCTCCTGCAAAGCCAAGCCCCAGCCCTCCTGCAAAGCCAAGCCCCAACCCCAGCCCTCCTGCAAAGCCAAGCCCCAACCCCAGCCCTCCTGCAAAGCCAAGCCCCAACCCCAGCCCTCCTGCAAAGCCAAGCCCCAACCCCAGCCCTCCTGCAAAGCCAAGCCCCAACCCCAACCCTCCTGCAAAGCCAAGCCCCAACCCCAACCCTCCTGCAAAGCCAAGCCCCAACCCCAACCCTCCTGCAAAGCCAAGCCCCAACCCCAACCCTCCTGCAAAGCCAAGACCCAACCCTCCTGCAAAGCCAAGACCCAGCCCTCCAACCCCAACCCTCCTGCAAAGCCAAGACCCAACCCAAACCCAACTCTCCTGCAAAGCCAAGCCCCAACCCCATCCCAATCCTCCTACCCAACAGGGCCAAAGCCAACCCCAACCCTTCTGCAAAGCCAAACTCCAACCCTAACTCTTCTGCAAAGCCAACCCCCACCCCCAAACCTCCTTCAAGTCAACCCCTCTCTCAAATATAACAACCCCCCCCCACTCAGAGCTCTTCTACGCTACCCCAGGCCCTTGAATCTTGGCTGTCAGTCTTGCTCACGCTTGCTTTTAGACCAGTTCTGACTCCTGGCAGCGCTATTAATGAGGGTAAACAATTAAGGTGTTTAAATCCTGTTTCTCCTGAGCAGGCTGTAAAAATCCAAAGCGCTGCAGTTGGTTGATTTCATTTCTCAGATGCTTTATGGGAGCAGGGCACCCGAAAGCCAGCTTGGGTTTGTTTGCTTTTTATGGCTGCAAGACTTTTATCACAGGCACTGCAGTAAAATGTATGCTGAGCAATTGTGCTCCTGCAGCTACAGCTGTGGTGGGCAGTCAGGCTTTTAGGCTACTTGGGTTTTTCATCCCTCCTCCCCCCAAATCCTACTCAGAAATCCCCCTAAAATCCATCTCAGGCATCACCCAAATAAAAGCCCACCCCAAAAACCTATCAAAAAATACCAGAAGCCATTTGAAAGCTACCTCTAGGCCCTTCTCCAAACCAAAACAGAACCAAACCAAACCTCTTCCCCCCTACAAGCCCTTCCCTCCCCAAGAGCCCCCCCCCCCCCCCCCCCCCAGGTCTTCCCCCCAAAGAGCCCCCCCCCCCCAGGCTCTTCCCCCCAAAGAGCCCCCCCCCCCCAGGCTCTTCCCCCCAAAGAGCCCCCCCCCCCCCCCGGCTCTTCCCAAGAGACCCCTCCCCCAGCTCTTTCCTCCCCAAGAGACCCTCCCCCAAGCACTTCCCTCTAAAGAGCCCCCCCCTGTGAGGAGTGGCTGAGGGAGCTGGGGTTGCTTAGCCTGGAGAAGAGGAGGCTCAGGGGAGACCTTCTTGCTCTCTCCAACTGCCTGAAGGGAGGTTGTAGCCAGGTGGGAGTTGGTCTCTTCTCCCAGGCAGCCAGCCCCAAAACAAGAGGACACAGTCTCAGGCTGCACCAGGGGAGGCTCAGGTTGGATGTTAGGAAGAAGTTCTATACAGAGAGAGTGATTGCCCATTGGAATGGGCTGCCCAGGGAGGTGGTGGAGTCACCATCATTGGAGGTGTTCAGGAGGAGACTCGATGGGGTGCTTGGTGCCGTTGTTTGGGTGGGTTGGATTGGTTGATGGGTTGGACGCAATGATCTTGAAGGTCTCTTCCAACCTGGTTTGGTTTATTCTAAGTTATTCTAAACAAAACCATTCCATGTCTGAAGGGAAGGTTCTCCCAGTCACCTCTGGGCAAAACCTAATTTGGGTGCTTTTCAAAGCTCCCAAGCAAAAATCATAGCATTGTCAGGGTTGGAAGGGACCTCAAGGCTCAGCCAGTTCCAAGCCCCTTGCCATGGGCAGGGACACCTCACACTACAGCAGGTTGCTCACAGCCACATCCAGCCTGGCTGCAAACACCTCCAGGGATGAAGCTTCCACCACCTCCCTGGGCAAACAGCTTCCAGTGCTAAGGCAGACCTTTCAAATGATAGATGAGAGAACCGCTTGCCTCACTGTGTCCTGCTCCCTTCCCATGGCTACTGGATGCCCACATCTGGGATTCATTTTTCTCCCCCCCAATGTCTGGCAATCTGTTTAATTATTTTTAGCAATTAAGCTTGTAATTTGTAGCTGTTGCTTCAGCTCCTTGCCACGCTGACTGATGTCTCAATGTGTACAATCTTTGTCATGCCATATGGTCCTTGCTAGCTCCTATTAGGCAGAGTGGTTTTCATTTTTTTCCTTCCAATCAATGTTTTGTTTTATGATTTATTCCCCCCCCTCCCCTCCTTTGGCTGGTACATGATTCAGGAGCCAAACAGAGCACCAAAATGATTTGGGTCTGCTTCTTCACTCTTCTGCTCCCTTTATCTCTTCCTGGACTTCAGCAAGGCCTTTGACACCATCCTCCACAGCAAACTGCTGGCCAAGCTGTCAGCCCCTGGCTTGGGCAGCAGCACTCTGAGCTGGGTTAGGAACTGGCTGGAGGCTGAGCTCAGAGGGTGGTGGTGAATGGTGCTAGAGCCAGCTGGCAGCCAGGCACCAGTGGTGTCCCCCAGGGATCAGTACTGGGCCCCAGCCTGTTCAATATCTTTATTGATGATCTGGATGAGGGTATTGAGTCCATCAGCAGTAAATGTGCAGATGACACCAAGCTGGGGGCAGGAGTTCAGAATCACAGTGTCACCAAGGTTGGAAGAGACCTCAAAGATCATCAAGTCCAACGTGTCACCACAGACCTCATGACTAAACCATGGCACCAAGTGCCACATCCAATCCCCTCTTGAACACCTTCAGGGATGGGGACTCCACCACCTCCCTGGGCAGCACATTCCAATGCCCAACAACTCTCTTTGTGAAGAACTTTCTCCTCACCTCCAGCCTAAACTTCCCCTGGTGAAGCTTGAGAGTGGGCAGGAGAGCTCTGCAGAGGGACCTTGACAGGCTGGACAGATGGGCAGAGTCCAAGGCCAGGAGATTGAAAACATCTTAGTGCAGAGTTCTACACTTTGGGCACAACAACCCCAGGCAGTGCTACAGGCTGGGGTCAGAGTGGCTGAGAGCAGCCAGGCAGAAAGGGACCTGGGGCTATTGATTGACAGTAGGCTGAACATGAGCCAGCAGTGTGCCCAGGTGGCCAAGAAGGTCAATGGCATCCTGGCCTGCATCAGGACCAGTGTGGCCAGAAGGAGCAGGGAGGTCATTCTGCCCTGTGCTCAGCACTGGTTAGGCCACACCTTGAGTCCTGTGTCCAGTCCTGGGCCCCTCAGTTTAGGAAAGATGTTGAGTTGCTGGAAGGTGTCCAGGTGATGGGGACTCCACCACCTCCCTGGGCAGCACATTCCAATGGCTAATCTCTCTTGCTGGGAAGAGCTTCTCCCTAACCTCCAGTCTAAACTTCCCCTGGTGCAGCTTGATAATTTGTCCTCTTGTGCTGATTGCATGGGAGAAGAGACCAACCCTAATCTGGCTCACACCTCCCTGCTCCTGGGGTTTGCTCTGGAGAAATGGATGTGCTGGAGCAGGAAGCTTGTGTGAGGAAGAGAGTGGCTGTAGGAAGCTTGCAGGATTCTTTCTGTGTGGGGTATGAGTTAGCTGGTTGCCTTTTCAGTGTGCTGTTGAAGGGTGGAAAAGGGGAAGGTAAAAGCTGTCTGAGAGGCTTTGTTTTGATTTTTTTCTGGTGGAGGCTAACTGGCTCTGCACAGGTTGATAGTCTGTCTGCTACAGATGGCTGCTCAATTAAATTTGCTTCTCAGGCTGCTGGTGGTGGTTGTGAAATGGTGCCTTTGATCAACAACACAAAAGGATGATGCACCTTACCCTTCTGATGGGTGAAACAGAGGGGACAGCATCATGGGATCATAGGCTGCTTTAGGCTGGAAGGGACCTCAGAGATCATCTAAGCCAATCTCTCTGCTGGGACACAGACACCTCTCAACCAGACTTGGTTGCTCATCCATCCTGGCCTTGAACACCCCCAGGCAGGAGGCAGCCACAGCCTCCCTGGGCAGCCTGTGCCAGAGTCTCACCATTCCCATACTGAAGACTTTCTTCCTCAGCTCCATTCTAACCCTGCTCTGCCTCAGCTTCAAACCATTCCCCCTTGTCTTATCTGTAAGCACCCTCATGAAAAGCACCTCTGCAGCCTTCCTGCAGGATCCCTCCAGGTGTTGGAAGGCAGCTCTGAGGTGCCCCTTGGGGCCTTCTCTCCTCCAGGCTGAACTCCCCCAGCTCAGGTTTTTAAAGCCCCACTTGCAAAAGAAAAGTCAGGGAAGCCTTAGCAGCACTAATCAGCAGTGGGGAGCCTTGGGTCTGCTGGGCTGTGGGAAACACTCTGCTCATTTGTTCAGGAGCTTCAAAGCTTTGTTGTTAAGAGTTTTAGGTTCTGCTGATGGGAACTGAAAGGTGACAGTGACAAAGAGTAAACAACATTTGCATAGCAAAACCAATTTGCCAACTGGATTCATAAATATTGCAAATGAAGGGGAAAGGCTCAGTTCAGTTCTCCAGCAGAATTGAGTGCCTTGGGTTTGTTGGTTGTTTTTTTTTCCCCCCTCCTCCTAGTCTCTTTTTTGGCAGGCAGTTTTAAATTGTCCTCTCCTGTGAATGTTATTCCAGTTAAACTTGGCTTGAAAAGGTCTCCTCCAACTGGATGCTTTCTGTGGGGCTGTGAGTCTCAGGTATTGAACTGCAAGGACAGATCCACATTGGGTATTCATCAGAGAGAATCACAGGCTCACCAGTGCCCAAATGCTGCTGTGGATAAATCCATCTCCCCAGTTTGGAATGGAATGGACTGGAGGAGGATAGAATGGAGTAGAATGGAGTGGAGTAGAATAGAATGGAGTGGAGTGGAGTAGAATAGAGTGGAGTGGAGTAGCATAGAATGGAGTGGAGTGGAGTAGCATAGAATGGAGTAGAATAGAATGGAGTGGAGTAGAGTGGAGTGGAGTAGAATAGAATAGAATGGAGTGGAGTAGAACGGAGCGGAGCGGGACGGAGCGGAACGGAGTGGAGTGGAATGGAGTGGAGTAGAATAGACAAGGTTGGAAGAGACCTTCCACACCACAGATCTGTTTATCCTTACTCCTTACCTCTTGAGGATGTCCTACCCCCCTGAACCTGCACACTCCCCCCCACCAGCTTTGGATTAAAACCCCTCTGCTGTGGGACCAAACCTGAGTCTAAGACCTGCAGTGCCAAGCAGAGAGAGCAAAATTGCTGTGTTCTAGCAAGTGCTTTGCCTCTTTGCAGCCAAGATAACCCTGAAGCCCAGGAGTTAGTTCTCCTGAGTTGAAGCTGCTGTTAATGCAGCACCTGTAAAGCAGGGTGAAGCTTGATGTGGTGGTTTCAAAACCTCAGTTTCAGTGTGGGATGTGCTGCAGACTGAACAATGAGAGTTAGAATGGGACTGTAAAGGTAGGTAATAGAAATGTTCTGAGGCATTGCACTGGGCTTGGCTGCAAAACACAGCCAAGCCTTGATCCAGAAGCAGCCTAGGAATCCCCAGCCTCCCTAATCTTGCACACAAAGTCCTGTTTCCAGACCTACAACTAAGTCTCTGCTATTAAAGACAGCCTCAGGAAGAGTTCACTTGGAGACAACACTGACATTCACACAAGAAAAAGGCTCTTGAAGATGGCTTTGACACCTTCAGAGCTGCTAATACTTGAAGAGGCAGAATACCAGGGTTGCCTTTCTGCTTTCTGTTGACTAGCAGGTATGTTTGATGCTGGAGAATCAGAGAATGCTGGGACTTGGAAGGGACCTCTGGAGATCATCCAGTCCAGCCCTCCTGCTAAGGCAGGTTCACCCAGGGCAGGTTGCACAGGAGCACATCCAGGCAGATTTGAAAGTCTCTAGGGAAGGAGACTCCACAACCTCTCTGGGCAGCCTGCCCCAGGGCTCTGGCACCCTCCCAAGGAAGAAGTTTTTCCTGGTATTGAAGTGAAACCTCCTGTGTTCTAGTTTGTGTCCACTGCTCCTTGTTCCATCACCAGGCACCACTTTAAAGAGCCTGGCCCCATCCTCATGACCTCCACTCTTTAGCTATTGATGATGCCTCCTGTGTTCTAGTTTGTGTCCACTGCTTCCTGTTCTATCACCAGGCACCACTTTAAAGAGCCTGACCCCGTCCTCATGACCTCCACTCTTTAGCTATTGATCAGCATTGATAAGATCCCCTCTGTCTTCTTTTCTCCAGGCTAAAGACCCTGAGGCTGCTCAGCCTCTCCTTGTAAGAGGGATGTTCCAGTCCCCTCGGCATCTTTGTGGTCTCCACTGGACTCTCTCAAAGCAGTTCCCTCTCCCTTGCTGGTTCATGGGGAGTTTGTCATCAGCTGGCAGCCCCAAGGCCTTCTGCTCTTGAGCCACTCCTCACCCAGCCTGTATCTGTGCTTGGGGTTGCCCTGACCCAGGTGTAGGACCTTGCACTTGGCCTTGTTGAACTTTCTGAGGGCCCAGCTGCTGCAGAAGTGCAGGAGTTTTCCTGTCAGATGCAGGCAGCCCTGCAGTCACTCACAGACTGCCTGGCAAGGGTGAAAAGTGTCATGAAATCAGGTCTGCTGCTGTAGGTTTAAGCAGCCAGCCACTCCTGTGTGACTGAGCTTCAAGCCTTAAGAAGTTGTGACCTGAAGGATGCTGGAGGTCCCTCTTCACGGTGTGTCTTGGCAGCTGGGGTCACTGTCAGCAGAGGGGCTGCTTCCACAGGAGGTGCCACGCTCAGGACGTTGCAGGTGCAGGCAAGGGGGCTGTCATGAGTCACTGAGGCACCTCGGGCTCTCTCACTGCCCTGCTCAGCTCCCTCCTGAGTTCCACATCTCACTTTCTACTGGTAGCAGGTTTGGGCAGATAGCTACAGAATCATAGAGTGGTCTGGGTTGGAAGGGACCTCCAAAGGTCGTCTAGTCCAGCCCCCTCAACTAGATCAGGTTGCTCAGAGCCTTGTCCAGCCTGACCTTGAATACCTCCAGGGATGGAGTCTAAACCACCTCCCTGGGCAACCTGTTGCAGCATTCCAGCAGCCTCCTGGTGCAGAACATGTTCCTCACATCCAATCTCAATCTGCTCTGCTTCATTTTGAAGCCATTGCCTCTCATCATGTTCCTGTCCCTGCTATTACCAGGTTTGATGATCAGTGCTGGGCAGCATGCAGGGATAGGATAGGATAGGATAGGATTAACCAGGTTGGAAGAGACCTTTGAGGCCATCAAGTCCAAGCTATCACCCAACACAATCTAATCAACTAAACCATGGCACCAAGCACCCCATCCAGTCTCTTCAGGCTAATACTTAGCCTTGCAGAGAGGGAATTTCTTCACTTATATCTCAACCTGACACTGCAACTGGTGGCCCAGGGAGGTAGCTGAGGCTCCATCCCTGATGATATTCAAGGTCAGGCTCGACAAGGCTCTGAGTAACCTAATCTAGTGGAGAATGTCCCTGCTCAGTGCAGGGGAGTTGGACTGGATGACCTTTGGAGGTCGCTTCCAACCCAGACCCTTCCATGTCTCTATGTCTACATGGGGCTAACCTGTAGTGTGCAAGGTTACTGAGCTGGGTTGCTGCTAGCCTGCAGTGCACACCACTGCATGCTGTAGCATAGAATAGAATAGGATGAACCAGGTTGGAAAAGACCTTCGAGATCCTCAAGTCCAACCTATCACCCAACACCATCTAATCAACTAAACCATGGCACCAAGTGCCTCATCCAGGCTCTTCCTAAACACCTCCAGGGATGGTGACTCCACCACCTCCCTGGGCAGCACATTCCAGTGGCCAATCTCTCTTGCTAGGAAGAATTTCTTCCTAACCTCCAGCCTAAACCTCCCCTGGCACAGCTTGAGACTGTGTCCTCTTGTTCTGGTGCTGCTTGCCTGGCAGAAGAGACCAACCCCCACCTGGCTACAACCTCCCCTCAGGGAGTTGGAGACAGCAAGAAGGTCTCCCTGGAACCTCTCTTCCCCAGGCTAAGCAACCCCAGCTCCCTCAGCCTCTCCTCCCAGGGCTGTGCTCCAGACCCCTCCCCAGCTTT
Source organism: Melanerpes formicivorus (assembly GCF_026170545.1). Classification (NCBI taxonomy): domain Eukaryota; kingdom Metazoa; phylum Chordata; class Aves; order Piciformes; family Picidae; genus Melanerpes; species Melanerpes formicivorus. The sequence goes on from NW_027142378.1 coordinate 1,490,169, forward strand.
GTTGCCCTTCTCTTGACACCTTCAAGTGTCTCAATGTCCTCCTTAAACTGAGGAGCCCAGAACTGGACACAGGACTCAAGGTGTGGCCTAAATGATAGGTAAAAGCTTTCACACAATCCTTAAAAGGACTTTTTCTCCCTCTTTAGTTTGTTTTTTTGTTCCAGAGAGGGTGAGATGTTACCTGGCTACCAGTTGGGTTTGATTAGAATCCTTCTCTCTCTCCTCCTGCCGTTCCCCTTCCCACTCCTCCGGAATCAGACAAACCCGAGGAGGACTGCTGGAAGAGCACTGCCTCTGATGTTATTTTGATGAAATACTGTGGGAACAGTTCCATAACAGAGCAAGTGACAAACAGCCACATTCCAGATGGCAGGAGGAGAAGGGGTAAAAAAAAGTGAGAGAAGATGGATGAGATGGGAGGGTGAGTGGCTTGGGCAGGAAGTATTTTATGGAGAGGGGAGAATAGGAAGTGTCTGAAGTGTGAAGCATTAGGGGGAAGCTGAGAAATGTGGCATGATGGAAATGGGCAGAGAAAGTTAGAGGAGAGAGGAAGGAGATAGATAATGGTCAAGGCTTTGTGTGCTGATGGTCTTAAGAAGTGGAACAGAAGCTCAGAAGATGAAGCACAATTAGGTGTTCAGAAGTGGAGGAGGAGCAGCAAGGAGAGCTCACACAAAGTGCAGGCAGTGAGGCTGAGGCACCAAGTGTGCAGATGTCACCAGGCTGAGTGGTGAGGTTGGTAAGACTGAAGGATAGGATGGCTGGCATCCAGAGGGAGCTGGACAGGCTGCAGAGGTGGCTGAGGAGAACCTCATGAGTGGTCTTGCATCTAGGTCAGGACAATCCTTGATATCCATCCAGGCTGGGGGTGATGAGATTGAGAGCAGCTCTGCAGAGAAGGATCACTCCACAGGCTAATTAAAGATAAAAATCTAGGCCCTGGACAGGCTGCAGAAGAAGGAAGAGATCATGAGGTTCAGTAAGGCAAAGTGCCAGGTTCTGCACCTAGATGGGATGAGGAGAAGCTCACAAGGTTCAGTGAGCTAAAGTGCAAGGTTCTGCCCCTAGATTGGCTGAGGAGAAGCTCACAAGGTTCAGTAAGGCAAAGTGCAAGGTTCTGCCCCTAGATGGGCTGAGGAGAAGCTCACAAGGCTCAGTGAGGCAAAGTGCAAGGTTCTGCCCCTAGATGGGCTGAGGAGAAGCTCACAGGGCTCAGTAAGGCAAAGTGCAAGGTTCTGCCCCTAGATGGGCTGAGGAGAAGCTCACAGGGCTCAGTAAGGCAAAGTGCAAGTTCCTGAAGTTAGGACAAGGCAATCCTCTATCCTGGGGGTGATGAGATTGAAAGCAACCCTGCAGAGAAGGACTTGGGGGTGTTGGGTGGGGGGAGAAGCTGGACAGGAGCCAGCCATGGGCACTGGCAGCACAGAAGGCCAAGGGCAGCCTGGGCTGCATCCAAAGCAGTGTGGCCAGAGATGGAGAGAGAGGATCCTGCCTCTCTGCTATGCTCTGGGGAGACCTCACCTGCAGGGCTGCCTCCAGCTGTAGGATCCCCAAGACACAAGAGAGACCTGGTGCTGATGGAGGCCACAAAGATGATCAGAGGGCTGGAGGAACTCTGCTATGGGACAGGCTGGGAGAGTTGGGGCTCTTCAGCCTGGAGGAGAAGGTTGCAGGCAGACCATAGAGCTGAAACTCGGTATCTGCAGGGTCCTGCAGGAAGGCTGGGGAGGCACTGTTCAGAAGGGTCTGTGGGGGGTAGGACAAGGGGCAATGGTTTGGAACTGGAGCAGGACAGATTTAGGTTGGACATCAGGAGGAAGTTCTGCACAGTGAGGGTGGTGAGGCACTGGAACAGGTTGCTCAGGGATGCATTTGAGACCCCATCCCTGCAGACATTCAAGCTCAGCCTTGCTGTGTCCCTGGGCAGCCTGCTCTAGTTGGAGCTGTCCCTGCTGCCTGCAGGGGGGTTGGACAAGACGACCTTTGAGGCTCCCTGGTGCAAGCTGTGAAAGCACTGAAAAACTGAGGAGAAAATGTGAGAGAGTCTCCCCAAACTGCTGGGAAATTCCATCTGAGCTGGGTGAGTGCAGGCTCTGTGTAACAGGGTAGCAAATTTAGAAGCCAGCTCTGTATTTTAGGGAGCTGTCGTCATGACTCTCTGAGACTAAGCCAGCAGACAAGAGAAACCCTTCAGTTCCTCTTCCCCACTTCAGAGATGTTTCCTTTCTGAACAGATCCTTCCCTGGCAGCCCAGCAGTCACCTTTCATTGCTTGACACCTATGTCCCCCGGGGAAGGGGTTGATGAACTTGTAAACAAGCTCTGTGCTTTGAGCTTGAGACGAGCATGAGGGCAGACAGCAGGCATCACAGCTGAGCACCCACTGAAGGAGCTCAGGGTAGGACTCCTGTCCAACATTGTGAGTGGCTGCTTGCAAGGATGTGCCACTTGTGCTTTTAGCTTCAACTGCATCAGCTGTAGACAAAAAAACCCACCCCAAAGGTGACTAAACAGCCACAAATCTACACTCTGAAGCTGGTCAGATCTTTGCTGCTTCGTTTCTCCATTTCTTCAGGGAGGTCTCAGGTCTCCCTGGGTACTCTTGGTAACACACCAAGTCAACACGACTGACCCTCAGCAGTCCCTGAGGTCTTCCTGTACTCAGCACTGGTGAGGCCACACCTCAAGTCCAGGGTTGTGTTTTGGAGCTCTCACTCTGAGAAGGGCAATGAGGGGCTGGAGCGGGTCCAGAGAAGGGCAGTGAATCTGGGGAGGAGCAGCTGAGGGAGCTGGGGGTGTTCAGTGTGGAGGAGAGGAGGCTGAAGGAGACCACATTGCTCTCTACAGCTTCCTGAGAGGAGGCTACAGTGAGATTGGTCTCTTCTCTCCTTCTATCACTTGGATACTAGGGAGGAAATGGCCTGGAGTTGTTCTCTGCAACTCCTTGAAAAGAGGTTGAAGTGAGGTGGGGGTTGGTCTTCTTTTTTCTGGTATCAGTTGCTAGGAGAAGAGGAAATGGCCTGAAACTGCCAGGGAAGGTGGAGGTTAGGAAGAATTTCTTTACTTCATGGGTGGTCAGGGGTTGAAACAAGCTGCCCAGGGAGGTGGTGGAGTCCCCATCCCTGGAGGTGTTCCAGAAATGTGTGGCCATGGCACTTGGGGTATGGTAGCCATGGTGGGGTTGGGTTGATGCTTGGACTCCATGATCTTAGAGCTCAGTTCCAACCAAAACAATTCTGTGGTTCTTTTTGACTGAGTTTCTAGGGGTATGAATGGGAGAGAGGATTGCTCCACTCTCATTTCGTGGCAGTTAATGCTTACTAACATTCCATCTGCCTCCTGCTACTGACAAGATGCCTTCCAAACCTGGGAGCACCTGCTCTCAGGGTTAGAAGACACCACAGAGCAAATCCTTCTGTACCTAGAGAGACTCCTTTGAAGATATTGCTGTTTTGGAAGGTGTTGGAGGGTTTGCCATCAGGCACCAGCTCTGGCAGAGTGTGTTAATGCAGGGTCACAGAATGGTAGGGGTTGGATGGGACCTCCAGAGATCATCCAGTCCAATGCCCCCTGCCAGAGCAGGATCACCTAGAGCAGGTTATACAGGAATGTGTTCAGGAGGGTTATGAAAGTCTCCAGAGAAGGAGAGTGAAATATTTGCATAGCTTTGAGGAAGGTAAGTAAACAGATAAAGTAGAAAGAAGAATCAGGGTTCAGTGTTCTGCAAGTAGCTTGCTTTGGCTTGCATCCTTTCACAAAGCTCTTTACTCCCTGTCAAGGAAAGGAAGGTGATGTTGGAGATGCAGTTTGATTTCTCACCATCCTATAACCTGAGAGGCTTCCAAGCCACAAGAGTTTTGGCATTGTTCCCACACTTTGGAGGGCCTGGTTGCAGAGCTTCATTGTAGTGTGGAGAGGAGAAGGCTGAGAAGAGATCTGAGCAATGTTTCTAAACATCTGAAGGGTGGGTGTCAGGAAGGGGCCAGGCTCTGTTCAGTGGTGTGCTGTGGTGGGACAAGGAGCAGTGGGTACAAACTGCAGCACAGGAGGTTCCACCTCAGCAGGAGGAAAAAATTCTTCCTTCTAAGGGTGCCAGAGCCCCTGAGCAGGCTGCCCAGAGGGGTTTTGGAGTCTCCTTCTCTGGAGACTTTCAAGACCCATCTGGATGTGTTCCTGTGTGACCTGCCCTGGGTGCCCCTGCAAGAGCAGGGGGTGTGGATTTGATGATCTCCAGAGGTCCCTTCCAGCTGCTACCATTGTATGATTTGTTCTATCCAAGTGCTGCAGCTCATCTCCAAATTTAGATCCTTGCAAAACTCCCCTGGACATCTGAGGAGAGTTGTAGACTACTGGAGTAAGCTGCTCTGCCTCAGCTGGGATGAGATCCAGCCACTTCCCTCAGAATGACCTGGAGAGGAAGCCAGGGAGGCAACTGGAAGGTGCCTAAAGCCAATTGCACATTCCATTCTTCCACCAGATTACACTAGAAGCAGCTTCACCTAAAACACTTGAAAGGCTTTGTTGGGTTGGGTTTTTTTTAGCTCAATGGAGAGCTTGGGAATTTGTTGCTTTCCTTTCTGACTTTGACTGAAGTTAGGCTTTGAAATCTCCACAGTAGTGGAAAAAAAAACCCAAAACCTAGAGGAACTGGAAGCATTTCCTGGATCACTGAGCCATTGCCCTGACTTCTCAGGCTGTGCAGCTGACAGACCTGTGTGGAAGAAAGATTTCCATCCTTCAGCCAGCTCTGCCCAGGAGCAGTTCTAGGTTCTGGCTCACTTCTAATGAAACGTGGTCAGGAGTCGTAAGAGAGCCATCGATCCTCCAGGTCCTTGCTTGGTGCCAGGAAAAAAAAGCTGTAAAGCATCAGGCAAACATAAAAAGGAATCAGTGAAAAGGTGAGGAGGAGGCTGGTGTCACAGTGAGCTATCACCTTGATGCTGTTAGCTGGGATGAGACATCGGTGTTCTGCTGCTTCTGCTGCTGAAAGGATTCTGGCTGGTAATGGGTTTGGTCCCCCAGGGCCAGAGCAGAGCAGCTGAGACAACATTTAATCCAGCAGATGAAGGTACAGCAAATGCCACAGGCAGTGTTCAATTTTGTGTGTTAGCAGCAAGGGATAGACATTTAAAAAGTGGAGAAATGGCAACCTTGTGTGATGGGATGTGATGGGAAATCATGGCATTTGTCCTGAGCTGGCCTCTTAGGCAGTAACTCTGCTTGCTGCTGCTGCTCCTGGCTGATGGAGAAAAAGAAATGGATGGTACAAGCATAGAATCACAGAGTGGGTTGGGTTGGAAGGGACCTTAAAGATCAGGTAGTTCCAGCTCCCTGTGCCATGGGCAGGCACAGCTTCCTCTAGCCCAGGTTGCTCAGGGCCTCATCCAGCCTGGCCTTGAACAGCCCCAGGGAGGAGGCAGCCACAGCCTCCCTGGGCAACCTGCTCCAGTGTCTCACCACCCTCACTGGAAAGAATTTCTTCCTAATCTGCAGTCTTATGTCCACCACAAAACATAACTAGAAGGGTACTGTATGAGGTCACAGAATCACAGACTGTTAGGGGTTAGAAGGAACCTCAGAAGATCATCAAATCCAACCCCCCTGCCAGGGCAGGAACACCCAGGGCAGGTCACACAGGAGCACATCCAGGTGGGGTTTGAAAGCCTCCAGAGAAGGAGATCCCACAACCTCTCTGGGGAGCCTGCTCCAGGGCTCAGCACCCTCACAGGGACAAAGTTTTCCCTTCTGTTCCTGTGGCACCTCCTCTGCTGCAGCATCACAGTATCACTAAGGTTGGAAGAGACCTCGAGGATAGAGTCCAACCTGTCACCACAGAGCCATGACTAGACCATGGCACCAAGTGCCACATCCAATCCCCTCTTGAACACCTCCAGGGATGGGGACTCCACCACCTCCCTGGGCAGCAAATTCTAATGACTAATGACTCTCTCGGGGAAGAACTTTCTCCTCACCTCCAGCCTAAACTTCCCTTTGCACAGCTTGAGACTGTGTTCCCTTGCAGCCCTTGCCCCTTGTGCTGTCCTTGGACATCCCTGAGCAGAGCCTGGCTCCAGCCCTGCACATCTTTATCCCCAGCAATGAGGGCAGCCCTCAGGCTCCTCTGCTCCCAGCTCCCTCAGCCTGGCCTCACAGGAAGATGTTCCACTGCCTGCAGCAGCTCTGTGGTTCTCACCACTGAGAAGAGCCCAGCCCCATCCTGATGCCTCCCACCCATAAGATATTTATCTGCAGTGGAAGACCTGTGAAGGGCTGGGTTGTTGAGCTACAACATCATTATCCTTTACCTACAGGAAAAGAGTCAGGGTCATGCTCTAAATAGAAACCTGCAGCTCTTCCTCTCTTTCTTTTGGCTCCACAGCACCATGGAATGGTCTGGGTTGGGAAGGGACCTCCAAGGTCATCCAGTCCAACCCTCCCCAGCAGTCAGCAGGGACATCCTCAACTAGATCAGGTTGCTAAGAGTCCCCAGCAATGAGGTCATCTGTGGGAATCAGAGAGAAGCTGATGTTTAGTGCTGAAGGCCTTCCTTCTAAAGCAGGAGGAGAGTTGCAGGAGGAGGCTGCAAGGATGCTGATCAGCATTGCACAATGCATTGGCAAACCAAGGAGAAGAGCTCCAACTGCAGCAGAGTACAAACCACTTACATTTGAGTTTTACTTTGTATGCTTTAGCCCTCTGCTAGCTTTAGGAACTTCAGGCATCTGAAATCTCACAGTGGTTATCAGGAGGAGTCAAATCAGAGTTATTTCAATGGTTCATTCCTCAAAGGGACAAAGAGAAACCTAAACCTTCCCTTTCTTTCTGTTAACTGTGTGCACAGACAACACTCACTGAGATCTGTGTCCTGTCAGCCATCCTGGCTGCTGAGCTCTGTGCAGAAAGGTCCAAAGAGCTGTTCCTGTACCCCTTCAGGAGCAGAGTCAGCAGAGAAGAATTCATAAAGCATCTGAAATACTTAGCCTTGCAGAGAGGGAATTTCTTCACTTACATCTCAACCTGACACTGCAACTGGTGGCCCAGGGAGGTAGCTGAGGCTCCATCCCTGATGATATTCAAGGTCAGGCTTGACAAAGCTCTGAGTAACCTAATCTAGTGGAGAATGTCCCTGCTCAGTGCAGGGGAGTTGGACTGGATGTCCTTTGGAGGTCGCTTCCAACCCAGACCCTTCCATGTCTCTATATCTACATGGGGCTAACCTGTAGTGTGCAAGGTTACTGAGCTGGGTTGCTGCTAGCCTGAGGATCGATAGGATAGGATAGGGTAGGATAGGATAGGATGAACCAGGTTGGAAGAGACCTTTGAGATCATCAAGTCCAACCTGTCACCCAACACCATCTAATCAACTAAACCATGGCACCAAGTGCCTCATCCAGTTTCTTCCTAAACACCTCCAGGGATGGGGACTCCACCACCTCCCTGGGCAGCACATTCCAATGGCCAATCTCTCTTTCTATGAAGAATTTCCTCCTAACATCCAGCCTGAACCTCCCCTGGCACAGCTTGAGACTGTGTCCTCTTGTTCTGGTGCTGGGTGCCTGGGAGAAGAGACCAACCCCCACCTGGCTACAGCCTCCCTTCAGGGAGCTGTAGAGAGCAAGAAGGTCTCCCCTGAGCCTCCTCTTCTCCAGGCTAAGCAACCCCAGCTCCCTCAGCCTCTCCTCACAGGGCTGTGCTCCAGACCCCTCCCCAGCTTTCTTGCCCTTCTTTGGACACCTTCAAGAGTCTCAATCTCCTTCTTAAACTGAGGAGCCCAGAACTGGACACAGGGCTCAAGGTGTGGCCTGGTGCTGCACAGATCAGGTGCTGGAGAAGATCCAGAAAAGGGCAGTGAATTTGATGAGGGATTTGGAGAGCAGATCTTATGAGGAGAGGCTGAGGGAACTGAAGTTGTTTGGTCTGGAGAGGAGGAGGCTGTAGGGAGACCTCATTGCTCTCTACAGCTCCCTGAGAGGAAGTTGGAGTGAGGCTGGCGTTGACCTCTTCTCCGAAGTACCTAAGAATAAGACAAGAGGAAATAGTCCCAGGTTGCACCAGGGAAGGTTTAGGTTGGGTATGAAGAACAATTTCTTTGCTGCAAGAGTGGTTAGGGATTGGCTGCCCAGGGAGATGGTGGAGCCCCCATCCCTGGAGGTGTTCAAAGCATGAGTAGCTGTGGCACTTCAGGACATGGTCTGGTGCTCATGGAGGTGTTGGGTATAAGGTTGGACTTGAGGATCTTGGAGGTCTTTTCCAACCTTAGTGATTCTATGATCATTAATTGCTTGTTGCTGAGAATCTTGACAGCTATTCTGGCCAAAAGCAGTGGGAAATGATGTCCTTAACAAAGATAATGAGTGTCAGAGATGGCCAAAAAGGTTTTTTCCCTCCCTGGATCAGTTGCCAAAGATTCCCATGTTCTTGGAAGCATTGTTCACTGGTGGTTTCTCTGCCTAATGGTTGAGAAATCTGCTTGTTCTGACAAGTTGCTGGAGAGATCAGTGCTTGGTTCTTAAATTGCTCAGCTCCCTCTGAACTGTTAGAATCTAGCAGTTCCTGTGTCCAGGTTTGCCCCAACCCCAGAAGTGAAGGCAGCAGGCACAGAGGCCAGAAGGATGCACAGAGATTTTGCCAGGCAGGGGCTGAAGTACACCTTAGGAATCAGTCTGCAAGGTCTGGTTGGACAGCAGCCTGAGCAACCTGGGCTAGTGGAGGGGTCCCTGCCCATGGCAGAGGGCTTGGGAGTTGAGGAATGGAATGGAATGGAATGGAATGGAATGGAATGGAATGGAATGGAATGGAATGGACCAGGTTGGAAGAGGCCTTCGAGATCATTGTGGCCTACCTATCACCCAACATCACCTAATCAACTAAACCATGGCACCAAGCACCCTATCAAGTCTCCTCCTAAACACCTCCAGTGATGGTGACTCCACCACCTCCCCAGGCAGCACATTCCAATGGCCAACAACACTTTCTGGGAAGAACTTCTTCCTAACATCCAGCCTAAACCTCCCCTGGTGCAGCTTGAGACTGTGTCCTCTGGTTCTGGCGCTGCTTGCCTGGGAGAAGAGACCAACCCCCACCTGGCTACAACCTCCCTTCAGGGAGTTGGAGACAGCAAGAAGGTCTCCCTGGAACCTCTCTTCCCCAGGCTAAGCAACCCCAGCTCCCTCAGCCTCTCCTCATAGGGCTGTGCTCCAGACCCCTCCCCAGCTTTGCTGCCCTTCTCTGGACACCTTCCAGCAACTCAACATCTTTCCTAACCTGAGGGGCCCAGAACTGGACACAGGACTCAAGGTGTGACCTAACCAGTGCAGTGTACAGGGGCAGAATGACCTCCCTGCTCCTGCTGGCCACATTGATGCAGGCCAGGATGCCATTGGCCCTCTTGGCTGTCTGGGCACACTGCAGGCTCATGTTCAGAAGGTCTCTTCCAACCTAGCCCATTCTATGATTCTGTGAATCTTGCAGTGTCTACTTTACCATCAGTTATGTCAGCAGCACCTTATGGGCAAGCTTCATCACCTGCCTCTAAGGACAGCATCTAAACCTATTGCTTGTTCTCTTCTGGTGGGCACTGTGAGCTTGGGTAATGCTCTGAGAAAGCAAGCTGGCACTGAAATAAAAGTCAGCCTCAGGTCCCCTGGCAAATGAAGGACTCCAAGGTGTTGATATACAGGATGACAGTGCTGTCATCATTCAATCACAGACTGGCTCAGATTGGAAGGGACCTTCAGAGATGATCTATTCCAGTCCCCTTGCCATGGGCAGGGATTGCCTCTCAAAAAGGCAGTGGTTTAATGCAGCTATTCCTTGGATATGAGGACAGATGAACATTTGCTGCTGCTGAACAAGGTTCCTCAGAACTTTTCATGAAGCTCTCTGGTTTTTATTCATTGGCTCACCCACACTTTTGTCTTATGGCACTGACTTTTGTTTTGATTTTAAAGCATTTATTGGAAGTAACTTGCTGCAAACAAGGTCAAAGGAGAAGGAAATAGAGCAGAGTCTGGGGGGATCTCAGAGCTGCCTGCCAGGACCTGAAGGGATCCTCCAGGAAGGCTGCAGAGAGACTTTTCCTGAGGCTGTCTGGAGCCAGGACAAGGAGGAATGGCTTGAAGCTGAGGTAGAGCAGGGTTAGACTGGAGCTGAGGAGGAAGTTCTTCAGCATGAAGGTGGTGAGACTCTGGCACAGGCTGCCAGGGAGGCTGTGGATGCCTCCTGCCCAGAGATGTTCAAGGCCAGGCTGGATGAGAGTTTGAGCAACCAAGTCACCATGAGAGTGGTGAAGCCCTGGAATGGGTTGTCCAGGGAGGTGGTTGGGGCCCTGTCCCTGGAGGTGTTTAAGCCCAGGCTGGATGAGGCTCTGGCCAGCCTGATCTAGTGTGGGGTGTCCCTGCCCATGGCAGGGGGGTTGGAACTAGCTGATCCTTGTCGTCCCTTCCAACCCTGACTGATACTATGATACTAAGATAAGTCTAGTTGAGAGCTGTCCTTGCCCGTGGCAGGGAGGTTGGAGCAGATGATCTCTGAGGTCCCTCCCAACCTGAGCCGTTGCAGGACTTGCAGGGTTGGGCTCTGTGGACACATTTCTGTGGCTCTGCTGAATTGCAGCCTTTAGGTGGCAGCATTTGAGAGGAGTTTGGAGTTGTGGGCTTGGCACCATCTGGGCTGCAACTCATGGACTAGCATTGCAAACGGAGGGGAGCAGGCTTGTAGGTGCTCTGCTCTGTGTGCAAGCCACAGCAAGGCTGCTTTGGGAGCATTCAAAAAGTGTGTGTGGGGGGAAAGTTAGGGATGGCTGGTGATGGCTTCTGGATGTTTCTCCTTTCATTTCTGCTGCCTTATGTCAAAGAGGTGTGTGCATCTCCACTGAAATGTCTCTGTGCATAGCTTTTGGTAATGCTTGAAGCAAAATGGAAGCAGTTGTTGTGCTTTACTGAGGGTGGAACCCTCTGCTCCATTCCTGGACCCTCTCCTTTTTAGTTCTGTTTTCTTTGTATTTTACTTAAAGAAAACTTCTGCTTAGGAAACAAGGACAAGGCTAGGGTCTTGCATCTGGGAAAGAACAACCTCAGGGACCAGTACAGGCTGGGGGTTGATTCGTTGGAGAGAAGCTCTGGGGATAAGGACCTGGGAGTTCTGGTGTACAAGAGGATGCCCAAGAGCCAGCAGTGTGCCCTCATGGCCAAGAAGGCCAAGGGCAGCCTGGGGGGGAATCAGAAGGGCTGTGGTTAGTAGATGAGGAGAGGTTTTCCTCTCCCTCTGATCTGCACATCTGGAATATAAGGTCTAGTTCTGGGCCCCTCAGTTCAAGTAGGACCTCAAGGAGCTGCTTAAGAGAGTCCAGAGCAGAGGCACAGAGCTGCTGCAGGCAGTGGAACATCTCTTTGTGAGGCCAGGCTGAGGGAGCTGGGAGCAGAGGAAGCAAAGGGCTACCCTCATTACTGGGGATCAAGATGTGCAGGGCTGGAGCCAGGCTCTGCTCAGGGATGTCCAAGCACAGCACAAGGGGCAAGGGCTGCAAGCTGCAGCAGAGATGCCAGGGGAACAGGAGGAAAAAGTTTGTCCCTGTGAGGGTGCTGAGCCCTGGAGCAGGCTGCCCAGGGAGGTTGTGGAGTCTCCTCTGGAGACATTTAAAGCCCACCTGGATGTGTTCCTGTGTGACCTGCCCTGGCAGGGGTGGGGTTGGAGTGGGTGATCTCTGAAGGACTATCCCAACCCTTACCATTCTGTGCTGCTGTTACCTTTATGCTGCTTTGTGGCCAAGCCTCATTCAGAGCCAGGGGCTTTAATTATTTTTAGCTTCATTTACTAAGTAAGCTAAAATGAATTAGGACCAACCACTTGAATTGGACATGAATAATTTAGTCCAGCAATTTCAGTGAAGTGCTTCCCTAGTCATTCAATGAGCTGTCTGCAGCCTGGCATCTAGACTGTTTAATGACCAGTGGCTTTGGGTAGCAGGAGACACAGTCTGCTTGTCCTTCCCATTTGCATCTGCAACCACTAAAGCAATCTAAATGAAGTTGAGAAGTCATTTTCTTTTTTCTAGAGTGGTTTTTCCCCCCTCCCACACACACCACTTCCCCAGTGATTAATATGTGATATCCTAGATGTGCACTTAACTAAGCCTGGCATGCCTGGAGAGACCTGCTGCACGCTAATGAATAATTAATTGAGGTTTAAAAGCCAACGTTTTTGTGCCACTGGATATCATACTTCACAATTGCTCTGCAGGAGGTTCAACAAGGCAAAGTGCAGGGTCCTGCAGCTGGGTTAGGCCAGCCCCAGGAATAAAGCCAGGCTGGGGGCAGAGTGGGTGGAGAGCAGCCCTGGACAAAGAGTCTTGGGGTGCTGGGTGCTGAGCAGCTCCCCAGGAGCCAGCAGTGCCCTCCTGCAGCCCAGCAGGCAGCTGTGTGCTGGGCTGCAGCCAGAGCAGTGTGGGCAGCAGGGCAGGAGAGGGGATTCTGCCCCTGGGCTCTGCTCAGACCTCACCTCCAATCCTGCCTCCAGCTCTGGTGCCCCTAGCAGAAGAAGGACACAGAGCTGCTGGAGTGAGGCCAGAGGAGGCCACAAAGATGATCCCAGGGCTGGAGCAGCTCTGCTGTGAGGCCAGGCTGAGGGAGCTGGGGGTGCTCAGCCTGGAGAAGAGAAGACTCCAGGGGGACCTCAGAGCTGCCTGCCAGGAGCTGAAGGGATCCTGCAGGAAGGCTGCAGAGAGACTTCTCCTGAGGGTGTCTAGAGACAGGACAAGGGGGAATGGTTTGGAGCCGAGGCAGAGCAGGGTCAAACTGGAGCTGAGGAAGAAGTTCTTCAGTAGGAGGGTGGTGAGACTCTGGCACAGGCTGCCCAGGGAGGTTGTGTCTGCTTCCTGCCTTGGGGTGTCCAAGGCCAGGCTGGATGAGGCCCTGAGCAGGTGAGCCTAGCTGGGAGGTGTCATTGCCCATGGCTGGGAGGTTGGAGCAGATGATCTCTGAGGTCCCTTCCACCCTGAGCCCTTCTGTGGTTGTATGAATTTCCTATCTAATGCTAGCACATGCTCTTAGCAGAAGAGAACACATAGTCCCACATCTGGAGAGAAAGCTGGGATGGTGAAGCCCAATGGCATTGTGATGAGGAGTAGTGAGACCAGGAGGATGAGAGCTGCATTACCCATTGGGATGGCAGCCTGCAGACTTTGCAAGCCAGGTGGTCACATTGAGGTGCACACAGGAGGCCATCAATATGCACAGGAGGTGCTTTCCCTGTCATTTAGGTGGTAGCTCCTCAGAGAACAAGCTTGACAGTGATGGCTTCGTTGTGGTGTGGAATCTGCAGTGTCTTGACTTCCCTGGCATTGTGAAAGGCAGAGGAGCACACAGTGCAGATGAGGAACCCCTCTGGGAAGTAGTAGTAAAGAAGCTACAGCATTCAGCTGCAGCATCTGCAGTGCCTGTGGGTGCTCACACACTGATCACACTGCCACTCATGGACTCCTGGGATGGCTTGGGAGGGAAGTCATTCTGCCCCTGTGCTCAGCACTGGCCAGGCCACACCTTGAGTTTTGTGTCCAGTTCTGGGTCTCTCAATTTATGAAGGGCATTGAGACACCTGAATGTGTCCAGAGAAGGACAACAGGGCTGGGGAGTGCCACATCCAATCCCCTCTTGAAGAGCTCCATGGATGGTGAGTCCACCACCTCCCTGGGCAGCACATTCCAATGGCCAACAGCTCTCTCTGGGAAGAACTTTCTCCTCACCTCCAGCCTAAACCTCTCCTGGTGCAGCTTGAGACTGTGTCCTCTTGTTCTGGGGCTGCTTGCCTGGGAGAAGAGACCAACCCCTACCTGGCTACAACCTCCCTGCAGGGAGTTGGAGAGAGCAAGAAGGTCTCCCCTGAGCCTCCTCTTCTCCAGGCTAAGCAACCCCAGCTCCCTCAGCCTCTCCTCACAGGGCTGTGCTCCAGACCCCTCCCCAGCCTTGTTGCCCTTCTCTGGACACCTTCCAGCAACTCAATGTCCTTCTTAAACTGTGGGGCCCAGAACTGGACACAGGACTCAAGGTGTGGCCTAACCAGCGCTGAATTCAGGGCACAATGACTTCCCTGCTCCTGCTGGCCACACTGTTCCTGATGCAGGCCAGGATGCCCTTGGCCTTCTTGACCTCCTGGGCGCACTGCTGGCTCATGTTCAGCCTACTGCTAATCAGTACCCCCAGGTCCCTCTCTGCCTGGCTGCTCTCCAGCCACTCCCACCCCCAGCCTTTCACCAAAGGGCAGGCAGAGCTCTCCTCCAGAGCTTGAGTGGTCTCCCAGTCTCTAGGTGAAGACTGCTGCAGTCACCAGGTTCTCAAGTCCATAATTTGTGAAGAAGAAAAGGTCTTGTTGTGGTTCTCCAGTGACAGAGACAGATCTCCAGATCCCTGCTGTGCTCCAATTGATCAGACCTGAATAAAATATATCTACCACTGGCACTCTAACAAGCACCCTACAGGCCTCATCTGTCACTGGGTATTTATATCAAAGTGACCTCACAGTGATGTACAAGCAGAAGATGCTCAGGGAACATTTTATTGATGATCAAGGAAAAATGTCCTCCCAGGCTGTCAGGGGCCACAGAACAAGCTCCTGGAAGGCAGGCTGGCACTCAGCCATCAGCCTCCGTGTGCTGAGTCCCCTGGCAAGAGAGGATCACAGGTCAGTGACTGGAGCAAGCAGGAGCAGTGGAGACAAACCCTCCTTCCATCATAAACCAGTCCAACAACAGTATTGGGAGAGATCCCACTGGAAGGGTTAGGAGGATGCAGAGCTCTTCTTGGCAGCAAAATCTGAAGAAGCAGAAATGTAGTTGTGTCCTACACCAGGTGAGGACTCCTAACATCCAGCCTAAACCTTCCCTGGTGCAGCTTGAGACTCTTTAAGGGCAACAAAGGTGGGGAGGGGTCTGGAGCACAGCCCTGTGAGGAGAGGCTGAGGGAGCTGGGGTTGCTTAGCCTGGAGAAGAGGAGGCTCAGGGGAGACCTTCTTGCTCTCTCCAACTCCCTGCAGGGAGGTTGTAGCCAGGTGGGGGTTGGTCTCTTCTGCCAGGCACTCAGCACCAGAACAAGAGGACACAGTCTCAAGCTGTGCCAGGGGAGGTTTAGGCTGGAGGTTAGGAAGAGGTTCTTCATAGAAAGAGAGATTGGCCACTGGAATGTGCTGCCCAGGGAGGTGGTGGAGTCACCATCCCTGGAGGTGTTTAGGAAGAGACTGGATGAGGCACTTGGTGCCATGGTTTAGTTGATGAGATGGTGTTGGGTGATAGGTTGGACTTGATGATCTGAAAGGTCTTTACCAACCTCGTCCCCTTTTCTTCCCTTCCCCTCTTCCCTTCCCCTCTTCCCTTCCCCTCTTCCCTTCCCCTCTTCCCTCCCCCTCTTCCCTCCCCCTCTTCCCTTCCCCTCTTCCCTTCCCCTCTTCCCTTCCCCTCTTCCCTTCCCCTCTTCCCTTCCCCTCTTCCCTTCCCCTCTTCCCTTCCCCTCTTCCCTTCCCCTCTTCCCTTCCCCTCTTCCCTTCCCCTCTTCCCTTCCCCTCTTCCCTTCCCCTCTTCCCTTCCCCTCTTCCCTTCCCCTCTTCCCTTCCCCTCTTCCCTTCCCCTCTTCCCTTCCCCTCTTCCCTTCCCCTCTTCCCTTCCCCTCTTCCCTTCCCCTCTTCCCTTCCCCTCTTCCCTTCCCCTCTTCCCTTCCCCTCTTCCCTTCCCCTCTTCCCTTCTCTCCTACTTGATGTGAATTGAGGAATGTTCCTTTTTCAGCAGCTTTATGGACTGGGATGAGCACTGTCCAGAGCTGCTTATCATATTTGGTTGTTTACCTTTGAAAGGCTGAGGTCAGTGGCATGAAGTTTAACAAAGCCAAGTGCTGGGTCCAGCCCTTGGGTCACAACAACTCCATGAACACTCCAGGCTTGGAGCAAAGTGGCTGAAAGGCTGCCCAGTGTAAAAGGACCTGGTGTTGCTGTTTGACAGCTGGCTGAGCATGAGCCAGCAGTGTGCCCAGGTGGCCAAGAAGGCCAATGGCATCCTGGCCTGGATCAGGAATAATGTGAGCAGGAGTAGGGAAATGATTGTGCTTTTCTCTGGCCACACTCCAGCCCCTCAGTGTCCTTCTTGCAGACTACCAATACAGGAGGCTGTATATTAACATTCAATGACTTAGTTTTAGGCCAAATATTTCCCCTAAGCTAATTGCTGCTTCATAGCTTGGGTTTAGCTGGGGTGGGTTGGTTGGTTGGGGTTTGGGGTTGGACTGGGGGGGTTTGTTTGTTTGGGGGGGGGGGGGGGGTTGTTTGGGGGTTTTGGGGGTTTGACTTTTAATGTGTGGGGTTTTAAACATGAAATTCCATGGCAGCAGGAAATGGCACCATCTGTTCATGGCCTAACCTCTGTAGATGTGCTCTCATGTGGCACCAAGCCCTCCTTCCCAGAGACAGATCCTGTGCACCCAGCCTGTCCTTCTGCGATGTTTTACATATGTTAGCATGTGGCCATTTGGATAACCACGTCCTGCATCAGTGCCTTCTGCAGTTAGCTGGGGAAATAAAACTGCTCTGACTGCAGATCTAACAACCTCAGGGCTCCAGAGCCAGTTCTGGCACAGAGCACTGCAGTTCACTCAAGCTCTGCAGACCATTGCTGCAGCACTTGCAAAACCTTCATTAAAACTAATGGAGTGAGGAGAGGCTGACAGAGCTGGGGCTGTGCAGCCTGGAGGAGGCTGGCAGGGGAATCTTATTAATGCACACAAATATCTGAGGGGTGGCTGTCAGGAAGATGGGGCCAGACTCTTCTCAGTGGTCCCCAGGGACAGGACAAGAGGTAAAGGTCGTGAACTTGAGAGAGAACTGTGTTTGAGGGTGGTAGAGTGCCCAGTTTGGTAGTGGAGCCTCCTTTTCAGGAGGCTTTCAGAGCTTGTCTGCTCCAAGTGATTCTGCTTTGGCAGGGAAGCTGGACTCAATTATCATCTTATTTTCCTCTTCCTCCTGCTCCTTTTCTTCTTCTTCCTCTTCTCCTCTTCCTCTTCTCCTTTTCCTGTTCCTCTTCCTCTTCTCCTTCTCCTGTTCCTCTTCTCCTTCTCCTGTTCCTCTTCTCCTTCTCCTCCTCTTTTTTCCCCCTCCTTCTCCTCCTCCTCTTTTTCCCCCTCCTTCTCCTCCTCCTCTTTTTCCCCCCTCCTTCTCCTCCTCCTCTTTTCCCCCCTCCTTCTCCTCCTCCTCTTTTTCCCCCCTCCTTCTCCTCCTCCTCTTTTCCCCCCCTCCTTCTCCTCCTCCTCTTTTCCCCCCCTCCTTCTCCTTCTCCTCTTTTTCCCCCCTCCTTCTCCTCCTCCTCTTTTTCCCCCCTCCTTCTCCTCCTCCTCTTTTTCCCCCCTCCTTCTCCTCCTCCTCTTTTTTCCCCCCTCCTCCTTTTCCTCCTCCCTCTCTCCTCCTCTGCTGTCCCCACAGCTCAGCAGCTCTCCATGCTGACTGTGTACAAACAGCCAGCTTTGTGCTACCAGAAAGGATAAAAATGTCATGTGCCAAATTCACATCCAGTGGCAGTTCCCCCATTTTTTCATTCTTCTTCTCTCAAAACAGTTTAGGAGACTTAAACAAGGAGAGAGAAATGCTCTTAAACAGACAGGCAAGATCATTTAGCCCCAGCCAGTAGCTTCATCATTCTAACCAACCCAAACCCCTCCCCACCCTGGGTGTAACTGTGCTGTCAGGAGAGTTGGCAGCACCTATTATCTAAAGCATCAATTCTTGTGCCTTCCCTTCATACAGCTTGAGAAGCTTTCACAGGCTGCAAGCTTTCCCATCATAAACCCAGAGGTAATTCATCTCCAGTTGTAATTAGTGCTGCTGTCCTATAGAAGAGGTCAGGCAACCAGCTGCAGGGATGTGTGCAGTAAAGAGTTGCAGGGCAAGGCAACAGTGGAGGTGTCCTGCTGCATCCTGCTTTCTCCACTTCCCCTGACCTACAGAGGAGGGACAGGAAAGTGATCAGAGAGTTGGAGCAGCTCTGCTATGAGGACAGGCTGAGGGAGCTGGGGTTGTTCAGTCTGGAGAGGTAGAAGGCTCCAAGGAGACCTTAGAGAAGCCTGCTAGTACCTGAAGGAGGCTACAAGAAGGCTGCAGAGGGACTGTTTGCAAAGGCCTGCATGGACAGGATGAGAGGCAGTGGTTTGAAATGAGAGAAGAGCAGATTGAGACAAGTTCTGGACCATGAGGCTGCTGGAACACTGCACCAGGTTGCCCAGGGAGGTGGTTGAGGCTCCATCCCTGGATGTATTCAAGGTGAGGCTGGACAGGGCTCTGGGCAACCTGATCTGGTTGTGGATGTCAGATTGGAGTGGATGAGCTTTGGATATCCCTTCCAACCCAAACCATTCTAAGATTCTGTAAGAACAGCTTAGAAAGTTTCAGTTTATCCTCAGTCATCTTCCCTTGAGTTGTAAAGGGACAGAGCAATAAAGAAACAGATCTTGGCTCATGTGCAATCTAGAGGGAGCTTGCTGAAGAGTTCAGGAAAAAGAAGGTTGCCTGTAAAAAGCTGCTGCAATTCTGAGCTACCTCCTGGCCTGGCTAATACTGGAACAATAGAATCATGGAATCAATAAGGTTGGAAAAGACCTCAGAGATCATCAAGTCCAACCTATCACCCACCATCTCAGGACTGCTAAACCATGGCACCAAGTGCCACATCCAGTCTCTTCTTAAACACCTCCAGGGATGGGGACTCCACCACCTCCCTGGGCAGCACATTCCAATGGCCAATCTCTCTTTCTGGGAAGAACTTTCTCCTCACCTCCAGCCTAAACTTCCCCTGGCACAGCTTGAGATTGTGTCCTCTTGTTCTGGTGCTGGTTGCCTGGGAGAAGAGACCAACCCCCACCTGGCTACAACCTCCCTTCAGGGAGTTGTAGAGAGAGCAATACTTCAATTAATCAACCACATAACTAAAGCAAAAGAGCCTGATGCAGATGCAACAAATATGGTGAGATTTCAACCAGCTGTGAAGATAGCAAAATATTCTGATGCTGATCCTGGGAGGTAACCCTTTAAAGGCTGGGCATGGATAAATGATTGTAGGAGAAACATTAAAATGCTGAGCCAGCACCAGAACAAGAGGACACAGTCTCAAGCTGTGCCAGGGGAGGCTTAGGCTGGAGGTGAGGAGGAAATTCTACACAGAGAGAGTGATTGGCCATTGGAATGGGCTGCCTGGGGAGGTGGTGGAGTCACCATCACTGGAGGTGTTTAGGAGGAGACTTGATGGGGTACTTGGTTGCATGGTTTAGTTGATTAGATGATGTTGGATGATAGGTTGGACTTGATGATCTTGAAGGTCTCTTCCAACATGGTCTATCCTATCCTATCCTGTCCTACCCTACCCTATCCTATTCTATCCTACCCTATCCTATCCTGTCCTATCCTACCCTATCCTATCCTATTCTATTCTATCCTATCCTATCCTACCCTATCCTATTCTATCCTATCCTATTCTATTCTATCCTACTCTATCCTACCCTATCCTATTCTATCCTACCCTATCCTGTCCTGTCCTATCCTATCCTATCCTGTGGGAAGGCATTAAAGGCCTTTCATTTAAAAAAGCCCCAAACAAGCAATAATAAATAAAGGTGATCCCTTGTGTTTCCATTCAGTAATGTGTTATTGCAGCCATCAATCTCTGGGGAGCACAGCAGGGAATAGGAAAGCATCCTGAGTTTACTGCTGAATTGAGAGCATTTTGATGTTCAACTCAATAATGTGAATTTCCTTTATCCTTTTCTTTTCCCCCTTCTTTATTGTTTGTCTTGGGGTTTCTTGCACTTCAAACATTTTTGGATGGATTAATAGGTAAACAAACCAGGGGGAAATGTGAACTGCTGAGTTCACCAGGAGCTGATGTAGGATTGGTAGGGAGTGGCTTGAGAGCAGCCCTGAAGATAAGGCCTTGGGGGTGTTTGCGGAGGAGAAGCTCAACAGGAGCCAGCAGTGAGCAATTGCAGCCCAGAGAGCCAAGCAGAGCCTGGGCTGCAGCAAGAGAAGTGTGGCCAGCAGAGCCAGGGAGGTGATTCTCCCCCTCTGCTCCACTCTGCTGAGACCACAGCTGGAGCTCTGTGTCCAGGTCTAGAGCCTTTATTACAGGAAAAATCTGGAGGTGCTGGAAGGTGTCCAGAGAAGGGCCACAAGGATGAGCAGAGGGCTGGAGCTGCTCTGCTATGAGGACAGACTCAGAGAGTTGGGGTTCTTCAGCCTGGAGAACAGAAGACTCTGAGGAGACCTAATTGTGGCCTTCCAGCATCTGAAGGGGGCTACAAGAAAGCTGGGGAGGGACTTTTGAGGGTGTTAGGGAGTGATAGGACTGGGGGGAATGGAACAAAACTAGAAGTGGGGAGATTCAGCTTGGATGTTAGGAAGAAGTTGTTCCCCATGAGGGTGGTGAGAGCCTAGCACAGGTTGCCCAGGGAGGTGGTGGAAGCCTCATCCCTGGAGGTTTTTACAGCCAGGCTGGATGTGGCTGTGAGCAACCTGCTGTAGTGTGAGGTCCATGGCAGTTGGGTTGGAACTGGCTGAGCCTTGAGGTCCCTTCCAACCCTGACAATTATGTGAGTCTCTTTCATTATTTGTATTGCAATCCAATCTGGATTGGTATGGAAAAATAAAAGGCAGGGGGGGTGGAAAAAGTGAGCTGCTGAGTGGTGAAGGTTTGTGTTGGTTGGTTGGTTACTTTTGCTCTTGCAATCCAAACCTTTTGGGTTGGATTGCTGTGTCAAACAAAACAGGGGGGAAAAAATTACACTGCCTGAGTGTTACTTTTATTGCACCCCAAACCTTTTGGGGATTGATTGCCATGCAGAATAAAAGAGGGGGGAATTGTGAGTTGTTGAGGCTTTGGGGGTGTTCATGTGTTTGGGGCCCTTGGGTTTTATTGCCATCCATAGTATCATAGTAGCATTCAGGGTTGGAAGGGACCACAAGGATCAGCTAGTTCCAACCCCCCCTGCCATGGGCAGGGACACCCCACACTACATCAGGCTGGCCACAGCCTCATCCAGCCTGGGCTTAAACACCTCCAGGGACGGGGCCCCAACTACCTCCCTGGACAACACATTCCAGGGCTTCACCACTCTCATGGGGAAGAACTTCCTCCTCACCTCCAGCCTGAATCTCCCCACCTCCAGCTTCATTCCATTCCCCCTAGTCCTATCACTACCTGAGGTCCTGAGAAGTCCTTCCCCAGCCTTCCTGTAGGCCCCCTTCAGATACTGGAAGGTCACAATTAGGTCACCTCGGAGCCTTCTCTTCTGCAGACTGAACAGCCCCAACTCCTTCAGTCTGTCCTCATAGGAGAGGTGCTCCAGCCCTCTGATCATCCTTGTGGCCCTTCTCTGGACACCTTCCAGCACCTCCACATCCCTCTTGTAATAGGGGCTCCAGAACTGGAGGCAGTACTCCAGGTGGGGTCTCACCAGGGCTGAGTAGAGGGGGAGGATCACCTCCCTTGCCCTGCTGGCCACACTTCTCCTGATGCAGCCCAGGATCTGATTGGCTTTCTGGGCTGCAAGTGCACACTGAGAGCTCCTGTTGAGCTTCTCCTCCACCAGCACCCCCAAGTCTCTCTCCTCAGGGCTGCTTTCCAGCATCCAACCCTTTTGGGGTGGATTGCTTTGTAAAACAGGATAAGGAAAAGATGTGAGCTGCAGAGTGCCTTCTGCAGCCTGGTCGTGGTAATTATCGAGGGTGTGAGATATAGCAGAGCTGTAAATGGGGGAAAGTGCAGCCTGGGCTTTCCTTCACCCCCTCCTTTTCCTCTGTGCCTGGTTAGCATGCTGCAAAGCACACCCCTGAAAACAAACTACCTGCTGTGGTGACATTTTCCATTCATTTGGAGCAGGACTGAGTAACTTCACTAGATGCACAATGCTCAATTTCTCCTGCCTGGGTGTAAGGTGATGAGGAACTAAGCCCAGGATGGCAAGTAATAGAGCTTGCAGGGTTTTCAAAGCCTGGGCACATGCAGAGTGAATAAATATTACATCTTCATGAGAGTCCTCACTGACCAAACCTGGAACCAGGAGAAATAGGCTCAGATCCCACTGAAGGTAGTGGCTGGCCAAGGGAGATAGAGGGAGGCAGCAGATTACTAGGAGAAAGTCCAGCTCATCAGGGTTTGTGCTATAAATTAGGTTTTAATTAAGTAATTTCTCATTGCTAACATCATTAAAAATAGCAACAGCAGTAGGATAGAATCAGAGAATGGATTGGGGTGGAAGGGACCTCAGAGATCATCTAGTTCCAACCCCCTGCCATGAGCAGGGACACCTTCCGCTGGACCAGGTTGCTCAAGGTCTCATCCAACCTGGCCTTGGACACCCCAAGGCAGGAGGCAGCCACAGCCTCCCTGGGCAACCTTTTTCCAGAGTCTCACCACCCTGGCACTGAAGAACTTCTTCCTCAGCTCGAGTCTGACCCTGCTCTGCCTCAGCTTCAAACCATTCCCCCTTGTCCTCTCCCCAGACACCCTCAGCAGAAGTCTCTCTGCAGCCTTCCTGCAGGACCCCTTCAGATCCTGGCAGGCAGCTCTGAGATCTCCCCAGAGCCTTCTCTTCTCCAGGCTGTACACCCCCAGCTCCCTCAGCCTGGCCTCACAGCAGAGCTGCTCCAGCTCTGGGATCATCTTTGTGGCTTCCTCTGGCCTCACTCCAGCAGGTCTGTGCCCTTCTAATGGTGGAGACACCAGAACTGGAGGCAGGATTGGAGGTGAGGTCTCAGCAGAGCAGATCTGTGAAGGGCAACCTAGTATCTAATTTTCTACATATGTTAACTTTTTCTTTTACCTGCTGAGAAGCATGAGAGTGCATAACAATATGAGAAGTGACTCAGTATAGATGCTCCTGCCTTCCATATTTCATCATAAATATTGTTTCCTCCCATATTTCAACCCAAATCCTTTTTCCTTCCTTCCACATCTCAATCCAAATCCTTTTTCCTCCCACATTTCAACCCTAATCCTTTTTTCTTCCTTCTATATTTCAACTCAAATCCTTTGCCCTTCCATTTTTCAACCCAAATCCCTTTCCCTTCCATATTTCAACTCAAATCCCTTTCCCTTCCATATTTCAACTCAAATCCCTTTCCCTTCCATATTTCAACTCAAATCCTTTTCCCTCCCTCCCTCCCTCCCTCCCTCCCTCCCTCCCTCCCTCCCTCCCTCCCTCCCTCCCTCCCTCCCTCCCTTTCCTTCCTTCCTTCCTTCCTTCCTTCCTTCCTTCCTCCCTTCCTTCCTTCCTCCCTTCCTCCCTTCCTCCCTTCCTCCCTTCCTCCCTTCCTCCCTTCCTCCCTTCCTCCCTTCCTCCCTTCCTCCCTTCCTCCCTTCCTCCCTTCCTCCCTTCCTCCCTTCCTCCCTTCCTCCCTTCCTCCCTTCCTCCCTTCCTCCCTTCCTTCCTCCCTTCCTCCCTTCTTTCCTCCCTTCCTTCCTTCCTCCCTTCTTTCCTCCCTTCCTTCCTTCCTCCCTTCCTCTCTCCCTTCCTCCCTCCCTCTCTTCCTCCCTCCATCTCTCTCTCCCTCCCTTCTCTCCCTTCCTCCTAAATCCTTTTTCCTTCCATACTTCATCCCAACCCCCTTTTCCTCCCCTGTTTCACCTCCTATTAGCACCCTCTCCATGTTTCCACCAGTCAGAGGGCATCTTTCTCTCCGTCTTCATGAATATAGCTTAGTTCAGATCTTAATTCACTCCCGTGAAAGAAATTACTCCATTCACTTTGCAACCAGTCAAAGCTCTTCTATACTGTTTTGGAGAGCCAAGAAAGGACTTTGTATGGGTCCAGGATTTACGTAGGAAGTAGGCAAAGACTGTTTTAAGAGCGTTTTCCACATTTCCTAAGGAGGGGTTCCCATGGAGATCTAATTCAGCTAATAGCTATGTTACCATTTTGGCCAGCTGCCTGCCTGGTGAGAAAATATCATTTTCAGGGGTTCCCATCGCAAGCCATAGCTTAAATCTGTGCTGCGGAGGGCTGATATTCAGCGGTGCCCTGAAGCTCCGTGTCCTGCCAGCACAGCGGCGTGGGAGAACAAGCGCTGCCTTGTGAGCCCTGGGTGCCCCGCTGCAGCGGCGCAAGGGATGGGGGAGACGGGGAGAAGGGACTGCTCCTGGGGTTTGCTTCTTTTCACCGTCACAGGGTTTGCTGTAAACAAGCAAACAGAATCCCACAACTGCAGATCTGGTTTGGTTTGCTTTGCGTGCAGATTTTGGGGTTTGCTGTAATGCATCTTCCCCTTCTTTTTCGTTGTCGTTTTTGATCTCCAGCCCGGCGCAAGAGCAGACCAAACCAAAACACACACCACCAGGGGGAAAAAAACCTCACCACCCAAACAGCTCAACCCCCTCAGTCCTTTGAAGGTGATTAAAGGATTATTTTATATATATATAAGGTAATTCCTCAGTGAAAGAGAAACAGGAAGCCCCAGCGCCTCGATTCGGTTCCAAATTGTGCTTCCAAGTCAGCACAGACTCTGCCATCTAGTGCCCAGAAGCAATTGTAGCCGGCCAGCTGCGAGTGTGAGGACGGGAAACCTCAAGCGCTGCTGCTGCCCTGTGTTATACCCCTGCCTTTGGGGGAGAAGCTTTAGAATGGGCTACAAAGGAATTCAGCCTGCAGGAAACCCTCTCAAGCTGCTGGGGGTCTGTGATGATTGAGATGGGTTGGGATCGGTTAATAGCTCCATCCCCAAAATTAACCAGACCGGCTCTTGATTTATTTCTGCAGTTCTTTCTTCATTTCCCCCTCTGCAGCTCCTCCTTCCCCTTCCCCTGGAGCTTCCATCAGCATTTTGCATGATTTTTGGGGAGGACATTCTTGTGTTGGCACAGAGGATGCTGTGCTGCTGCACCTGAGGGGGGTTGCCTCGCTGCACCTTCTGGCTGCAAGTCCTTTTGTATTCATTCCAGAGTCAAGAGGCACTGAATGGAATGGAATGGAGTAGAATAGAACAGAATAGAGTAGAGTAGAGTAGAATAGACCAAGTTGGAAAAGACCTTTGAGAAAAGCATTTGGCTGTTTCCAGCTCAGGAGTGGGTAGGATAATGCAATCCTAGAATGGTTTATGTTACACTGGACCTCAGAGATTATCTGCTCCACCCTCCTGCCGTGGGCAGGGATGCCTCTCAGTTAGACTTGGTTTCCCAAGGCCTCATCCAACTGGCCTTGAACACCCCCAGGCAGGAGGCAGCCACAGTCTTCCCTGGGCAGCCTGTGCCAGAGTCTCACCACCCTCATGCTGAAGAATTTCTTCCTCAGCTCCAGTCTAACCCTGCTCTGCCTCAGCTCCAAACCATTCCCCCTTGGCCTGGATCCAGACACCCTCAGCAAAAGTCTCTCTGCAGCCTTCCTGCAGGATCCCTTCAGCTCCTGGCAGGCAGCTCTGAGGTCCCCCTGGAGTCTTCTCTTCTCCAGGCTGAGCACCCCCAGCTCCCTCAGCCTGGCCTCACAGCAGAGCTGCTCCAGCCCTGGGATCATCTGGCCTCCTCTGGCCTCACTCCTGCACCTCTGTGTCCTTCTGGTGCTGGGGGCACCAGAGCTGGAGGCAGGATTGGAGGTGAGGTCTCAGCAGGGCAGAATCAAGGGACAGAAACCCCTCTCCTGCCTTGCTGTCCAGTATGAAGCACTCTGTTACAGTGCTGTGGATGAGAGAAGGAAATGATCCCTTTGGGGAAGCTGCTTCTTGCTCTGAAGTCTCTGATCAGCCTTCAGGGAGCTGCTCACCCTCTCACCTCCCAGCAGTTCAGTACAAGCTGAGGATGCTCAGCAGCTCTCAGAGATCCCTTTGCATTTCACATGCCCTGAGGGGATAAGCACAAAGGCCTCAGAATCCCTTTCCTTTAGTCCAGCAGTTCCCTCACACTGTTGTTACCACCCAG
This sequence comes from Melanerpes formicivorus, assembly GCF_026170545.1. NCBI lineage: Eukaryota > Metazoa > Chordata > Aves > Piciformes > Picidae > Melanerpes > Melanerpes formicivorus. Next base: position 1,516,086 of record NW_027142378.1, read on the forward strand.
TATGCCAGGAAAGGCTTCTTTAATTGATGCCAGTGAGCCCTGAGCCACCAGCAGCACAGCTTTTAGTAGGTGCTACCCCTCTACCCAGATCACTACATTTACACAGTGAAGTCCCCACCAAATGTGACATAAAAACAGGCATCAGAGGCAAACCAGCATGGTTTATGAGCTCACCTGATGACTAGGAGAGATATGGAGCAGGCTGACAAACATCATTAAACAGCCCAAGCGTAAAATCTCTCCTTTTAACTGTAATGCTTCTCCACTCATTAAAAAGAAGGGGGTGGGGTGGAAAAAAGCCTGGCTGGGGGTGAGTAGAACCTTGCAAAGCTGCTGGGGGTGGGGTTCTTTCCTTTCTGCCTTGCTCAGTCTTCCTACCTTTGCCTTTTTCAACTGTTAACAGATGTGTTTTTGCTTTGTTTTGTTCTATTCTTTGTTCCTACAGACAGCACATGGCACCTCTCTTCTCTCCTATTAAAACCCCAAACTGCACACCCTCCACTGGCTGCAAGATATTAACTCCTTAATAAAGCTAAAAAGGTTGCTCAATAGGGATAAAAACATATACATCTATAAATCCCTCTAACTTCACATAAAATGACATAAAAAGAAATGAAGGTAAAGCCATAATGGGATGGGAGTTGTTGTAACTAACTTTGGAATGGCAGAATGTCTTCCTTGGGATGCTTTTTTTTTCCCCCACTCCTGGAAAGCTTGGAAGCCTGTGGCATGCTGCAGAGTTATGTGTTAAATGGGATGATTAAATCACATCCACCTCGAGATATATTCATTGCTAAAATACTTGGGTTTGGTGAGACACTGGCACAGGTTGCCCGGGGAGGTGGTGGAAGCCTCATCCCTGGAGGGTTTTGCAGCCAGGCTGGATGTGGCTGTGAGCAACCTGCTGTAGTGTGAGGTGTCCCTGCCCATGGCAGGGGGGTTGGAACTGGCTGAGCCTTGAGGTCCCTTCCAACCCTGGCAGTTCTCTGATTGATCAATGTGGATCTGTTGCGTTCCAGCCGAGGGGAGAAGGAATAACAAACTGTTGCCCTGCCAAAGGACCACTGGCAGCAAGATAGATTCTTTTTATCAGCTCCCTGAAGCTCAGGTTTTGTAGCAGAAGTGTTTGGATTATGTTATGACCTGTTGTTAAGTCGTGGCCTGCTTAAAATGATCCAGTCAAGGTACCTCTTAATGCTGTTTGGTATCTGCATGTTGAGGTATTGATGAGTTTTCTTCTCCTGCAGGTAGATTATAGGATTAGTAATGCAATAGAGAGCTTTAAAAGCCTTTCATGTTTCCAGGTCTAACTTAGAGTCCTGTTGTGGGGATTTCTGGCATCACAGGTTGCATTGGGTTGGAAGGGAGCCTCAAAGGTCATCTTGTCCAACCCCACTGCAAGCAGCAGGGACAGCTCCAGCGAGATCAGGCTGCCCAGGGCCACATCCAGTCTGATCTAGATGATCCCTGTGGTCCCTTCCAACCCTGACTATGATACTATCAGAGGGCTGGAGCACCTCTCCTATGAGGACAGACTGAAGGAGTTGGGGCTGTTCAGTCTGCAGAAGAGAAGGCTCTGAGGTGACCTAATTGTGGCCTTCCAGTATCTGAAGGGGGCCTACAGGAAGGCTGGGGAGGGACTGCTCAGGATCTCAGGTAGTGATAGGACTAGGGGGAATGGAATGAAGCTGGAGGTGGGGAGATTCAGGCTGGAGGTGAGGAGGAAGTTCTTGCCCATGAGAGTGGTGAAGCCCTGGAATGGTTTGTCCAGTGAGGTGGTTGGGGCCCCATCCCTGGAGGTGTTTAAGCCCAGGCTGGATGAGGCCCTGGGCAGCCTGATCTAGTGTGGGGTATCCCTGCCCATGGCAGGGGGGTTGGAACTAGCTGATCCTTGTGGTCCCTTTCAACCCTGACTGATACTATGATACTACTATGATCTTCAACATCTCCAGCAATGGGACCTCAACCCCATCCCTGGGCACCCTGCTCCAGTATTTCCCCACCCTCATGGTGTAGAACTTCCTCCTGATGTCCAACCTAAGCCTGTTTTCAAACCATTGCCTCTCATCCTACCAATTCAAGCCCTTCCAAACAGTCCCTCCACAGCCTTCCTGTAGTTCCCTTTCAGATATTAAAATGTAACTTGAAGGTCTCCCTGGAGCCTTCTCCTCTGCAGGCTGAACAGCCTCAGTTCTTTCAGCCTGTCCTCATGGCAGAGGTGCTCCAGCCCTCTGATTCTTAGACTCGTAGAATGGTTTGGGTTGGAAGGGACCATAAAGATGATCCAATTCCAACCCCCCTGCCATGGGCAGGGACACCTCCCCCCAGCCCACGTTGCTCAAGGCCTCATCCAGCCTGGCCTTGAACACCTCCAGGGAGGGCTCACAAACTTCCTGGGCAACCTGTTCCAGTGTCTTAAGGCTTCATTCAACCTCAAGGCCTCAATAAACTGCACCAGGCACGGTGCAGTTCAACATCTCTAGGGAAGGAGCATCCACAGCCTCCCTGGGCAGCCTGTTGCAGTGTCAGACCATGTTCCTGTCTGCTGCTGAAAAGGTTAATTGTTCTTTGTTTAATGAAGCAATCTGATGAAAATCAATATTTGAGGTAAAAGCAGAGAAGGACTGGAGACAAAAAGACTCCAGGGGGACCTTAGAAATGCTTTCCAATACCTGCAGGAAGGCTCCAGGGAGACTTTTCCTGTGGGTGTCTGGAGATAGGACAAGGGGAAATGGTTTGGGGCTGAGGCAGAGCAGGGTCAGACTCGAGCTGAGGAAGAAGTTCTTCAGTGCCAGGTTGGTGAGACTCTGGAAAAAGGTTGCCCAGGGAGGCTGTGGCTGCCTCCTGCCTTGGGGTGTTCAAGACCAGGTTGGATGAGACCTTGAGCAGCCTGGTCCAGTGGCTATGTGTCCCTGCCCACAGCAGGGAACTAGATGATCTCTGAGGTCCCTTCCAACCCAATTCCATTCTCTGATTCTATCCTACTGCTGTTGCTGAGGAAGAAGTTCTTCAGTAGGAGGATGGTGAGACTCTGGCACAGGCTGCCCAGGGAGGTTGTGGATACCTCCTCCTTGGGGCTGTTCAAGGTCAGAATGGATGAGACCTTAGGCCATGGCAGGGAGGATTTCTGAGGTCCCTTCTACCCTAAGCCATTCTATGACTGTCCTGCTTCTCCAAACAGAAAATTAAGGAAGCCATCAGCAAAAAAAAATCTGGCCAGAAACTGATGCCCACAAAAATATTTTCTGGGGTAGAAAAAGTAATTTTTAACACCAAGAACTAGGCAAGAAGAGTGAGGATGGGCAAAAAGAACTCCATTCCTCAGAATCCCAGCTCAAACATCCATTATTATATCCCAGGATTTAGGTCTTGAATCACATTGGCTTGACCTTGTAGGACCCACTGTGCCAGCTATTGTCTAGGGGAGGATGGCTCCTATCCCCTTTCCCACACCACCAGCTTCTTAAACCTGCTGTGCCACTTAGTTATCCTGGCTTGCATCAGGAACAGTGTGGCCAGCAGGAGCAGGGAAGTCATTCTGCCCTGTGCTCAGCACTGCTTAGGCCACACCTTGAGTCCTGTGTCCAGTTCTGGGCCCCTCAGGTTAGGAAAGATGTTGAGATGCTGGAAGGTGTCCAGAGAAGGGCAACAAAACTGGGGAGGGGTCTGGAGCACAGCCCTGTGAGGAGAGGCTGAGAGAGCTGGGGTTGCTTAGCCTGCAGAAGAGGAGGCTCAGGGGAGACCTTCTTGCTCTCTCCAACTCCCTGAAGGGAGGTTGTAGCCAGGTGGGGGTTGGTCTCTTCTCCCAGGCAAGCAGCACCAGAACAAGAGGACACAGTCTGAAGCTGCACCAGGGGAGGTTTAGGCTGGATGTTAGGAAGGAGTTCTTCCCAGCAAGAGAGATTGGCCATTGGAATGTGCTGCCCAGGGAGGTGGTGGAGTCCTCATCCCTGGAGGTGTTCAAGAGGGGATTGGATGTGGCACTTGGAGCCATGGTTTAGTAGTCCTGAGGTGTTGGGTGACAGATTGGACTTGATGACCTCTGAGGTCTTTTCCAACCTTGTTGATTCTGTGATTCTGTGATTTAGATCACAGGGTTAAAAATGCTTTCCCAGCCCAGCAAGTGGAGTGAAAAATGGATCACTGGTACATCTCCTACGTTCATTCTTTAGCTAGGGTCTGAGAATGGAAGAAAGTTTTGTTCTCTTTAGCATTTCTTGCTAACTGTGGCAGCCACTGAAGAGACTTTGTCATGAAGTGCTTCATCAAAATGCATGGCTGTGGAGCTGCTTAGATTAAACACTTCTGAGAGTACTGTGTGTACCTTTTAGGCAGAACCTGGACACTTCTGAGCCCATTACAGAAATGTATTTGGCCCTTTCTCTTTTTTTTCCCCTTCTTCTTTTCCTGATGAGGCCTGAATTTGAATGAGCCTTGAAAGTCCTCCCTCATGCCAGCACACTCTGCATTTCCTCTCCCTGGTTGCTGTCCTCATGGTGGTGTTTGGTTAAATGTCTCAGCTGAGGCTGAAAATGAGAGCACTGAAAGAAGAAAAAGTCTGATTCCCTTTTTAATCATTATTTGGACAGAACTCCCCAATCTTCCCCCTCCCCCCCCCAATTTGTTATCAAACCTTTACCTTTTATCTATATTCATGTATTTGCTATATAAATGCTTCCTGTATCAGAGGTGGGTTGAAAAGTGCATCTCAAAGACCATCAAGCAAGAGTTGAAGGTGTACATTAAAAATGTCTTGCTGTTAAGTGGGGGGAGGGGGAAAAGATATGAAAAGGTTGAGGCATGATGAGATCCTGCATCAATGATTTGTGTTTTAAATGCTTGGTGACACTCATGAGGAACTCCAGCACTCTGAACAGGCCCTAAACTACAACCTAACCTCCCAGGCTTTCTTTTGCCTCCTCACCAGAGCTGTCCCTGTCCTGCACTCAGCATGGGACATTGCAGGATTGGGACCAGAGAATTCACCTCCATCCTGTATGCCTCTGGAAATCCTTCTTCTAAGCAAAGGTCTCCCTATTTCTGCACTCTCTTTGTAAGCTCAAAAATAGAATGAAGTCCTCTGCAGGAATGGTGCCATGTCCTCTAAAGTGCCTGGCAGCCAGGCAGAAAACTCAGACCAAGTTTATTTCATAGATTCAGAGAATGGTTTGAGTTGGAAGGGACCTTCAAGATCATCCAGTTCCAACCCCCTGCCATGGGCAGGGACACCTTCTACTGGACCAGGCTGCTCAAGGCCTCATCCAAACTGCCCCTGGAGGTGGCATCCACAAGCTCCTGGGCAACCTATTCCAGTGTTTCACCATCCTCCCTGTAAAGAACTTCTTCCTCATCTCCAGTCTCAATCTCCCCTCCTCAAACTTCAATCTGTTCCCTCTGCTTCTATCACTACAAGCCCTGTAAAAAGTTCCTCCCTGGCTTTCTTTCATTGCTAAGAAAGGTTTAGGAAAGTCTTCTGTCCTTCACTGTGTTCTTAACTACAGCTTAAGCAGTCATCTCTACCTCACCTTGGGGAAAATTGTGTCACCCAGCTCTGAATTTGCTTGAGAATATTGCTTGGAAAACCTAAATGACAGGAAGGGATCTCCCAGAGAATAAAAAAGCCATCTGAAGTCAGGGGAGCTGACTGGCCACAACTACCCCATGCAGTGCTACAGGCTGGGGACAGAGTGCTGGAGAGCAGCCAGGCAGAAAGGGACCTGGGGGTACTGGTTGAGAGTAGGCTGAACATGAGCCTGCAGTGTGCCCAGGCAGCCCAGAAGGCCAATGGCATCCTGGCCTGCATCAGGAAGAGTGTGGCCAGCAGGAGCAGGGAAGTCATTGTGCCCTGTACTCAGCACTGGTTAGGCCACACCTTGAGTCCTGTGTCCAGTTCTGGGCCCCTCAGTTTAGGAAAGATGTTGAGGTGCTGGAAGGTGTCCAGAGAAGGGCAACAAAGGTGGGGAGGGGTCTGGAGCACAGCCCTGTGAGGAGAGGCTGAAGGAGCCTGGGGTTGCTTAGCCTGGAGAAGAGGAGGCTCAGGGGAGACCTTATTGCCCTCTCCAACTCCCTGCAGGGAGGTTGTAACCAGGTGGGTGTTGGTCTCTTCTCCCAGGCAAGCAGCACCAGAACAAGAGGACACAGCCTCAAGCTGCACCAGGGGAGGTTTAGGCTGGGTGTTAGGAAGCAGTTCTTCCCAGCAAGAGAGATTGGCCATTGGAATGTGTTGCCCAGGGAGGTGGTAGAGTCCCCATCCCTGGAGGTGTTTAGGAGGAAACTGGATGAGGCACTTGGTGCCATGGTTTAGGTGATTAGATGGTGTTGTGTGATAGGTTGGACTCGATGATCTCCAAGGTCTCTTCCAACCTGGTTAATCCTGTCCTAAGAGAGTAGGGTTGTATTTTTTTTTGTGGAAGCAGAGGCAGCCAATTTTTTGTAGCCCCCCAATCTATACACATCCATATATTATATCTGTGTGTGGATTGAAGTGTCCTTTCTGTGTGTTTCTGGGATGTGTTCAAAGTGTTGACTCTTCCATCCTCAAAACAGACTTATTTAACTTTCTTTTTTTCTCCTAGTAATTTATTTTGCAGATATCCTCTTTGCAATGCAAACCTCATTGCTGTCCCCAGGTGAACAGGGGAATTTATCTTTTTTAATGAATATTTACCAAAAGAAGCACAAATTTGGAGCAATAGATCAATAGTACAGAAAGGAAGCAAAGATCTCTCTGCTGCTTGACCCTTTTAAAGTAGCCTTCACCTTTTGTTGTATCTTTCAACAGACATCCAAATGTCTTTCATGATTTATCCAAACGATGTGCTTGGCAAATCATACTTCTTGGTGGCATTTACACCTTCCACCATCTTTCTGGGGGCGTCTTTTGAGGCAGGAAGGGAAGCTCAGTGGTCTCTATGGCTGTGTGACTTGGGGCACTAATTTGCAGTTTGCATTTGCAAGGTAAGCTTCCAGCAGAAAGGTGGTTTTAAGTGTTTGCATTCAGATCCCTTCTGCCTCAGCAGTAACTTCCTGGGGTTGTGGTTCACAGAATGGGCTCAGGTTGGAAGGGACCTCAGAAGTCATCTACCACAATCTCCGTACCATGGGCAGGGACACCTCTCAGCTAGACTTGGCTGCTCAAGGCCTCATCCAGCCAGACCTTGAACACCCCCAGGGAGGAGGCATCCACAACCTCTCTGGGTATTCCAGAGGCTTGCAACCCTGGTACTAAAGAACTTCTTTCAGATCCAGTCTAACTCTGCTCTCAATCAGCTTAAACCATTCCCCCTGGTCCTGTCATAGAATGGTCTGAGTTGGAAGGGACCTCCAAAGGTCATCTAGTCCAAGCCCCTCTGTAGTCATGAGGGACATCCTCAACTAGATCAGGTTGCCCTATCAAGCATCACCTTAAGTGACTCCAGGGATGAGGCCCTTGCCACCTCCCTGGGCAACCTCTCTGTTACTAGACACCCTCATGAAAATGAAGGCCACTGGGCTCCCATGCTCTGTGGCCTACTGTCATTGCTTTTTGGGGTAGATTTTCCTATTTGAGATGGATTTTCCTATTAAAATCCATGGACTGCCTTATGGGGACTTTTGAAATACAGAGGGCCAAGGTGTAACTTCTAATCTTTATAACTGAGAGGCTTCAGGAAGGAAACTGCTCCCAAGCCCTTTTTCTACTGGATCCAGCCTGGAAGTGAAGCAGTGACTTGGTTAAATAATCATTATTTTACATTGCCACCATTCCCAAAGATGACTTTTTCTCTCTGCTGGAGGCAGCAACAGAGTGCAGAAACAGAAGTCCTCTGCAGGAGCAGCAGGCTCTGCCCTAGAGCAGCGATGCCTAACCCTGTCTCCATCCTTTTCTGATGTGGTTTTTGGGTTGTTTTCTTTGCACTGATCCCAAAATCCAGGAACCAAATGCCTGCATTTGAATAATTGGTGGTGGTTTGGGGTTGTTTGGGCTTTTCCCCCCTTCCCCCTTCACTGTGTCATCCAGCTGCTTTACAGCGTGTGTCACTTACACGGGATGTTGGCTGGTAACAAGCAAAGCGGTGGTGGGAAGCCTGCAGCCAGAGCTTTGCAGTGATCTCTTGCAAAAAGAGCAACAGACTCTAAAGCTGAGGGTAGCAAATTGAAAGTTGATGTTGACTGTCATGATCACTTTGCCTGACTCCTAAACCAGCAGAGCCTTCCAGGTAGGTGTAGGAGCATCGTGCATGAGCCGCAGTGATGTGACTGTTGAGAAATGTCTTACCCACCAAAGCTTTCATCAACCTTTATTCTGTCTTTAGAATTTGGAATGATGGGAGATCATACAATTAAAAGTCAGCGACCTCGATCTGTTCATGAGAAAAGGGTCCCTCAGGAACAAGCTGATGCTGCTAAATTTATGGCACAAACTGGTAATACATCAGTTACATTTGTTTCTATTTACTGTCGTTATACCTTTTTAGCCAAACCACTGCATGTTTCCATAATCTTTTGCTGCCTATTTGTCAGTTTTCTAAGCTGAGACTTCTTTTTCTTTCTTTTCTTTTTTTTTCAATTGAACCATGTATTATTTATTTACTTTTTTTTTTTTCAATCCCACCAGTTAAAGTCCATAAATAAAGTAGCTGAGAAAGTGAGGCAGGCGACACCAAAACGTGCACCGTGATGGTCCGAAGCGTGGATTTCTTGAGCAGCCTCATGTGTGCAAAGCCTCCTGGCACATAGGAGTGTATATTTTTTTGTCCCCCTCCTCCCTCTTCAGAGAAGAACAGAGTTTATAAACAGGCTGAGGTCTAATCCCAGCTTTAGGTATTTATCAAACTCAATTAATTGCTAGGGAGACTTCAATGTGCATCCGTTCGATGCTTCCTATCTTCGGCCCAGCGCGAGGCTCTGTTCCCCCGCTTTCCAGCTTCCTAATTGCTGGATGAAATTGGCTGTGAGTCGTTTTTAATTGGCTGTGCAAATTATCTGACAGGTTTTCATCTAAAACATATTTGCTGCTTGCGTTGGAGGGACTTCATCTTCTTCAGATAAAGGTACCAAAGTGGTGGTGCAAAACCTAGAGCTGAAGTAATTAAAAGAGAGAGAAAGAGAGAGAGAGAGAGAGAATATCCTGGCTACCAACAGTCACCAGAGCTGCCTTGCAGGTCAGAGATAAAATCCCAGTGATGAGTTGAATTCAGCTCTCATGCACCAAAATCAATCCCTATGTTTTTGACCTCAGTGCTGATCTGTGTGTCTGATGGTAAAAGCTGACTCACCAGCAGTTCCCTGCACACTCCCTCCTAGCAAGTTTCTTCACTGAAAGTCTTCTGCCTCATAACTTTTGTATGGATTGGGAAATCTTCTGCCCCACATCTATTGTATGCATTGGGAAATCTTCTGCCCCCTAACTATTACATGGATTGGGAAATCTTCTGCCCCCTATTACATGGATTGGGAAATCTTCTGCCCCCTAACTATTGCATGGATTGGGAAATCCTCTGCCCCAGAATTATTCTATAGATTGGAAAACTCTTTTGCCCCATAGCTATTGTATGGATTTGAAACAACTGACTCTGTATTCCATAGTTACTACTAACCTAGACAGTATGCCTGCACCAGTCACACATAATGCTTCCAGTTTATATTCACTTCAGTTGAAGAGCTCTAGTTGCTTCTAGTTCTGTTGCATGTTGACTTCCTTTAGCAGTAGGGCGCTTGACTTAACAGATCTGCAGAGAGCAGTGTATGTCAATACATGTAGAACCCAATCAGTCTAGAGCTGTTTGGTAAAGAATTTAGACAGGGGAGGGGGGGGAAAGAAAAAACATTCTGTTTCCTTCCTATTAATCTCTAGGACTACTTTTATGGCTAACTCCCAGTTGATAGAACTGTAAGCAAATGGAAGAAGGGAGCCTAGAACCCTCTTGGTCTCCATGTAGCTTCTGTTTAGGCAAGTGGAACTTACTACTTACATACCTAGCTCAGGCTTAGACTCTTAGACTGCTTACTACTTAGAATAACATCTTTGCTTTTATGCTGCTTCTTGAATTCATACAATTACCACCCCCCCAAAAAAAATATCAGCTAGGTGATCTATTTCCTCATACAAATCCCTAAACCTCCCCTATTAGCAGCTACAATTTGCATCTGGTAATTCCTAGGCATGCACAGTGCAGCAGGAGCTGCACTAGAAATGCAGCCCTTACCCTCCCACACACCCCATCACCACCTGCTAGGCTGCGTGTGTGGAGTGGGAGATGAAGGTTCCAAATCCCACAGGCTTGGTGCTCAAGGTCCTGTGAGCTGTACCAGCAAAGCAGATCAATCTGCAGGCCCAGCTGGGAGGAGATCCATGTTTTACACGCCGCAGGTTAACACATTTGTTTTTGTTTCCCAAGTAACACTCTGCTCCTTTTTTGGACATAACTAATTCCCATCTCTTCTTCATTTTGCTTTTCCTTTGTAGTGATCATTGCATCTTTCCTCCACCTCGAATGCATTCATTTCCTAGTGGTGTAATTAATGTGCTGCCTCCTTAAACCGCCTCCTAAGGGGTTTCTTCTAACCTATTTGTCTCATGAATTTACTCATGTGCTAAGCCTGATGGCCTTTAAAGGAGAAAGCTGCTGAGTTTTAGGAGGTCTCTTTGGGTTGGTGGTGTTGGTGGGTTTTTTTTTTAAGTCTTTTCCATGCTTTTATTTTGTGTGATGATCAAACAGATGCCTGTGTGGATGAAGAAGGCAGAGAGAGAGAGAGAGAGAGGAACAGAGAATCATCCTGGTGAAACAAAATGAATACTGTTAGAATATTGGCCTTAATCCACCCATTATTTTTGTTGTTGCTGGGAATGGAAGAGTTTTAAAAGATGTGGTATTAAAATGTGCATTTTTTTTCTCTTTTCCCTGTGCATTTGTGGGTGATGTGAGGCAGTGAATCATTTTCTTTTTATCTCTTTAAAAAGACAAATAATAATATTGTGTGAATAATTTATTGTCCTATATTTGTCATTTGATTTTATTTTTTTTTCCTGTGTTTGGACTGATCCTTCCCTTAGGTCTTATGGGATTTAGAGAGTATAACACAGGTAAGTGTTGCACATATCAATGAGGCCCTTCTGTACAGTAAGTTCTGTTTCCTCCTATGTGTTGAGCAGCAGGGGGGGAAAGAGGCCTTGGTAGCGTGCCAAGAGTTAATTGGGGATGGTAGGTTTAGGGTGAGAGAGAGATAAAAATGTGGTTCTCAGGGAAGAGAAAAGCTAGAGAAGGACAAGAAAATGGAGCCCTCTGAAAAATTTTCAACCAAGGGAAGAAAACCCATTAAGAACAGACCAAGAGCCCAGCAGCTCACTCTGGCTCACTCTATTGGCTCACTCTGTAGGCAATCTGGGTTTGCTCTGCAATAAATAAAGAAGCCTTTATTTGCTTAAATTCAGGATGGTTCACTGCAGCATGATATGGCTGGGAGGATGATTTCAGGTCAGTAACAAAACCTAGAAAAGGCTCTGCAAAACAAAATCAAATGGCAGATTACCAGAAGCAAATAGGGGAGATCAAGTTGGAAGCCAGTAGAGGAGAGATCAAGTTGGAAACAAATAGGGGAGAGATCAAGTTGGAAATAAATAGGGGAGAGATCAAATAGGAAACAAATAGAGGAGATCAAGTTGGAAGCAAATAGGGCAGAGATCAATTTGGAAGCAAATGGGGGAGATGAAGTTGGAAACAAATAGGGGAGAGATCAAGTTGGAAGCCAGTAGAGGAGAGATCAATTTGAGAGCAAATGGGGGAGATGAAGTTGGAAACAAATAGGGGAGAGATCAAGTTGGAAGCAAATAGGGGAGAGATTAAGTTGGAAGTAAATAGGGGAGACAGCAAGTTGGAAGCAAATAGGGCAGAGATCAAGTTGGAAGTAGATAGATGAGAGATCAATTTGGAAGCAAATGGGGGAGATGAAGTTGGAAACAAATAGGGGAGAGATCAAGTTGGAAGCAAATGGGGGAGATGAAGTTGGAAACAAATAGGGGAGAGATCAAGTTGGAAGCAAATAGGGGAGATGAAGTTGGAAACAAATAGGGGAGAGATGAAGTTGGAATCAAATAGGTGAGAGATCAAACTGGAAACAAGTAGGGGAGATCAAGGTGGAAGCAAATGGGGAGATCAAGTTGTTTATTTGCTCTTATTTCACTCTTCTTTATTTTTGCACCATACATTCTGTTACTGTGGAGGATCCTGCTCCCAGCCAACGTTTGACACCCTTTATCCTCTCTCTATTTTAAAGGCTAGATTGTGGCAGTCGTGAATAGGTAGCCCACATATGCTCAGAGCTTCTAACAATTAACATTCATTCCTATACCCACTCAAGACTAATCTGCTTCCCAGTGTCATGTCCCTGCTATATTTTTTTCCCCACCTTCCAAGAGTTAGGAGTTTATCACTTGAAGGCATCTGCAATGATAAATTAGTAATAGTTCATTTCTGTGTTTTATTAGCTCTGCACTGTCACCGTGTCTGTGCTGGGTAATGGATGATTTACACTGAGTTTATCTCTGACTGCTTTACATAATGAGGGACATCTTAAGAAACACAGCTTTTACTTCCCCCCTCACCCCCCCTGCTGTTTAACCTTTCATTCTAAACCATGTTAACAAAGTCAAACTTCAAACGTGGAGTAAAAGGCAACACTAAAACCCCACAGTCATACAAATATTTTTGCCATGTACAGTGGGCTTATAGTACAGGATGAGGGAAGGGATTCTGCCCCTCTGCTCTCATGAGACCCCTCCTGGAGTACTGCATCCAGTTCTGGTTGCCTCCAGCATAAGAGGGAAGTGGAGCTGCTGGAGTGGGTCCAGAGGAGGCCACAAAGATGATCAGGGGGCTGGAGAGCCTCCCCTGTGGGGACAGGCTGAGATACTGTGGGGTGTTCAGCCTGGAGAAGAGAAGGCTCCAGGGAGACCTTAGGACATCCTTCCAGTACCTGAAGGGGGCTACAGAAGAGCTGGGGAGGGACTTTTTACCAGGGCTTGTAGTGATAGGACAAAAGGGAATGGATTGAAGCTTGAGGAAGGAAGATTTAGACTGGAGATCAGGAAGAAATTCTTGACGGTGAGGGTGGTGTGATACTGGAACAGTTTGCCCAGGGAGGTTGTGGATGCTTCCTCCCTGGAGGTGTTCAAGGCTGGGCTGGATGAGGAATTGAGCAACCTAGGGTGGTGGAAGGTCTCCCTGCCCATGGCAGGGGGGTTGGAAATGGATGATCTTTAATGTCCCTTCCAATCTAAACCATTCTATGAATCTATGACTATTCCCTATCTGTTAAGGTCTCCTTATATGTTAGCTCTCTTTACCACACTGCACCCTCTAACCTGAACCCAAGCCATGTAAAAACCTAATCAAAATTGCTAAGTTCATGTAAGAGAAAATAAGTTAACACAATAAGCAGGTGGTCAATTTCTCTCTCCTTTTTTTTTACCCCCCCTTCACCTTAGTTCACTCAACTAAAAGAATAACTTGGGTGAATTGTTGCATGTGCCAAAAAAAACCTCTCCTCATTTTGTCCTTGTCCACAGAAATTATTAGGATTGTGTTCAATTTTAGAAGCAAGAGGATTTGTGTGCTAATTAGAAAGGGTTCTGTCTCATTACTGAATAAGGAGCACTTTTATTTTTACTCCACAGCATTCAATAGCCTCAGAATTGCTTCTTGGAGGACTAGCAGAGACAAGCATCTGGCAAAGGTTTTCGTGCTTGGCCTCTGGAAAGCAATAAGAGAGCCAAACCAAAACCCAAACAACCAGAGCTTGGGCAGATGCTTGCTACAAAAGCACAGCTCCAAGAAGTGGTCGATAATTTAAAGCTATCTCTTGGAGAACTGCAGCAGGAGCTGCCTGGCTGGCAGATTGTGATCGGTATTTGGAAGATTAGAAAGAGCTACATTGAGTTTATTGACATTTCCTGCCAGCTGTTCAAGACTGAAGGGTCACAGCTTCATAGAATGGTTTGGGTTGGAAGGGAACTTAAAGATCATCCAGTTGCAACCTCTCTGCTGTGGGCAGGGGGCACTTTTTTAACTAGCCTAGGTTGCTCAAGGACTCATCCAGCCTGCCCTTGAACACCTCCAGGGTGAGCCTCATCCAGCCTGCCCTTGAACACCTCCAGGGTGAGCCTCATCCAGCCTGCCCTTGAACACCTCCAGGGTGAGCTCCAGGGTGCTCACATCCACAGCCTCCCTGGGGAACCTGTTCCAGTGCCAGACCACGTCCCTGTCTGCTGCTGAAAAGATTCATTGCACCTCTTTGTTTTATGAATCAAGGCCTCACCCAGCCTGGTTCTATCATGCCCCTGATTTTTAAAGCAGAAAATCCTATTTTTATGTTTAATTTTTTAAAGACTTAGGTTTCAAAATCAGGAGTGCAGTTGGAGGATGTTTTCTGCTGCTTTTTAAGGGAAGGCAACCAGAAATCCACATTTGTTTCCTCAGATTGCCCAGTGAGGGATATTCACATTGTTGTTAAGTTTGCTTTTACTCAAGGGGTCCAGCTTTTTAAACCATAGAATCATAGAATCAGTAAGGTTGGAAGAGAACTCAGAGATCAAGTCCAACCTGTCTCCCAACACCTCATGACTGCTAAACCATGGCACCAAGTGCCACATCCAATCCCCTCTTGAACACCTCCAGGGATGGGGACTCCACCCCCTCCCTGGGCAGCACATTCCAACAGCTAACAACTCTCTCTGGGAAGAACTTTCTCCTCACTTCCAGCCTAAATTTCCCCTGGCACAGCTTGAGACTGTGTCCTCTTGTTCTGGTGCTGGTTGCCTGGGAGAAGAGACCAACCCCCACCTGGCTACAACCTCCCTTCAGGGAGTTGGAGACAGCAAGAAGGTCTCCCCTGAGCCTCCTCTTCTGCAGGCTAAGCAACCCCAGCTCCCTCAGCCTCTCCTCCCAGGGCTGTGCTCCAGACCCCTCCCCAGCTTTCTTGCCCTTCTCTGGACACATTCAAGAGCATCAATGTCCTTCTTAAATTGAGAAGCCCAGAACTGGACACAGTACTGAAGGTGTGGCCTGACCAGTGCTCCTGCTGGCCACACTGTTCCTGATGCAGGCCAGGATGCCCTTGGCCTTCTTGGCCACCTGGGCACACTGCTGGCTCATATTCAGCTTCTTCAAGTAGTTGTAGAGAGCAATAAGTTCTCCCCTGAGCCTCCTCTTCTCCAGGCTAAACTATCCCAGCTCCTTCAGCCATGAATGCTAGTGGGGAAAGGAATCCCAGAATTGTGGGTCTGGTTGCTCCTGGAGACTAAATGTAAGCATTCTTTCCCGAACATGCATGCAAGAAGAGTTTTGTGCACTGCTTGCTTTCAGAAAACTTACAAATAGAAATAACACAGTGTGCTGTCTCCCCCCAATAACAGAAAGAAGCTCTTCCAAGGGAGGGTGTCAGTACATCACAGCTGACAGTTGGGAATGTAATGGGATGGACTGCACGCATCCATGAGGTCTTTAGCACACCTGTAGGTCAAAGGCAAGGAGCAGATCTCTGCAGTAAATGATCCAAGTTCCCATCCCACCACCAGTTAGGTTAAAATGTGGTAAGCAAAGCACATCCCTCTCCAATGCAGACTGCAGATGTCCTCCACTGAAGAAAATGGGAGTTAGAGAAGAGAAAACACCTTAGGGGCTTGGCTTGGGGCCACCCTTATTGGGTAGAGGTCTTTAAACTATTCTCTAGCCTGCATTCTGCAGTGCTCACTATAAATACCAAAGGTGAATCCTTTGCTGCTCTGTACCAGCAGAGTTGTCTCTGTTCTTTGAGCATCCTGAGTGCAGTGTTAGTTCTGAAGTGTTGAAGGCCTTATTGTGGCCTTCCAGTATCTGAAGGGGGCTACAAGAAAGCTGGGGAGGGACTTTGTAGGGTGTCAGGGAGTGATAGGACTGGGGGGAATGGAGCAAAACTAGAAGTGGGGAGATTGAGATTGGATGTTAGGAAGAAGTTGTTCCCCATGAGTGTGGTGAGACACTGACACAGGTTGCCCAGGGTGGTGGTGGAAGCCTTATGCCTGGAGGTTTTGAAGGCCAGGCTGGATGTGGCTGTGAGCAACCTGCTATAGTGTGAGGTGTCCCTGCCCATGGCAGGGGGGTTGGAACTGGCTGAGCCTTGAGGTCCCTTCCAACCCTGACAGTTCTATGATTCTCCTGCAGCTGTAAATATGCTCAGCCATCAAAGTGTTTCTCTCTGCCAGGCGTTGTATGACTGCAACCTTGTAGATGTCTTGGTTTTGCTTTTGGTTTTGTTTTTTTTTTCCCCCCTCTCCATTGCACATCCTCACAGCTGCTTTGTTTCCCCTCCATCAACTGTTTCGAGCTTGATTTCGGCGCGCTCCTTGCGATCGAGAAGAGCAGCCCAGAACGAGCTTGGGCCGAAGGATTGCCTCCTGAGCACTCATGTCTCTGTTCCTCTCTCTTTGTTGTCTTGAATACAGGTGAATCTGGTGTGGAAGAGTGGGCCCAGTGGAGTACCTGTTCAGTTACTTGTGGTCAAGGGTCGCAGGTGCGAACCAGAACTTGTGTATCACCTTACGGGACACACTGCAGCGGCCCTTTAAGAGAATCAAGGGTTTGCAATAACACTGCCCTCTGTCCAGGTAGTGTTAGCAGCCAATAAATAACATTGTGGATGTATTTATTTATTATTATTTTTATGATTATGTTTATTATTTTGAACTGTGTAATGATAAGACTTTGATAATGTTGTTGTTACTCTCAATGTGATGCTCCTGTAACGACGGGTTGGTTTCTTTTCGGGTGGGAATTTCGGTCAGAGCAGAGCAGTGTGTGAGAAGCTTGTTTCCAGAGCAGGCAAGAAATGTGGAACGAAAGGCCCTGGCCCACTTTGAGGCAGATCCTCCCTTGCCTCCCACCGGGGGCAAGGGAAAGAATAAATGAGACTCAGACAAAACAGATTGCAGAAGTGATGGGAAGTATAAATGGACAAGCAGGGAATGTTTTACAGAAGCTACAAGCACAGTGTCAAAAGGGATCTCAAAGCATATAGAGTCCCTTAGAGCATACCCAAAAACCTCCCAGCACTCCCTTACTGGGGAGGTGGTGGAGTCACCATCATTGGAGGTGTTCAGGAAGAGACTTCATAGGGTGCTTGATTGCATGGTTTAGTTGGTTAGATGGTGTTGGGTAATAGGTTGAACTTGATCTTGATGGTCTCTTCCAACCTGGTCTGGTCTATTCTATTCTATTCTATTCTACTCTATTCTACTCTACTCTACTCTACTCTACTCTATTCTATTCTACTCTACTCTACTCTACTGTACTCTACTCTACTCTACTCTGCTCTACTTTACTCTACTCTACTCTACTCTACTCTACTCTATTCTATTCTATTCTATTCTACTCTATTCTATTCTACTCTATTCTACTCTACTCTACTCTACTCTATTCTACTCTACTCTACTCTACTGTACTCTACTCTACTCTACTCTACTTTACTCTACTCTACTCTACTCTACTCTACTCTACTCTACTCTACTCTACTCTATTCTATTCTATTCTACTCTACTCTACTCTACTCTACTCTACTCTATTCTATTCTCCCTGCCTGAGGGTACCTGAGGAGTGCAGTTGGAGGATGTTTCATACTGTTTTTTAAGGGAAGGCAACCAGAAATCCACATTTGTTTCCTCAGATTGCCCAGTGAGGGATATTCACATTGTTGTTGAGTTTGCTTTTACTCAAGGGGTCCAGCTTTCTAAACCATAGAATCATAGAATCAATAAGGTTGGAAAAGACCTCAGAGATCATCAAGTCCAACCTGTCACCCAATACCTTATGACAACTAAACCATGGCACCAAGTGCCACATCCAATCCCCTCTTGAACACCTCCAGAGATGGTGACTCCACCACCTTCCTGGGCAGCATATTCCAACGGCTAACAACTCTCTCTGGGAAGAACTTTCTCTTCACCTCCAGCCTAAACCTCCCCCGGTGCAGCTTGAGACTGTGTCCTCTTGTTCTGGTGCTGCTTGCCTGGCACAAGAGACCAACCCCCACCTGGCTGCAACCTCACTTCAGGGAGTTGGAGAGAGCAAGGTCTCCCCTGAGTTCTCCAGGCTGAGCAACCCCAGCTCCCTCAGCCTCTCCTCACAGGGCTGTGCTCCAGACCCCTCCCCAGCTTTCTTGCCCTTTTCTGGACACCTTCCAGCAACTCAACATCTTTCCTAACCTGAGGAGCCCAGAACTGGACACAGGCCTAACCAAGGCTGAGTACAGGGCAGAATGACCTCCCTGCTCCTGCTGGTCTCACTGTTCCTGATGTAGGCCAGGATGCCATTGGCCTTCTTGGCCATCTGGGCACACTGCTGCCTCATGTTCAGCCTCCTGTCAACCAGCACGCTCAGGTCCCTCTCTGCCTGGCTGCTCTCAGCCACTCTGCCCCCAGCCTGTAGCTCTGCCTGGGGTTGTTGTGGCCAATGCGTAGAACCCAGCACTTTAGATGTGTTCAGTCTCATGCCCCTGGTCTCTGCCCATCAGTCCAGCCTGGCAAGGTCCCTCTGCAGAGCTCTCCTACCCTTAACAGATCAACTCCTGCCCCCAGCTTGGTGTCATCTGCAAGCTTAGAGTAGACGCCCCCCCAGGCCAGGCTAAATTCAATCAATTGGAGTGTTCCCCATACAAACAGGGCATCTCTTTCTGAAAAGCTAAGGCTAGCTTAGAGCCTGCCAGGTGTGGGAGGCATTGCAGAAGCCTCAGCTTAAAAGTACAAAAAAAAAAAAATGAAGTGGGGGGAGGGGGAAGAAAAGAGGATTAGAAAAGAAAAGAACAAACATTCCCAACAGTCAAAGACACATTTAAGGATTGCCTTGATGCTGCAGGAGAGTATGAAGATGAAAACACTCAGTGCTGCACTGGGACTGAGATGCAGGTTTTCCTACTTTCTTCCTCATGATTACCTCAGAAAAGGAATCACCTACATGTACAGCGTGTTATCTTCCTTCTTTCCAAGAAGGGTTTGGAATTGTTCATATCAAAGCAAACAGAGAAACAAATTCCATGCAGTGCAAAAGCCAAGGAAGTTCAGCTGCTGTCAGAGTTGATTCACAGATTGCACTGGGTTGGAAGGAACCCTCAAAGGTCATCTTAGCAGGGGGTTGGAACACTTCTGCTACACAGGCTAAGGGAGATGGGGTTCAGCCTGGAGAAGAGAAGGACCTGAAGGGAGCTACAAGAAGGCTGCAGAGGGACTGTTCCCAAAGGCCTGCAGGGACAGGACCAGGGACAAGGGTTTGAAATGAGAGCAGAGCAGATTGAGACTGGATGTGAGGAACAAATTCTGCACCACAAGGTTAGTGGAACACTGCAACAGGTTGCCCAGGGAGGTGTCTGAGGCTCCATCCCTGGAGATCTTCAAGGTGAGGCTGGACAGGTCTCTGGGCAACCTGATCCAGTGGAGGATGTCCCTGCTGACTGCAGGGGATTGGATTGGATTGGATGAGCTTTGGAGATCCCTTCCAACCCAGGCCATTCTAGGATTCTATGATCTTGTCCAACCCCAGTTCTTACAAATGACACTGTCCAGCAAACTTCTAAGCAATGCTCACACAAAAAGTCTGCTCCACAGTCTCAGGTCTTAGAGGAGCTCTGTCCTTACCCATGAACTCCCACCTCAGGCTATGGCTCTTGCTTCCACATCACCACTCTGAGCAATGTTTACCAGTCCTCACTGGCCAGCAGTGACACTTGCAAAGGTTCTTTTTCCTTTCCAGGTCACCAGAGCTGGTTGTGATCTTTCTGTCTCCCATTACTTTTCCTAAATAATTAGTCTTCTGGGCTTAATCTTGCATGTTGTTTCAGGTAATTACAACCACCTTACTAATTTCTGTTGGGCTCTGCCTGCCTACAAGGTCACTACTGTGTGGCAGTGTGTGCAGGATTAGCAATGTACAAATGTGCTTTTCCGAGTCACAGCTCCACCAAATTTTTGCCCAGCACCTCTTTAATTATGAGCATAAGTGTCCTCTGTCTTCATTATATGATGTACCCTGACTCAGAGAGCTGCACAGCTCAGGCCCATGCATAACAAACCACACAGTTTGTACACTTGGCATAATTAAAACCTGTGCTTGACAAAACAATCCAGGCTGGACAGCCTCAGCTCTCTCAGCCTTTCTTCACAGCAGAGGTTCTCCTCTCCAGCCCTCTGATCACTTTTGTGGCCCTCCTCTGAACCTTCTCCAGTAGCTCTTTCTTGCCCTCAGGACTCCAGAGCTGGGTGCAGCACTGATGGTGAAGTGTCACCAGAGCAGAGTGGCAGAATCACCTCCCTTTTCCTGCTGGCCATGCTGCTGTGGCTGCAGCCCAGCATATAGTTGGCCTTTTGGCCTGCCAGCACACACTGCTTAGAGGACACAGTCTCAAGCTGTGCCAGGGGAAGTTTAGGCTGGAGGTGAGGAGAAAGTTCTTCCCAGAGAGAGTTGTTAGCCATTGGAATGTGCTGCCCAGGGAGGTGGTGGAGTCCCCATCCCTGGAGGTGTTCAAGAGGGGATTAGACATGGCACTTGGTGCCATGGTCTAGTAGTCCTGAGGTATTGGGTGACAGGTTGGACTTGGTGATCTTTGAGGTCTTTTCCAACCTTGTAGATTCTATGATTTTCATCCAGCAGTACCCCCAAGTCCTTCTCTGCAGGACTGCTCTTCATCCCTTCCTTCCCCAAGCTGTATTGATACTAGGGATTACCCTGACCAAGGCAGAGAACCTTGTGCTTGGTTTTGTTGGACTTCAGGAGATCACACAGGCCCTCTTCTTGAAGCAGTAGGTCCCATCCCTCAAGCCTGTTGAGCATATCACTCAGCTTGGTGTCATCTGCAGACTTGCTGGGGGTGCTCTCAATCCCTCCATTGATGTCATTGATGTAGATGTTCCACAGCACCAGGCCAGTACCACCTACGTCAGCGTCCGGCCGCCAGAACAGATATTCAATCCCTGTACCATTCAGAGCTGAACAGACCAAAAGCAATTAAAACCCATGGGAGGAGAAAAAAACAACCACCCAAAATACACTTGTAAGATGAAGGCCAGAGTGGCTTAACATCCTCCTCCTCCTCCTCCCACCTCGCAGCAGTTGCATCTTGTGAAGGCTGTGGGTGTTCAACACGACGAGGTTCAAAGAGCGGCAGAGAGAAGGGAGAGAGGCTCTGCAGTAATTCAGACTCCTTCTTCTAGCAGTGGTTTTGACTGAGAAATTGGCAATAGTCTGAATATGTGTTATTTTTTTTTGGTGTCCCAAATAATGAAGCTTGCATCTGAAACTGTGTTGTAGACAGCAGTGAGTGTCCTCTGTGGGCCAAGCTCTCCATCTGCTGCCATTTGGCATAGCTCAGCTGGCTCGAATTCATCAGATGTTTGTAGGCTTGTTGCATTTAGAAATGTTAGGGAAGGGGGGGGAAAAATTGTTCAAAGGTAAAATATATTGAATTAAAAATGTGGTTTTAAAGCTGCTCTGGTCATGCTGGCTGCTTCAGGAAGGCACTGGAGAGCTTCATTCTCCTTCATCTTGGTTTGCTGATGTTGCTTTCTTAGTGTTACGCCTTTTCCATCCTTGACTTCTTGAGTTCTCTACCAGTTTCATGCATTCAATTCCCCAGGGACAAGAAGCTGCTGTGACATTTTGACTTCATCAGCTGAAATTTGTGTGGGAGATGATTTTTGGGGCACCACTTGCCTTAAACTACCAATGGGGAGAGGCCGCTGTAAGTTTGGGTCTACCCAAGGTGAAACATTTTGGTTTGGCTTACGTTCAGATCCCAAACCACAGGAGAGTCATCGTGTGGTGCTGCTAACAGGCAGCCACTCTTGCCAGGAGAGATGCACAGCCTCTGGGTTCAAGGCAGCCTCTATCCAAAGCCCCTCAGCACATGTTTTTTGTCTCTTTAAAATGAAGACAACTCATCTAAAACATGTTGACAGCCTCAAAACTGCCAAGTAAATAATGGACTTCAAGTCAGATGTACCCTGGAAAGCCTCAGCTGATGTCTACATAGCATCAAGACCTTTCTCATCTATTTTTCTTACAGGAGAATCTCTTTTCTTTCTGATTTGGATTAATTTTGCTTTGCTCTGGTTTGGATTCTTTTGAAGTTCTTGTTGTATCTTGAGCAACCACCGTGACATGGGGAGGTGAACCTGAGAGGAATGACTGCTGCTTGGAATCGTAGATTCATAGAAGTATAGAGTGGTTTGGGTTGGAAGGGAGCCTCCAAAGTCATCTTGTCCAACATCTCTGCTGTCAGCTGGGACACCTCCAACTAGTTCAGGTTGTCCAGGGCCACATCCAGTCTGATCTTGAATATCTCCAGAGTTTGGGCCTCAACCACATCCATGAGCAACCTGTTGCAGTGTTCCACTGCCCTCATGGTGCAGAACTTGTTCCTAACATCCGATCTCAATCTGCTCTGCCCTCATTTTGAATCATTGCCACTGGTCCTGTCCCTGCAGGCCTTTGCCAACAGTCCCTCTGCAGCTTTCTTGTAGCTCCCTTCAGGTACTGGCAGGCTACTATTAGGTCTTCGCAGAGCCTTCTCTTCTTCATGCTGAACACCTCCAGCTCCCTCAGCCTGTCCTCATAGTAGAGTTGCTCCAGCCCTGAGATCTTTTTTGTGGCCTCTGGTTTCTCTCCATCAGATCCATGCCCTTCCTATGTTAAGAGCTCCAGAGCTGGATGCAGTTCTCCAGGTGAGCTCTCCCCAGAGCAGAGCAGAGGGGCAGGATCCCCTCTCTCCATCTCTGGTGACACTGCTCTGGATGTAGCCCAGGCTGCTCTTGGCCTTCTGGGCTTCCAGGGCCCACTGCTGGCTCCTGTGCAGCTTCTCATCCACCAGCACCCCCAAGTCCTTTCCTGAAGATATATGACCTGACAATTTGATTTCTCCTTAATGCTAAAATAGCAAATAAATATGATGATAAAGTAATAAATAAAATTGGATCTTAGAGCTCAATCTGCATTCAGGATCTAAAACTTTGCCCATCATAAAAAAGGGAAAACCATATTCTTTAGCTCCTGTGGCTGGAGCAGAGTGGCTGTCTGAGTGTAGATGAAATGTTGGGGATGATGAGCAGATACAGGCACCCATTCACTGGTTTTAGGTGAGTTAAGGTTTCCTGCTTTTGACCAAAAATGTCACAGTTAATCAAGGTTTCTGAAATAGCTCCACTAAAATCTGGCCCTTCAATTTGGAATGTTCCTGAGGGGAGGTTTTGTGGGGTTGGGGTGGGGTGTTTTTGTCTTTTGGGGTAATATCTTGTAGAATAGAATAGAATAGAATAGAATAGAATAGAATAGAATAGAATAGAATAGAATAGAATAGAATAGAATAGAATAGAATAGAATAGGACTAGACTAGACTAGACTAGACTAGACTAGACTAGACTAGAATAGAATAGAATAGAATAGAATAGAATAGAATAGAATAGAATAGAATAGAATAAGACTAGACCAGACCAGACCAGGTTGGAAGAGACCTTCAAGGTCATCAAGTCCAACCTATCACCCAACACCATCTAATCAACTAAACCATGCAACCAAGCACATCATCAGATCTCCTCCTAAACACCTCCAATGATGGTGACTCCACCACCTCCCTGGGCAGCACATTCCAATGGTCAATCTCTCTCTCTCTCTGTAGAATTTCCTCCTAACATCCAGTCTGAACCTCCCCTGGTGCAGCTTGAGACTGTGTCCTCTTGTTCTGGTGCTGGCTGCCTGGGAGAAGAGACCAACCCCGACCTGGCTACAACCTCCCTTCAGGGAGTTGCAGACAGCAAGAAGGTCTCTCCTGAGCCTCCTCTTCTCCAGGCTAAGCAAGCCCAGCTCCCTCAGCCTCTCCTCACAGGGCTGTGCTCCAGACCCCTCCCCAGCTTTGTTGCCCTTCTCTGGACACCTTCCAGCTTCTCAACATCTTTCCTAACCTGAGGGGCCCAGAACTGGACACAGGACTCAAGGTGTGGCCTAACCAGTGCTGAGTATAGGGCAGAATGACTTCCCTGCTCCTGCTGGCCACACTGTTCCTGCTGCAGGCCAGGATTGGCCCTCTTGGCTGCCTGGGCACACTGCAGGCTCGTGTTCAGCCTACCATCAACCAGCACCCCCAGATCCCTTTCTGCCTGGCTGCTCTCCAGCCACTCTGACCCCAGCCTGTAGCACTGCATGGGGTTCTTGTGGCCACTGTGCAGAACCTGGCACTTGGATGTGTTAAATCTCAGATTGATGTGGTATTTAGAATAAGATCATTTAAATCAAGCTAGCCAGGGTGGATGTGGAATAATTACTGTGGCTTTTTGACCACTTGGATTTGACCATCTGAAAGCCTCTAATCAACTGAGCTCTTACCCAGTGGGTTCAAATCTTCCTTGCATGAAGCTTGGTGTTTTCTGTCAGGCATCACTGCTCTGATGTCAGCTAACAAAGAGGGGGGATTTGGTTTAGTTTTTTTACCACACTGTAGCAACCAATATGACAATTTCCCTGACTTTTAATGATATGAACTAGAACTTCCCCTGCATGCAGAATACCCCTTGATCTTCCTGATGGATTTGTGATCATCTGCCAGGGAGCCGAACGTCCTTAGGACTGAATTTCACCTGGGGAAATGTTACTCTGATCCCTGCAAGTAAAGGGTTTTATTTATGGAAGCTGGGCAGGTGATACATGCCTTCAGGGCAAAGGAAACCTATACACAGGAATTCTTTCACAGGGAGGAAGAGGGGGAAAAAAGGTGAGGCCAAAGCAAGGAAATCTGTTTGTTCTGTGATGCTGTGAATCACTGCCAATAATACACTGGGATGTTAGACACCATTTATCCTTCCAGACACCCTTCAAACAGACAGGGTTGAGAAGCTCCCCAGGAGCCAGCAGTGCCCTCATGCAGTCCAGAGTGCCAACTGAATCCTGGGCTGCAGCCAGAGAAGTGTGGGCAGCAGGGCAGCAGAGGGGATTCTGCCCCTGTGCTCTGGTCTGCTCAGACCTCACCTCCAATCCTGCTTCCAGTTCTGGTGTCCCCAGCACCAGGAGGACACAGAGCTGCTGGAGTGAGGCCAGAGGAGGCCACAAAGATGTTGCAAGTGCTGGAGCAGCTCTGCTGGGAGGCCAGACTGAGGGAGCTGGGGGTGCTCAGCCTGGAGAGGAGAAGGCTTCAGGGGGACCTCAGAGCTTCCTGCCAGGACCTGAAGGGATCCTGCAGGAAGGCTGCAGAGAGACTTTTCCTGAGGGTTTTAAGAGACAGGACAAGGGGGAATGGTTTGGAGCTGAGGCAGAGCAGGGTTAGACTGGAGCTGAGGAAGAAGTTGTTCAGTGTGAGGCTGGTGAGACTCTGGCACAGGCTGCCCAGGGAGGCTGTGGATGTCTCCTCTCTAGAAGTGTTCAAGGCCAGGCTGGATGAGTTCTTGAGCAGCTGAGTGTAGCTGAGAGGTGTTCCTACCCCTGTCAGGGACACTGGAGTAAATGATCTCTGAGGTCCCTTCCAATCTAAGCCATTCTCTGATTATATGAATCACACAGAATAATGTGATCCTGAGTGTGATGCCCAGGCTGGGCACTAAGCCTCTGGGTTCACCTTACATGCCTGGCATTACCACACTCCTGATTCCTACACTGCTGCTCTCACCAGAGGCCAATTTAAACCTGTGTGACTGCTTTCAATCAAGGAGAAGACGAATAACTGAAGTTTGCTTTGCAGTAGTTTTCCATTTCTAATGGATGCATGAAATTGTCTGAGCTCTATGGAGAGAGCCTTCTGAAAATGCAGCTCCAGTGGTTGCTGAAAAGGGAATGAATATGGTAAAACAGATCAGTTGCTTCTACAGGGGAAAAGAACTTGGGCTAGTGGAAAATGCATCTTCTAGGATTCTTCTTATTCATGTCCTGAGCTACTTGCATTTAAAAACACTGCTGTGTGCCTGTGCTTTGCTGCGTGCTCTGAAGGTGTTTGAAGTTTGCTGAGTGAGGAATTTCTTTTCTTCTGCTCTAGAGTGCTGCCTGAATTACTGTCTGTGTTAAATTAATGAATGCATTCATGTAAGGGATTTGGAGCATGTCTCCTTTGTTTCTGTGGGCTTGGAGTTTGGGAGGAAGATAATCAAGCTGCCACCTTTCCACCAGAGTTTAGACAAGTGAAATTATTTTTAGCCACCAGCCTTGATTTATGCTCTTGATACAGGAAGGAACTCTTTACAGCTTCACATTGCACTGGATTGGAAGGGACCCTCAGAGGGCATCTTGTCCAACCCCACTGCAGTGAGCAGGGACACTTCCAACTAGATCAGGCTGCCCAGGGACACAGCAAGGCTGGGCTTGAATGTCTCCAGGGATGGGGCCTCAACCACACCCCTGGGCAACCTGTTCCAGTGTTTCACCACTCTCATTGTGCAGAACTTCCTCCTGATGTCCAACCTAAATCTGCCCTGCCCCAGTTTCTGTTGCACTCCTCTCTGTGTTTTCAAAAGGAAGCTTCATTTGGCTGGCTCAGGTTTTTAGAGTTGCCTGGATGGACAAAATACCTGCCTGCTTTTCACCCAAATTATCAGGGCTGTTGAAGACATCTCAAGTCAGGCATCAAAGATGTCATAAAGGGAGGCCTTCTTTCTGCAAAGAGGGAAAGAGTGGAAGATGTGGTAATGAGGTTGCTTTGAAGAGCAGAGAGAAATGGTTCAAAGTTAAAGATAATCTGAGTGAAAATACAGTTCTCAAGTTGAAATGAAGCTGAATTTTATCAAGGGCTTGTTTGCCAGTGCTGAAGATTGGTGACTTGCTTCAGGCTGGCAAAATCATGCCCAGGTGAAATGTTGGCAGCTGTTTGTTTTGCAGTCCTTTTGTTTCTGCTGTGTCTGTTTCTGGTTAAAATCTCTTTGGTTTGTTGCAGTCCATGGCGTTTGGGAGGAGTGGTCACCTTGGAGCTTGTGTTCATTCACGTGTGGTCGAGGCCAAAGGACGAGGACAAGGTCATGTATCCCTCCCCAGTACGGGGGAAGATCCTGTGATGGACCCGAAACACAACACAAACCTTGCAATATTGCACTCTGCCCTGGTGAGCTCACAGCACAACTCTCTGCTTTGTTACTCTGCCTTTTGATGGGGGCCCTTTGGGGTTTGGTTTATTGCCCTTTGCACCCAGAAAGGGGGGAAAAAAAGTGTTATGCCCAGTGAGAAGCTGGGGGTGATGTTGTTCCTAATGGATTCTAGCTGTGGTGATTGAAGGGTGTAATCAGGATGAGGTGTTACACAAGCAGGCAGCTCTTAGTTTCCTCAAGATTATCTTTCTGTAGGGCATGCTAGGAAATCTTGATTGAGGATGGGTCTGGGAGAACCAGAACCCAAACTGCTTCATTAGAAATTCCTTCCAGTGGCTGCAGCCAGGAGGGGGTTGGTCTCTTCTCTCAAGCAACCTGCACCAGAACAAGAGGACACAGTCTGAAGCTGCACCAGGGGAAGTTTAGGCTTGATGTGAGAACAAAGTTTTTCCCAGAGAGAGTTGTTGGCCATTGGAATGTGCTGCCCAGGGAGGTGGTGGAGTCCCCATCCTTGGAGGTGTTCAAGAGGGGATTGGATGTGGCACTTGGTGCCATGGTTTAGTCATGAGGTCTGTGGTGACAGATTGGACTTGATGATCTTTGAGGTCTCTTCCAACATTGGTGATTCTGTGATTCAGTGAGGGTGGTGAGAGACTGGAACAGGTTGGCCAGGGAAGCTGTGGGTGTGCTCCCCCTGGAGGTGTTCAAGGCCAGGTTGCATGAAGCCTTGGTCTGGTGGAAGGTGTCCCTTCCCATAGCAGGGGGGCTATAACTAGATAATCTTCAAGCTCCCTTCCAGCCCAAACCATTCTATGAATCTATTTGAGTCTGGCTTAAAGAGAGACATTCAGAAGTCACACAGTTCGTGCCCACTGTTTCTTCCTCAATCATAGAATCAAAGACTCTGTAAGGTTGGAAAAGACCTCTGAGATCATCAAGTCCAACCATCACCCTAGCACTACCATGACCACTAAACCATGTCCCAAAGTGCCATGTCTATACAGTTAACACCCCCAGGGCTGGTGACTCCACCACTTCCTTGGGCTGCCTCTTCCTAGTAGTTTTTTTGCCTGGAGGTTCACTGTAATCACTTATTTATAACCAAACATAACTGGGCAACTGTAAGACCTTAACAGTTATTAATTTATTCAACGTGGACATTAATTGCATGTGTGCAGAGAAAGGCTGACAGAAGCTGGGCTGCTATTTGAATCCCAGTTCCGCCCCTGTGGTAAGGATTTTAATTGCCTCATTTATAAGAGCTGCTCAACCACTTTCCAACAACTGGTGGGAGGTGTCCCTGCACATGGCGGGGGGGGGGTTGGAACTGGATGATCTTGAAGGTCCTTTCCAACCCAAAGCCATTCTAAGAATCTGTGAATGTCAGAGGTCTTTTCCAACCAACATGATCCAATGACTCCAATACCTGCGTGTTACAAGTTCAGTAACCATCCAGAAGATCATAGCTACAAGGGTAATTAGTGAGCTGATTGGAACACTTAGGTATTAGAAAGGTGTCAGGGAGCTGTAATGTGTGAAATTTCTGTCCTGAGTGTGAAGGTCATCCTTGCAGTGGGCTTGTTGAATATCCACGGTTGGCAACGCTACTGCAAATAGATTCCCCGTGCCTGCAGCTCCTGCTGAAAAGTGTGCTGAGCATTTCATTAGCAAATGGTTTGTTTAATGGCCTGAAGACAGAGATGAAAAGAAAACAGAACTCAGTGCCTCCAAGAATTAACATTTCTCTAGATTTTTATGACCCTCTGAACTTTGCTTTTCCTCTGGTCAGCAAAGCACATAGCGATGGGAGAACAAATATTGGTGGTGGAGAGAAGCTTTGGTGTCGAGTAGAGTAGAGTGGAATAGAATAGAATAGAATAGAATAGAATAGAATAGAATAGAATAGAATAGAATAGAATAGAATAGAATAGAATAGAATAGAACAGAACAGAACAGAACAGAACAGACCAGGTTGGAAGAGACCTTCAGGGTCATCAAGTCCAACCTATCACCCAACACCATCTAATCAACTAAACCATGCAACCAAGTGCCCCATCTAGTTTCCTCCTAAACACCTCCAGTGATGGTGACTCCACCACCTCCCTGGGCAGCACATCCCAATGGGCAATCACTCTCTGTGTAGAATTTCTTCCTAACCTCCAGCCTAAACCTCCCCTGGCACAGCTTGAGACTGTGTCCTCTTGTTCTGGTGCTGCTTGCCTGAGAAAAGAGACCAACCCCAACCTGGTTACAACCTCCCTGCAGGGAGTTGGAGAGAGCAAGAAGGTCTCCCCTGAGCCTCCTCTTCTCCAGGCTAAGCAACCCCAGCTCCCTCAGCCTCTCCTCACAGGGCTGTGCTCCAGACCCCTCCCCAGCTTTGTTGCCCTTCTCTGGACACCTTCCAGTGACTCAACATCCTTCCTAAACTGAGGGGGCTAGAACTGGACACAGGGCTCAAGGTGCAGTGTACAGGGGCACAATGA
The DNA here is from genome assembly GCF_026170545.1 of Melanerpes formicivorus. NCBI lineage: Eukaryota > Metazoa > Chordata > Aves > Piciformes > Picidae > Melanerpes > Melanerpes formicivorus. Next base: position 1,545,618 of record NW_027142378.1, read on the forward strand.
CTTCCCTGCTTCTGCTGGCCACACTGTTCCTGATACAGGCCAAGGATGCCGTTGGCCCTCTTGGCTGCCTGGGCACACTGCAGGCTCATGTTCAGCCTACCATCAGCCAGTACCCCCAGGTCCCTCTCTGCCTGGCTGCTCTCAGCCACTCTGTCCCCAGCCTGTAGCACTGCCTGGGGTTGCTGTGGCCAAACGAAAATGTGGAGTGAATCCAGATTTGGGGCCAAGCTGGCAGATGTGCAATTTTCCATGCACCTACTCAAAACTAATTAACATGATCTATGAGCGTGAAGTGGGGCTGGCAACAAGAGAAATGCCAAATGAAAGTAGCAGAGCCAAAAAACAGCCTTCAGTTGACTTGAGTACAGGGAAGAAACAGGAGAGATCTTACACCTCACCTGTGAAAATCAGCAGTTGTTGGGAGAGTTTGGGCTGCTGAACAGCTGTTTGTACCTGAATGGCTTTCAGCTAAGGGAGTTCTATGCTGGTTGCATTGAAAAGTGACAGTTCAAACCTTTGCTGGGCTGGAAAATTCGCTGTGTTTTAAAGAGGGAATCTTCATGCTGAATTCTTTAGCCTTTTAAATGGTATTTCTGAAAGAGGAAATTCCTAGAATGGCTCAGGTTGGAAGGGACCTCAGAGATCATCTACTCCAACCTTCCCACCATGGGCTGGGACAGCTCTCAGCCAGACTCAGCTGCTATGTCATAGGATCACAGATTTGTCAGGGTTGGAAGGGACCTCAAGGATCAGCCAGTTCCAAGCCCCCCGCCATGAGCAGGGACACCTCACACTACAGCAGGTTGCTCACAGCCACATCCAGCCTGGCTGCAAAAACCTTCAGGGATGAGGCTTCCACCACCTCCCTGGGCAACCTGTTCCATTTGCTCCTACAGGTAAAGAAGGGAGATGTAGGAAATATATTTGAGAGGCCATAGGATGAGTTTTCTGCAAAGGCACTGGAATCATAGAATCACAGAGTGGTCTGGGTTGGAAGGGACCTCCAAAGCTCATCCAGTCCAACCACCTGCAGGGACATCCTCCACTGGATCAGGTCACCCAAAGCTCTGTCCAGCCTCACCTTGAAGATCTCCAGGGATGGAGCCTCAACCACCTCCCTGGGCAACCTGTTGCAGTGTTCCAGCAGCCTCCTGGTCCAGAACTTGTTCCTCGCGTCCAGTCTCAATCTGCTCTGCTCTCATTTCAAACCCTTTCAAACCAGGGGGTCCTGTCCCTGCAGGCCTTTGCAATCAGTCTCTCTGCAGCCTTCTTGTAGCTCCCTTCAGATACTGAAGGCTGCTATTAGGTCTCCCAGGAGCCTTCTCTTCTCCAGGCTGAACACCCTCAGCTCCCTCAGCCAGTCCTCATAGCAGAGGTGCTCCAACCCCTTAGTCATCTTCTTGTCCTTCCTGTGCTGAGGGGTTCAGTCTTTCCTGCCCTACATAACACTATATAGCAATGGATGTAGCTGCAAAGGGTGCATGCTCTTGCTGAGCCCTGGCAGAAATCAAAGGTTCTAGAAGCTGGGGGCAACTTTTGGGCCTAAGCTGAAACCCCCTGCTTCAGCTACCCCTTAAGATACCTGCTGTGGGGTCTGCAGGCCTAGGGATGTGATTGTTCCCCCTCTGCTCAGCCCTGGGGAGGCCACACCTCAAATACTGGGTTCAGTCTTGCGTCCCTCACTGCAAGAAGGGCATTGAGGGGTGGAGCAGGTCTAAAGATGAGGAACAAAGCCCATGAAGGGGTTTGAACACAGAGCTCATGAGAAGCAGCTGAGGGAACTGGGGGCATTTGGTCTGGAGAAGGCTTAGAGGAGACCTCATTTCTCTTTACAACCACCTCAAAGGGGGCTGGAATGATGTCAGGGGTTAGTCTTTCCTCACATGCAACAAGTGAGAGGAAATGGCCTCAAGTTGTGCCAAGGGAGGCTCAGCTTGGATGTTAGGGAAAATGTCTTCCCAGAAGGGGTTCTCAGGCCCTGTCCCAGGCTGCCCAGGGAGGTGGTGCAGTCACCATCCCTGGAGGTGTTTAAAAGATGTGTGAATGGGGGCTTGGGGTGCACCCCAGGTAGGGAGCAGGGAAGCATTGGGCTGTTTGGTGTGGTGTAAAGGAACTTTGCATGCTTTGGATGTGCTCCCCACTAATGCTCTGCACTTTTTGCAGCATGTTGAGTGCAGATGGGACGTGGAGCTGGGGGCTGTGGTTTAGTGGCAGTATTTTAGCAGCAGAGGTGGAACCTGATGACCTCAAGGGTCTCTTCCAAGCTCTGCAGTTCTATGAGGCCCAGCCTGTCCCCGGTGGTAACCCTGCTGTGTCCCTCTCTTTTTGTGCCCGGCGCCGGCAGTGGACGGACAGTGGCAGGAGTGGAGCTCCTGGAGCCAGTGCTCGGTGAGCTGCTCCAACGGCACCCAGCAGCGCAGCCGGCAGTGCACCGCCGCCGCCCACGGGGGCTCCGAGTGCCGCGGGCCCTGGGCGGAGAGCCGGGAGTGCTCCAACCCCGAGTGCACAGGTGAGAGGCGGGGGGCTGAGGAAAGGCTGCTGGGGGGCTAGGGGCTGCTCTGCACCAGAGTGTGCCGACCCCGAGTGCACAGGTGAGAGGCGGGGGGCTGAGGAAAGGCTGCTGGGGGGCTAGGGGCTGCTCTGCACCAGAGTGTGCCAACCCCGAGTGCACAGGTGAGAGGCAGGGGGCTGAGGAAAGGCTGCTGGGGGGCTAGGGGCTGCTCTGCACCAGAGTGCCAACCCCGAGTGCACAGGTGAGAGGCAGGGGGCTGAGGAAAGGCTGCTGGGGGGCTAGGGGCTGCTCTGCACCAGTGTGCCAACCCCGAGTGCGCAGGTGAGAGGCGGGGGGCTGAGGAAAGGCTGCTGGGGGGCTAGGGGCTGCTCTGCACCAGAGTGCCAACCCCGAGTGCACAGGTGAGAGGCAGGGGGCTGAGGAAAGGCTGCTGGGGGGCTAGGGGCTGCTCTGCACCAGTGTGCCAACCCCGAGTGCGCAGGTGAGAGGCAGGGGGCTGAGGAAACGCTGTTGGGGGGCTAGGGGCTGCTCTGCACCAGTGTGCCAACCCCGAGTGCAGAGCTGGGGGGGGGGGGGGGGGGGGCTGCTGTGGGGCTCGGGACTGCTCTGCACCAGTGTGCCAACCCCGAGTGCAGAGGTGAGGGAGGGGGGGGCTGCTGAGGGGCTAGGGGCTGTTCTGCACCAGAGTGTGCCAACCCCGAGTGCAGAGGTGTGTGTGTGTGGGGGGGCTGCTGAGGGGCTAGGGGCTGTTCTGCACCAGAGTGTGCCAACCCCGAGTGCAGAGGTGTGTGTGTGTGGGGGGGGCTGCTGAGGGGCTAGGGGCTGTTCTGCACCAGAGTGTGCCAACCCCGAGTGCAGAGGTGTGTGTGTGTGGGGGCTGCTGAGGGGCTAGGGGCTGTTCTGCACCAGAGTGTGCCAACCCCGAGTGCAGAGGTGTGTGGGGGGGGGGGGGGCTGCTGTGGGGCTAGGGGCTGTTCTGCACCAGAGTGTGCCAACCCCGAGTGCAGAGGTGTGTGTGTGGGGGGGCTGCTGAGGGGCTAGGGGCTGTTCTGCACCAGAGTGTGCCAACCCCGAGTGCAGAGGTGTGTGTGTGTGGGGGGGCTGCTGTGGGGCTCGGGACTGCTCTGCACCAGTGTGCCAACCCCGAGTGCAGAGGTGAGGGAGGGGGGGCTGCTGAGAGGCTAGGGGCTGCTCTGCACGGGAGTGCTCCAACCCCGAATGTATAGGTGAGTAATGGGGGGCTCGGGGCTGCTGGGGGGCTGCTGGAGGGCTTGGGGCTGCTCTGCACGAGAGTGCTGCAGTGCCGAGTGCACAGGTGAGTGCGGGGGAGCTGATGAGGGGGCTGCTCTGTACGAGTGTGCTCCAACCCCTAGTGCACAGGTGAGGGATGGGGATCTGGGGGCTGCCGGGGCCCTAGGGGGCTTCTAGGGGTGCTCCTGAGGGGCTCAGGGCTGCTCTGCACTAGAGTGTGCCAACCCCGAGGGCACAGTGAGTGCTGTGGGGCTTCTGAGGGGCTGCTGGGGGTTTAGGAGCTGCTCTGCACGAGAGTGCTGCAGTCCCGAGTGCACAGGTGAGTGCGGGGGAGCTGATGAGGAGCTGAGAAGAGGCTGCTGAGGGGCCGGGGGCTGCTCTGTACGAGTGTGCTCCAACCCCGAGGACATAGGTGAGTAATGGGGGGGGTAGGGGCTGCTGGGGGCCTCAGGGCCGCTCTGCACCAGAGTGCTCCAACCCCAAGTGCACAGGTGGGGGATGTGGGCTGCCGGGGCCCTGGGGGGCTTCTGAGGGGCTGCTGGGGGGCTCGGGGCTGCTCTGCAAGAGAGTGCTCCAGTCCCGAGCGCACAGGTGAGTGTGGGGGAGCTGATGAGGGGCTGCTGAGAGGCTGCTGAGGGGCCGGGGGCTGCGAGAGTGCTCCAACCCCGAGTGCATAGGTGAGTAATGGGGGACTGGGAGTTGCTGGGGGGCTGAGGAGGGGCTAGGGGCTGCTCTGCACCAGAGTGCTCCAGTCCCGAGTGCACAGGTGAGGATGGGGGGCTGGGGGCTGCTGGGGGGCTGCTGGGGCCCTAGGGACCTGCTGGAGGGCTGCTGAGGGGCTGCTGAGGGGCTTGGGGCTGCTCTGCATGAGAGTGCTGCATTCCCGAGTGCACAGGTGAGGATGGGGGGCTGGGGGCTGCTGAGAGGCTGCTGAGGGGCCGGGGGGTGCTCTGCACGAGAGTGCTCCAACCCTGAGTGTATAGGTGAGTAATGGGGGACTGGGGGCTGCTGGGGGGCTTCTGAGGGGCTGCTGGGGGGCTCGGGGCTGCTCTGCACGAGAGTGCTCTAGTCCCGAGTGCACAGGTGAGAGGTGTGGGGCTGATGAGGGACTGCTGGGGGGCTTGAGGCTGCTCTGTATGAGTGTGCTGCAGTCCCGAGTGCACAGGTGAGAGGCGGGGAAGCTGATGAGAGGCTGCTGAGGGTCCGGGAACTGCTCTGTACGAGAGTGCACAGGTGAGTAATGGGGGACTGGGGGCTGCTGAGGAGGGGCTAGGGGCTGCTCCACACCAGAGTGCTCCAACCTTGAGTGCATCGGTGAGGGGCTAGGGGTTCGTGGCTGCTCTGCACCAGAGGGCTCCAACCCCCAGTGCACAGGTGAGAGATGGGGGCTACTGCTGGGGTGTTGCTCTGCACCAGCGGGCTCCAACCCTGAATGCGAAGTGAGTGCTAACTGCTGAGGGGCTGCTCTGAGCTCCAGCCAGGGCTGCACCAGCAGTCTCCCGGCAGACCTCTGCGGGCAGCAAAGGGGCTGAGCGTCCACCTGCAGAGGGTGGCCTGAAGCCTGGCTCCGTTGTTACTTAACGAGATGATAAGCTAAAGAATGCATCCAGAAAGATTGCATGGTAGGCTGCACATCAGCTTTTTGGGTTTATCACCGTTTAAAGGCCATTCCACGTTTAAAAGGAGATGCTGGAGGCCTAAAAAAGAACCACTTAATAAACTCTTTTGAGAGCCTAGAAAGTGAATGTCTGTGAGCTGGTTCCTTTTAACACTGAGACTGCTTCAGGCTCCTCTAGCAGTCTAAAAGCAGCCTTGCAGGGTGGGTAAATTACATTTATAACTACTCCTAAGCCTCATTTGCACTGTGAGAGCACGTGAAAAACCCCAAGCTCCTAAAATATCAGAGGCAAAGATGTTTTTATTTAGTGTCTTAAGGAGCACTTGTGCAGGCTGTGAATGGGTATCACTGCCATGCAGCAGTGCTATGCAGGTACCTCACATAACACACCAAAGGGACAATGCTTGCTCTGCAGCCTAAGTGAAAGGTGATGTGCACCAATTCCTTTAATTTCACCTAGAGATGCAAGTCATGCAGGCAGGGATCCCATATTTAGGAGCCAAGTGGGCTTCCTCTTCTGCCACGCTCCTCCACCTATTGGTTCGGTCACCACTGGTTGCATCTGGGGGTCATGCATCAGGGTTGCATCTTTCTTTGCTCGTGTAAGGGGCAACCCAGGAGGAAATCCACCTTTATGACTGCCCACCTTTATGGCTGGAATGATGTCAGCACTGTACCTGTCTTCTTCCCCACAGCCAATGGCCAATGGAACCAGTGGGGGCATTGGAGTGGCTGTTCCAAGTCCTGCGACGGCGGCTGGGAGAGGCGGATCAGGACCTGCCAAGGTGCTGCCCTGACTGGGCAGCAGTGTGAAGGAACTGGGGAGGAAGTCAGGCGCTGCAGTGAGCAAAGGTGTCCAGGTGAGATGCAAATGGAGTCACTTTTTTTCCTCTGCACTACAGCAGGGCTTCCTGTAATGGTCCAGAGGAGGCCATGAAGAGGGTCAGGGGACAGGCTGAGAGTGAGTGTGTTTGGCCTGGACAACAGAAGGCTCTGGGGAGACCTTAGGGTGGCCTTCCAGTACCTGAAGGGAGCTTACAAGAAAGCTGGGAAGGGACTTTTTATAAGGGCTTGTACTTGGTGCCATGGTTTAGTCATGAGGTCTGTGGTGACAGGTTGGACTTGATGATCTTTGAGGTCTCTTCCAACCTTAGTGATCCTGTGATAGGATGAGAGGGAATGGATTGAAGCTTGAGGAGGGTGAATTTAGACTGGAGATTAAGTGTTCATTAAATGCTGTGTTTATTTTAGTGCCATGAAGGCATCAAAATTACCAATAATTAATAGAGATAGATGTGAAAAATGTTGACAAGTAATCCTAAGACTCAAGCACAAACCAAAGATGAGCAATAGCTGAGAGGATGAGAAAGAAGGGCTTGAAATTTGAGGAGGGCAGATTGAGATTGGAGATCAGGAAGAAATTCTTGATAGTGAGGGTGGGGAGACACTGGCACAGCTTGCCCAGGGAGGCTGTGGATGCCCTCTCCCTGAGGGCATATCTAAGGGGTGGGTGTCAGAATGAAGGTGCCAGGCTCTGTTCAGTGGTGCCCAGTAGTAAGACAAGGAACAACAGGTACAAGCTGGAACCCAGGAGGTTCCACCTCAACATGAGGAGAAACTTCTTTGCTCTGAGGGTGCTGAGCCCTGGAGCAGGCTGCCCAGAGAGGTTGTGGAGTCTCCTGCTCTGGAGACTTTCAACCCGCCCTGGATGTTTTCCTGTGTGTCCTGCCCTGAGTGCTCCTGCTCTGGCAGGGGGGTTGGACTCAATGATCTCTGGAGGTCCCTTCCACCCCCTACCATTGTGTAATTCTATTATTCTCATTTATAATCCTATGCTGGAAAAGTTAACCCAATTTATTTTGCTCCTCAAGGGCTCTCTTCAATTTTAATCCAACAATTCTTATCTGAAAAATTCTTTTCTTGTGAGACCCCACCTCAAATCCTGCCTCCAGTTCTGCTGTCCCCATCATAAGAAGGACACAGAACTGTGGGAGAGAGTCCAGAGGAAGTTTGCAGAACCCCTATTTGTACTGGATTCATGAAGAAATGGCACCAAGCACCCCATCCAGTCTCTTCCTAAACACCTCCAGGGATGGGGACTCCACCACCCCCCTGGACAGCACATCCCAATGGCCAATCTCTCTTTCTGGGAAGAATTTCTTCCTAACATCCAGTCTGAACCTCCCCTGGTGCAGCTTGAGACTGTGTCCTCTTGTTCTGGTGCTGCTTGCCTGGCAGAGGAGACTAACCCCCAACTGGCTACAACCTCCCTTCAGGGAGTTGGAGACATCAAGAAGGTCTCCCCTGAGCCTCCTCTTCTCCAGGCTAAGCAACCCCAGCTCCCTCAGCCTCTCCTCACAGGGCTGTGCTCCAGACCCCTCCCCAGCTTTCTTGCCCTTCTCTGGACACCTACCAGCAACTCAACATCTTTCCTAAACTGGTTTAGTTGATAGTGTTGGGTGATAGGTTGGACACAGTGATCTTTAAGGTCTATTCCCTTTCCCATTCTATTCCCAGAGTTGATGTAGGCTGCTTCTATACAAGCAGAGCACTGAGAGCAGGTTGTTGTGAATCATCCTATGAAGCAGACATTGAGACCAGTCAGCTTCTGCTTATGAAACCATCCTTGGGATAATTTGCATCTGAGTCTTTAAATGCATGCTGCTGCAGCCCAATTTTCCAAGATTGCCACCTGCTGTTAATAAAACACTTTACAGATGTGTTTACAAGGCAAACACACACTCAGCTTTATTTGCCTTCTGATACATTTCTCTGTTGACTCGCTGCTGAATTCCAGATCAGAATCAGGAAGCTTACAGGAAACCTTTAACCCACAGCACCTTCTAGCAGAGCTGTACCCCTGCAGGAGCTCAGGCATCAGGAGCAGGCTGCCTGGATCTGTTTCACCACTCTCATTTAATAAAGCAGCTGGGATTTCAAAGGAGGCAGTGGAGAATTTCCCCAAGACTGTGCAAGAATTAAATACAGATTGACATTTTATAAGCACCAGGAAAAAAAGAAATGGAGAAGCACTGCGCAGGGATGAGGCCTTCAAGTGCAACCAAATGTCATGATTGGTGTGCTTTTCTTCCCCTCACACAGTTCAGAGAAGCTATTTTGTGCCTCAGTGGTTTCTTTTTTCTAAGGCACTGAGGAACATGAGAGATTAAAATGCTCATTTCTGTCTTTATGAGACACTTCTCTCCTTGTGAGACCCCCACCTTGAATACTGCATCATCCAGTTCTGGTGTCCCCAGCATGAGGAGGACACAGAGCTGCTGGAGTGAGGCCAGAGGAGGCCACAAAGATGATCCAAGGGCTGGAGCATCTCTGCTGTGAGGCCAGGCTGAGGGAGCTGGGGGTGCTCAGCCTGGAGAGGAGAAGGCTGTGGGGAGACCTCACTCTCTGCAACTCCCAGAAGGAGGTTGCAGTGAGATGGGTGTTGGACTCTTCTCCATAGATAGGATGAGAGGAAATGGCCTCAAGTTGCACCAGGGGAGGTTTAGTTTGGATATTAAAAGAGACTCCTTCATTAGAAGGGTTCTTCAAGCCTGGCTGCCCAGGCAGGTGACTGAATCCCCATCCCTGGAGGTGTTTCAAAGAGGCAGAGATGTGGTGCAGAGGGCCATGGCTTACCCCAAGCCTTGGTAGAGTTCAATGGTTGGACTGGATGATCTCGAAGGGCTTTTGCAGCCATATGGATTCTGTGTGGCATTGCTTTTCAGGAATGCTTCCTTCCATGGCAATTAAATCTCTCCCAGCTCTGGTGCAGTCCTTACACTTTGCCCAGCTTTTACTCAGGACAAGGTTTTTGTCATCAGGCAGCAGTAGGGAACAAAACATTACTGCAAGCAGTGTCAGGCTGCCTGGTTTGCTAACAAAAACTGAGTGCAGAAGTGCTGTCAGAAGGGCAGCTAATGGTTTCTGACTGAAGGTAGAAGGTTTCTTCAGAGGCAATTCCAGCTACATGAAATTGAATGTGAGAAGGAGGAAGCTTCAAATAATTGCCACCAACTAAACAATACAATGAAGCCCCTGGGTTTTTATTCTGTCTCTGTTTAGGACACGTTACAAGATGTTCAGAAGCTTTTTTCTGTTGCCTTGGCTCAAGATAATTTTGCCCCTGGCATTGATTTAGCATTCAAGAGAGGAGCTGTAGCTGCAGCTTCATTTCTGAGTCACTGTGTACTGGTGGCTAACTTGCTTCACCCTTCCATGACCCTCTCCCCTATTTGTTAGCTGCTTTGTCTCGTCTTGAACAGAGCTTCCTCAGAACCCTGCTGGGTTGACTGTCTCTTGGAGATCTGGAAACACAGAATTGTTCCAGCTGGAACAATCATCAAGTCCAACCATTGACCTAACCCCACCATGGCCACTAAACCCTGCCCCCCAGTGACATGGCCACAGGTTTCTGGAGTATCTCCAGGGGTGGTGACTCCATCACCTCCCTGGGCAGCCTGTTTCAATCCCTGACCACTCTTGCAGTAAAGAAACTTTTCTTCATCTCCAGCCTAACCCTCCCCTGGCACAATTTCAGGCCATTTTCTTCTTATTTTATCTCCTGATACTAAGGAGAAGAGACCAACCCCCACCTCACTGCAACTTCCTTTCAGGGAGCTGTAGAGAGAAATGAGGTCTCCTCTCAGCCTCCTTTTCTCCAGACCTAACACCCCCAGTTCCCTCAGCTGCTCCTCCGTTCTCTAGAGCTCTCACCATCTTTGTTGCTCCTCTCTGGACCCAATGTCTCTCTTGTAGTGAGGGGCCCAAAGATGAAGCCAGGATTCGAGGTGAGACCTCACCAATGCCCAGTACAGGGGCACGAGTTGCAATGTCCTCTTGGAAGCAGGGTCAGAGGAAGGCTGTGCTTCCAGATCAGCCACTTGAGTGAGTGCTTGTGCTCAGGTGGGGTGAATTGAGGCCTGGCATCACAGGGCTTTGAGGTGGTACATTGGAGTAGATGTTCTGCGTGGGAGGACATTGCTGAATCACATCCATGGGTGCAAGGGAGGTGGTTGGCTTTTTCCTTGCCGGTTTCAGCACATCCACCTCAAGCTTTGCTGTTTGCTCCTGAGTTTCAGCCATTCCTGGTGGTTGTGCACAGCTGGCTGGCATTTCTCTGTGGGTGTGGTATGAGTTAATTGGGCCACAGTGACAGACAGACTCCAGCTGACCCTGGGCAGAGGCGGCAGGGCCGGCAGGGCTCCTGAGCTCGCGTCGGAGCCGCTCCGGCGTGACTGCAACGTCTCCATGGGCAACATGGGCTGGAGCATCACAGATGCTTTCCTGTGGGTGGATGCCTGATTAGTCAGCTCTGCCAGAGAGGCTTCAGCTTGGGGAAGAGCTGATTTGTTTTTCATCTGCAGCATTCTTTGATCCAAGGTGTTTGTACAAGGCGTTGGAAGGCATGCAGAGTCCAGCAGGGACCAAGGAAACTTCTTTGCCTAGGCTAAGTGACGCCTCCTCCAAGCTCTGACTCGCTGCTGCCCTTCTTTCCTGATAGCTTTGGGTCTTGGGAGTGCCCTTTTTCTTTGAACACAGCATGTCAGTGACCTGACATGAAAGTTGAGGGGGGAGACTGCTCTGCATTTCTGCTAGGAGCTACCAAATAGATCCACCTGCAGGACGTACAAGTGAATGTATCTCACTGTCTGCCCTGGCATGACAGGTCTTGGGGTGCTTTCCTCAAGTAGAAACCTGGACCACAGGATGCTAGAGGTTGGAAGGGACCTTCAAAGATCTTCCACTCCACCATCCCCCTGCCAGAGCAGGATCAACGAATCCAGCACAGGTCACACAGGAACACATCCAGACAGGGCTGGAAAGTCTCCAGAGAAGAAGCCCCCACGACCTCTCTGGGGCACCTGCTCCAGGGCTCTGTGACCCTCACAGTGAGGAAGTTCCTCCTCATGTTGAAGTGGAACCTCCTGTGCTGCAGTTGATATCCATTGCTCCTTGTCCAATCACAGGGTGCAACTCAGCAGAGCCTGTCCCCTCCCTTCTGACCGCCAGCCCTCAGATATTGATAGACATTGATCAGATCCCCTCTCAGTCTTCTCTTCTCCAGACTAACCAGCCCCAGGGCTCTCAGCCTCTCCTCACCAGGCAGCGCTCCAGTCCCATCATTCTTGTAGCCCTTAGACTCTCTCCAGCAGATCCCTGTCCCTCCTGAACTGGGGAGCCTAGAACTGGATCCAATATTCCAGGTGAGGTCTCACCAGAGCAGATTAGAGTGGAGGACAACCTCCCTGGATCTGCTGGCCACACTCCTCTGAGTGCCCCCCAGGATCCTATTGGCCTTCTTGGCCACCAGGGCACATTGCTGCCCCATGCAGAAGTTGCTGCCCACCAGGACCTCCAAGTCCTCCTCCACAGGGCTGCTCTCCAGCAGTTCATCTCCCAGCCTGTCCTGCTGCAGTTTATTCTTCCTGCCCAGGTGCAGCGAAGAAAGATATAAAATGAAGGTGAGAGGAGGCCCCAGCCCTGATGGGAGGGCTGGAACCCCTCTGCTGAGAGGAGAGGCTCCCCAGATCAGGGCATTTCCTTGCTTATAGGGTCAGAATAGAACAGCAATTTCTTTCTTTTGCTTATGTCACCACGTGGCTTCAGTTGATCAACATCCAGCTTTCCCCACTGGGGCACTGGCCTGATAAATTGGCTTGGGGGGCATTTCTGAAGCAGTTTTAATATTCCAGATCATGAATATAACCAACTTTCATTGGGTTTTGCCACTAATGGATCTCTGACTTCTTTTTTAGCGGCCCCCACTGCCTTGATTTATGATTCAGGAAGGCTGGTGCCGAGGCAAATTTAGCAAGCAATTTTTCTGCCCAGCTGTGATTCATATTAGTCTCACTGAGCCATCTGCAAGGTATTCTTTGTCCTCCATAAAGAGAGGGGACAGCTTTGTGCAAAGAGTCTGCTCGGTTCCCTCATTCACCTCACTATTCTCTAAACAGAAGTACAAACCAGGGAGGGGAGGGGAGGGTAGAATAGAATAGAATAGACCAGACCAGACCAGGTTGGAAGAGACCTTCAAGATCTTTGTGTCCAACCTATGATCCAATCCAACCCACCTAATCAACTAACCCATGGCACCAAGCACCCTGTCAAGTCTCCTCCTGAACACCTCCAGTGATGGTGACTCCACCACCTCCCTGGGCAGCACATTCCAATGGGTAATCACTCTCTGTGTAAAACTTCCTCCTGACCTCCAGCCTGAACCTCCCCTGGCACAGCCTAAGACTGTGTCCTCTTGTTCTGGTGCTGGCTGCCTGGGAGAAGAGACCAACCTCTGCCTGTCTACAACCTCCCTTCAGGTAGTTGGAGACAGCAAGGAGGTCTCCCCTGAGCCTCCTCTTCTCCAGGCTAAGCAATCCCAGCTCCCTCAGCCTCTCCTCACAGGGCTGTGTTCCAAGCCCCTCCCCAGCTTTCTTGCCCTTCTCTGGACACCTTCCAGCAAGTCAACCTCCTTCCTAAACTGAGGGGCCCAGAACTGGACACAGGACTCGAGGTGTGGCCTTACCAGTGCAGTGGTTAGGATAGGATGGAATGGGATAGGATAGGATAGACCAGGTTGGAAAAGACCTTTGAGATGGGTTGGGTGAAATGGGATGGGTAAAATCCACAGTTCCTGCCTCTCCTGGAGGTGCCCCTTGCAACCAGAGTATTGTAGATTTATGCAATGGTTTGGGTTAGAAGGGACCTTCAAGATCATCCAGTTCCAACCCCCCTGCCATGGGCAGAGACACCTCCCCACCAGCCCAGGTTCCTCAAGGTCTCATCCAGCCTGGCCTTGAACACCTCTAGGTAGCAGGCATGGACAACCTCCCTGGGCAACCTGTTCCAGTGTCTCACCACCCTCACTGTGAAGAATTTCTTCCTGATCTCCAGTCTTAATCTCCCCTCCTCAAGCTTCAACCCATTCCCTCTTGTCTTATCATTCCAAGCCCATGTAAAAAGTCTTTCCCCAGCTTTCTTGTAGAATAGAATAGAATAAACCAGGTTGGAAGAGACCTTCAAAATCATCGTGTCCAACCTATCATCCAACACCACCTAATCAACTAAACCATGCAACCAAGCACCCTGTCAAGTCTCCTCCTGAACACCTCCAGGGATGGTGAATCCACCACCTCCCCGGGCAGTCCATTCCAATGGGCAATCACTCTCTCTGTGTAAAACTTCCTCCTGACCTCCAGCCTGAACTTCCCCTGGCACAGCCTGAGACTGTGTCCTCTTGTTCTAGTACTGGTTGCCTGGGAGAAGAGACCAACCTCCGCCTGTTTACAACCCCCCTTCGGGTAGTTGTAGAGAGCAATAAGGTCACCCCTGAGTCTCCTCCTCTCCAGGCTGAGCAACCCCAGCTCCCTCAGCCTCTCCTCACAGGGCTGTGTTCCAAGCCCCTCACTAACTTCGTTGCCCTTCTCTGGACTCGTTCCAGCAAGTCAACCTCCTTCCTAAACTGAGGGACCCAGAACTGGACACAGGACTCGAGGTGTGGCCTAACCAGTGCAGTGTACAGGGGCAGAATGACCTCCCTACTCCTGCTGGCCACACTGTTCTTAATGCAGGCCAGGATGGCATTGGGTTTCTTGGCTACCTGGGCACACTGCAGGCTCATGTTCATCCTACCATCAACCAGCCTCCTTCAGTTACTGGAAGGCTGCTCTAAGGTCTTTCCAGAGCCTTCTCTTCTCCAGGCTGAACTCAACCTGTCCCCACAGGGGAGGTTCTCCAGCCTTATCATTTTCATGACCTCCTCTGGACCTGCTCCAACAGTCTGATGCCTCTCTTGTGTAGGGGGCACCAGAACTTGGTGCAGTGCTGCAGGTGGGGTCTCAGCAGAGCAGAGCAGAGAGGCAGAATCACCTATGGAGGAATCATTGAATTGCTCCATGTGCTGCAGGGACAGAATTTCCTTTCCCTTTTCCTCTTCCTCCTTTGCAGTGGGGTTCCAATTTTCCTGAAAGACATCCACTGACACTTTTAAACAGCTCATGCCTTGTTCTGTGCTGAGCTTGATATGAATTAGATTGCAGCAACTATCATTTGTCAGGGCATTAAGAGATGACTGCAAGCCAGATGCTTTGCTCCATTAATCTAATTTGCTCCCCCCCCAAAAAAATAGTAATCATAAACTGGGAACCTACACTGAAAACAGAACAAGAGCAAAGGGAATCTGCAAGTCATGCCTGTGTGCAAACCACTCATGAAGCATTGGTGGAAGCTGCTTTGTTCTGTGCACTGAGACACTGGGAACACATCTTTTTTTCCCCCCATTTAAATGATCCTGCAACAAGCACTCAAAGGCCACTTTGGTTTATAGCCACTCACATTATTGGCTGTGCTTATTTCATTACCAGCCTCATTTCAGCCATTCAGCACGTTAAATGTCTCAGCTGTGCTTTCAGAAGGGGTTTGTTCATGTCCAGCTGAAGTTCCACCAAAAATCATTAATAGTTTTCTTGCAGGAGAAGTGTCCCAGCTTCAAGCATTTGGAGCAGCAGCATCTTCTGAGGGGTGCTGAATGTTTATTGATTCAAAGGCAACAACAAGGAAAAGATTCAAACCCACTAACCCTGCAGCTGCAAACTTAAAGAGTTCTCATTTCCTGAAGAGAATAAAGGCAGAGGTTAGAATCATAGCATCAGTCAGGGTTGGAAGGGACCACAAGGATCATCTAGTTCCAACCCCCCCTGCCATGGGCAGGGACACCCCACACTAGATCAGCCTGGCCACAGCCTCATCCAGCCTGGGCTTAAACACCTCCAGGGACAGGACCTCAACCACCTCCCTGGACAACCCATTCCAGGGCTTCACCACTCTCATGGGGAAGAACTTCCTCCTCACCTCCAGCCTGAATCTCCCCACCTCCAGCTTCATTCCATTCCCCCTAGTCCTGTCACTACCTGAAATAAACACCATCACCAAGACAGGGGCCACACAAATGCTACAAGTTTGGCCTTTTTGTACTTCATTCTTCAGATTAATCCAAGGTATGGCCTTGAGCAGCCAAGTCTAATTGAGAGGTGTCACTGCCCCGGGTGGGGAGGGAGTAGATGATCTGTGAGGTCACTTCCAACCTGAGCCATTCTGGGATTCTGCCACTCTGGTGAGAGCTCACCTGGAGTACTGCATCCAGCTATGCAGCCCGCAGTACAAGAAAGACATGGTCTTGCTGGAGCAGGTCCAGAGGAGGCCACCAAGATGATCAGAGATTTGGAGAGAACATTCACAGAGCAGAAGGAGCTGGGCAGGCTGGAGAGGTGGGCTGAGCCCACACTTGGAGTGCTGTGTCTAGCTATGGGAACACCAACACAAGAGAGGCAGGGACCTGCTGGTGTGGGTTCAGAGGAGGACCACCATGATGAGCAGAGGGATGGAGAACCTCTGCTATAAGGACAGGCTGAGAGAGTTGGGGCTGTTCAGCCTGGAGAAGAGAAGGCTTCAGAGAGACCTTAGAGCTGCAGTTCAGTATCTACAGGGGACTTCAGGAAGGCTGAGGAGAGACTGTTCAGAAGGGCCTGTGGGGAATAGGATGAGGAGCAATAGTTTGAAACTGGAGCAGGACAGAT
The DNA here is from genome assembly GCF_026170545.1 of Melanerpes formicivorus. Taxonomy (NCBI): domain Eukaryota; kingdom Metazoa; phylum Chordata; class Aves; order Piciformes; family Picidae; genus Melanerpes; species Melanerpes formicivorus. Next base: position 1,561,570 of record NW_027142378.1, read on the forward strand.
TCAGGTTACACATCAGGAGGAAGTTCTGCACAGTGAGAGCGGTGAAATACTGGAGCAGGTTGCCCAGGGGTGTGGTTGAGGTTTCAACCCTGGAGACATTCAAGATCAGACTTGATGTAGCCCTGAGCAGCCTGCTGCCTGCAGGGGGGGTTGGACAAGATGACCTTTGAGGGTCCCTTCCAACCTGATGCAATCTGTGAAGCTGTGAATATGTTAATGCAGGAATTTCACCTTAACTTAAGACAGGACTAATGACTTAACTTTCTGACATAAACTCTCTGCTTCCATGAATATCCCTGTTTAACTTCTCATTTCTTAATGGCAGCACCTTATGAAATATGTCCTGAAGATTATCTGATGTCAATGGTGTGGAAAAGGACCCCAGCTGGGGACATGGCCTTCAATCGATGTCCTCTCAATGCCACAGGTACTGTCCTGCTTTGGAATCCTTTGGTGGGTGGAATTTTCTCCATTGTGTTCTGGGCAACAATCATTACCACAACCAGAATCATTTCAGAGCCCTGAGAGAATTCATTCAAGGCAGGGATGTTGAGGATAAGAAGAAAAGCTTCTGTAGGTGTGTTGGTGAGGAAAAGAACACTAGGGAAGGTGGGAGCTCTCTCCAGAGGAAAACAAAGACCTGGGTACCTGGAATATGGAGGAGGCTGAGGTATTCAGTTACTTGTTGACTCAGTCTGCACCTCAGTTTCTAGGGCTTCTGCAAACCTCACTTGGCCACAAGGCCAAGTGCAAGGTCCTACCCATGGGGCAAGGTGCTTCTAAGCTCCAGCTCGAACTGAGTGATAAGTGGATTGACAGCAACCCTGAGGAGAAGGACCTGGGGGTGCTGATGGATGAAAAACTGAGTGTGATCTCACAGCCCAAAAAACCAGTCACATCCTGGGCTGCATCAGGAGAAGTGTGGCCAGCAGGTGAGGGAAGGGATTCTCCCCCTGTGCTCCACTCTCATGAGGCTCCACCTGGAGAACTGTGTCCAGCTCTGGGTCCTCCAACCAAAGAAGCACAACAGACCTGCTTCAGCAGGTACAGAGGAGGGCCATGAGGATGATCAAGGGGCTGGAGCACCTCCCCTGTGAGGGACAGGCTGAGAGGGCTGGGGAGTTCCAGAGAGGAGAAGAGGGCTCCAGGAAGTTTTATATCAGCCTTCCAGTGCTTAAAAGGGCACCTACAGGACAGATGGGGAGGAGAGTCTTTTGTCAAGACAAGAGATAAAGTTTTTCAACTGAAAGAGGGTAGGGTTTAGGTTAGATAGGAGGAAGAAAGTTTTGCAATGAGGGGGTGGTGAGAGATGGGCAGAGGTTGCCCAGCTGTGGATGTTCCATCCCTGGAATTACTCAAGGCCAGGCTGGATGAGTCTGGGAGCAACATGGTCTAGTGGGTTCCCTGCCCATGGAAAGGGAGTTTCACTGGATGATCTTTAAGGTCCCTTCCAACCCAAACCATTCTATGAATTGGGGAGAGGTATGACAGGAGAGTAGATCACTTATACTTACCTATTCCTGCAGCATTCCTGAGGCATCATTGCAGAAGCTTTAAGGTCCCTTCCAAGCCAAAACATTGAATGATTCAATGAATCTATGACTGCCCAGCCTCATATCCATGTGTATATATGCACATAGAGATGAACCCCCCATATTTAGAGGTGCCTCCTGGAATTGTGACTTAGAGGAACCCATGGAGGTGTTCAAAACATATAGATTCATTCAGAGATGTAGAGAATGGGTTAGGTTGGAAGGAACCTTGAAGATCATCCAGCCCCAACCCCCTAGCATTGGCAGGGACAGCTTCTGCCCAGCCCAGGCTGCTCAAGGCCTTATCCAACCTGGCCTTGAACACCTCCAGGGAGGGGGGCATCCACAGCCTCCCTGGCTAGGAGTGGTTCTGTAGGTTTGCACACACACATGTATGCATCACAGGCAGAGAGAGAAAAAAGCTGAGAAGAAATCTGTTTGTCAGAACCCATCAGGCAAAGTGCTGAGAAACTACTGAAAACATAAAAAACCATTTGAAAATCAGGCAAACCACTGCCAACCCTCCCTCCCCCTGCTCCCCCCCCCCAACACACACACAGTGAGCACTGCTCTTTGTTTCAGCACCCTTGCTTGGTGTTTCCAAGGCTTTCCCTTCTCCCTGTGTACTGCAGATTCCCTGCATGAAGCTGTTCCTGGGCCTGCTTTGCAAACCAGCGTGGGATGGGAGGTTGTTTGTTGAGGTGGTTTTTTCCACTGACGGTTCCTTCCCTGCAATGCTTTTCACCTCCTGTAAACATTTTCTGTCTCTCTTTGTGACTTCCAGGCACCACTAGCAGACGCTGCTCCTCTCAGTGTTCATGGAGTGGCCTTCTGGGAACATCCAAGCTTCTGCTAGATGCATATCAAATGAGTACAGACACTTGCAGCATTCAGTAGGTGCAAAGCCAGCTTTACTACTTGCTCTGTTTATTCATTTCCTAATCACTGCTGGGGGAAAAAAAGGGCAAACAAACCAAAAGCAGAACTGAATTGGCTGATTTACTCTCAAGTCATTTTCCAGGAGGAAAATGGAGCTAAGAAATAAGAATTTATATTATTTGATAGATATATTTTTTTTTGTTCC